>NW_027468650.1:36598844-37011344 GCF_046254945.1 Alosa pseudoharengus
TTCATATGCAGGAAAATACAGTAGCCTACCTGGGACGTTGCACTTACTACTGCACTTTACTACAGAAATGCAATATTATGGACAGAGAAATGTAATTGTACTGGCTACACGAAGACCCTAAAATAATATGAAACTGGCCTGCAGCTGTACGTAACTGACAGACTGAGAAAGTTTGCGTGCTATATTAGCACATTAGCACATATGCATAACCCCCCCCCCCCTCCATGCCACAGCAAACTGTGGCCACACTTATACATTTTCTTAATAGTTAAATATATAGATATATAGACTTTACTTTATTTCTGCATTGTTGCACTGTTGACTTACTCATTTGCACTGTCACCATGACCACTATCAGCATTGCACTACCACCATGACACTCATTCACACAGAGCACCTTACCATACCTTACATGCACAGAGAATCACAGGCTTAGTCCCTGCCTCAGTCATTGCAAGCGCCTCTGATTTATTAATCACCACTATGTGGATACTGTTTTTAGAATTGATTTAGATTAAGTGTTAGTATAATTTGTATTTTTGTAAGTTGTATTTTAGTATATTTTTATATATTGTATTAAGTGTTAGTATATTTGTATTTTAGTATATTTAGCATATTCTTATCTTCTACTGTCCTTACTGCTTAGTTGTGTTTTTATATTATATACTTTAATTACTCTTTCTGCTGTTAAAGAATGTGTTTGTGTTGTATGTATGCTGCTGAGACCTTGAATTTTCCCTGGGGATCAATAAAGTATCTATCTATCTATCTATCTAATACTGTTAACCAATGCAAGGAATTTTAACATATTTTATTGAAACACTCACACATATCACTGACATGTTCCTCCTGTCTTGGTTCAAGTCGCAAACAAGGTCTTTTTGATAGGGTGCAGTGGCGAACTTGTTCTAAACTTAATGGCTAAACTAACACGCGGAGCAGGCGGAACAAATATTTCTGGCAGGCGGACCGGAAGACTAGAGCAAAAGAGAGAACTTGTGTACCGAAGATGTACTTTCATTGGCTAACCGCCTAGCGTTAACCTCCCGACGCACCGCCGCGCCGCCTTCCCGAGATGCATAGCGGACGCGTTAACTACGCATTGCGCTCTCCATAGGAAATCAATGGGCTATGTGCTGCGCGGTGGCCTTTGCCGCGAATGCGTACCCAATGCGTCATGTTAAACGCCTGTGTGGGTTGCATTGTCCCTCTCGCACGATACAGGTGTTGAAAACAGCAACTCCTCTAAGCTGGCATTAGATGGGCATGTCACATATTATTGACTTTTTTGGTTAGGCTTACCAAGCGCACATTTATATTTGAATTAAGATTATGGATCATTTAAAATAAAAGCAAATTGCCCGACCCGTTACTGAAAGCGTCCGATATGTCGCTCTTAGAAAGGCCAAATCCGAATGCGTCCTGTGAAACGCATATGTAGGTTTTATTGAAGAAAGCCATGAGCGTCTCTCTCGCACGGTAAAGGTGTTGGAAACGGCCAATATAATCCTCTATACGGGTAATAGATGGCACGGGCATGTCACCTGTTATTGTGTTTTTTTTGTTGTTAGACCTACCAAGCACACGTCCATGTTTAAATTAAGGTTAGGCTACTGGATAATTTAAAACAAAACCAAATTGTCCGCACTGTTGCTGAAAGCGTTGGATATGTCGCCCTTGTATTGCAATTTGGCCAAATCCAAATGCGTCCTGTGAAACGCCCGTGGGTTGCATTGAAGAAAGCCATGAGCGTCTCTCGCACGATGAGGGTTTTGAAAATGACCAATCAAATCCTCTATGCAGGCAATAGATGGCATGGGCATGTCACATATTATTGTGTTTTTTGGCCAAGCCTAACAAGCACACATTCATGTTTAAATTAAGGTTACTGGATCATTTGAAACAAAAGCAAATTGTCCGCGCTTTTACTGAAAGCGTAAGATATGTCGCCCTTGGATTGAAGGCCAAATCCGAAAGCGTCCTGTGAAACGTGGGTTGGATTGGAGAAAGCCATCTCTCTCTCGCACGGTAAAGGTATTGAAAACGGCCAATATACTCCTCTAAGCGGGCAATAGATGGCACGGGCATTTCACCTGTTATTGTGTTTTTTTTTGTTAGACCTACCAAGCACACGTCCAGGTTTAAATTAAGGTTAGGCTACTGGATAATTTAAAACAAAACCAAATTGTCCGCACTGTTGCTGAAAGCGTCGGATATGTCGCCCTTGTATTGCAATTTGGCCAAATCCGAATGCGTCCTGTGAAACGCCCGTGGGTTGCATTGGAGAAAGCCATGAGCGTCTCTCTCGCACAATAAAGGTGTTAAAACGGCCAATAAACTCCTATATCAAAAACGATTAATGACCTCCTGTTTTAGCCAATCATCATGGAGGAAACATAACTCGTTGTTGCTCAAACCCTACGTCTGTGCAGTCGTTCAACATTGTGGGGAATTAATGACGAGTGAAACCCAGAGCGTCTAATAACATCGCGGGTGGTTTTACGCTGAAGTTGGTTGAAAGCCATGAGCGTGCACCTAAACGCGAAAGGGTGCTATATGCGTGGATAGAAAACGCCGAAGGACGTGACAAAACGGCCTTATATGACGCCCTGAGATGAGAACGGGTTGGATAGAACCTTATTATTCTAAGGTAGCGATTTCCAATTCTGCCCCCATGTGTGTGTGGCAATGACATGGTCTAGCCAGCTACATTAGAGAAGATGAATACACGGGTTTCCCGTTTACCAACAAAACTAGATGCGCGCGCAGCCATGAGGCAGAACTCGCTTGGTGGCCGTCCTCAACGTTATAAACTTAACCTAAATAGTCGGCTGCTGTAAGCTACAATCGGATTTTTTTGTATACCCCTGTTGTCTCAATGATAATAACATCTCATTTCAGACTATATTTAAAAGTTTGACGTTCATTTGGATTATTAATATAACATCATATTTTGTCATTTTTGGCGAAGACATGCATTCCGTTAGAGATATTGAACATATTTAACATTCTCTAACCATCGTGATTTCGAATTGGTGCAGTTTTCAGCACAAAAACTCACTTTATTATTTTGCTCTTTTGCATTGCTCTATGCTGTTCTATGGTGCTTTCTGCCTCTTGGTTGCGCACGCATGTTTTCGTGACGTTCCATAGAAATCCATGTATAGGCCCAACAGTTTCCCAAGAGAAAGTCTGAAGCTGAAGTTCCTTTCAAACCTTTACATAAGATTCACTGTAAAACTAAGAGCAGACCAACAGAGTAGCCTACATCTCAGTTATTTCCTTCTATGTTTTGTTTTAGAGCAATCACGAGCAATAACCATTCCAAGTTACAGAATAGAAACTAATGCGTTAGCTTATGGCTAATGTATATGAGAAATCCCATAGAGATGCTAACGTAGATATTTAGAGCGAACTTCAGTCCATTTACAAAAGAGTTACATGAGAATAGTTATTTGTTTACAACTGACTATTAAAATACTCAAAGGCTAATGTTTTCTCTCCATATAATACCGTGTAGGAAAAAACGTGACTGTCTCATCAATGATACTACAGAAGTAGCCGCATAAAATCCCAAGTAGGCTACTCTAGCTGCACAAAATAAACATTAGGCTGCGTGGGACAACGTTGTGACCCACTAGTGATCACGTGACACTTGCTCTGCTGCACTTCTCCCGCATAGCCTACCTCCTGGGAATGTATGAGTCTTCAGTGCGTGATTTCGAGTGTTTTTTCCCCATAAGTAATTTAAATACTCGATAATGTCAATTTGCACATCGTTAAATAAAACAACAATCACGATATTATCGCAGACGATATATATCGCCCACCCCTATACAGTAGGCCTACTCCCTTGAGGAGTATTCTCTACTTCATAGTATCTACTCAATACTCCATTAACTTTAACTGCTATTTTACTCTCTGTTAAGAAATCCTTACACCAAACTCTTCCTTTTATTCCCATTATTTTGAATTTGATAAGCAATCCTTTCTTCCACAGCAGGTCATAGGCCTTTTGTAGCAAACTCCAACCGGACAGTTGTAGCATACTGAAAACGAAAAACTGCGTGTGCTGGTGATCCACAAATGCAAAATTAGATTTCACAAAGCCAATTTTCAGTTTTACAAATGCCATTTCATTTACAAATACACATCTACAATTGTGAAAAACAATTTACAAGTTACAAATATGATTTTTTTTTACATGTGGATTTGTGCAACTTTCATGCGAAGAACGTCTCAAAAACACGTAACTTTGGAAAGCGAAGAATGTGTGTGCCGGTGATCCACAAATGCAGAATCACATTTCACAAATGAAGTTTTCGGTTTTACAAATGGCATTTTATTTACAAATGCACATCTATATTTGTAAAAATCAATATACGAGTTACAAATATTATTTTTGTATTTGTAGATATCAAAAAACACATGCAAATCAAGAAATATTTGTGGATCCCCCTCTGCGCATATACAAATATTATTGAGACAAATTTAGCTCCATACTTTGTCCCTGTATTAAGTTTGGACTTCATACATCAAAGCGTTGCTGAGATATGAGCTCACCGCCTGTATTGCAGCGCCCCCTATAGAGACTGAATTATGGCAATTTCCTAGTGCGTCCTCGCAATCAGGTAACAAGTCCTTATACCAAGTTTGAATTTTGTACGTCAAAGCGTTGCTGATACGAGCTCACTTCCTGTATCGCAGCACCCCCTATAGAGGCCAAATGATGCCAATTTCCTAGTGCGTCATCACAATCAGTTAACAAGTCCCCTTATCAAGTTTGGACTTCATACATCAAAGCAATGCTGAGATAAGAGCTCATTTTCTGTTTAGCGGCTTCATTGCCATATTTGATTAGCTGTTAAATACTGATCATCTCATTTTTAAAAGTTTAAGAAATAAAGTCACACAACAAATTAGAAAAGCTAGAACAAACTTTTTACTCAATATTATCAGCGAGGCAAAGGGAAACTCTAAAAAGCTCTGGAGGAGCATTGGTAAGATACTTGGAAAGGAAAACTCTGTAAATAGACAGTTAAAACTAATGATAGATGGCCATATCCAGGATGATGGGCAGATTGTTGGGAAATGTTTTAACGAATATTTCATAAATTCAGTACAAGAGCTCAGTTTAAGCTTTCCAAAAACTCAACTCCCACAACCATCAACCTGTGATGTCTCCGCTTTCAAGTTTTCCCCAATTAATTCAGAGAAAGTGGAAAAGGTAATTTCACTTTTAACAAATAGCAAAGCTAAAGACATATTAGGTTGGGATAAAACAATGCAAAACATCAATTATGATACCTCCAGTCTAGCCATGATCATAAATAAATCTTTTAATATTTTTCCCGGTGCACAAATCTGGGGATACTCAAGTGGTCTCAAACTACCGACCCATCAGTATTCTCCCAACACTGACCACCATACAATGATTTTCCATGTTGTACTATTTAAATTGGATGGAATTAGTTTATAGTAGAGCTATGTGCACCTTTGCACAGCCTCTCATTGTATCTCAACTACCTACATGCACATTTAAAGGGAAACTTGGCAGGATTTCCCCCTCTGCTGGAGAAATTGTGCATTATGCTATTTCAAACTGTGGAAAAAAGGTAACGATAAAGCACATGGATTTGTTTACAAGCTAGCAAAACGGTTAGCATAAGTTCGGCAGACAATGTGGATGTAAGAAAGGTAAGAAACACGATTTAAAATGAGTTTCTTGTTTCTCACTTCTCTTTCCGGGACGGTAGTCTCAATGTTGCAAGGTTGGTTTTCCGCCTGGGGACGCTAGGGGCAGCGGGTAAAGTCACCTTTTTTACCGGAACAGGTCATTTAACCATCCAAATGATTTCTAAACGGGTTTATTACGTTGAAATAGTTGCCAAGTTCTCCTTTAAAGAAAACATTAACAATCCTGCAATTGTTGGCATAAAAGTCGACTGGCTAAATTGTGTTTAAATCTGCATCATAACCACGCTGCGCTAATTTGTTAAAAACTGTTGCATTCAAGTTAATTCTGCAAACCTACCACCACAAATAGAATTCAATTATGTGGGAAACACTGCAAGTCCTTGTCACACCCTATGCAATTCAGTTTCAGGAAAAAACACTCCACTGAAACCGCATGCTGCTACTTTTTGGAGGAAATTAAATATAGCCTAGATCAAGGAGGAGTGGTGGGAGCAGTCTTCCTTGAGCTACACAGTAAGTCATGAAGTACTGATTCACAAACTTGCAAAATATGAGATCTCCTCAAATGTCCAAAATTGGATAAAGTCCTATTTAAGTAGCCAAACTCAATGTGTGCAAGTAAACGGCACGTTATCTACATCACTTGCCACTACCCTGGGAGTGCCACAGGGGTCAATTCTAGGTCCTGCTCTTTTGCTTGTATATTAATGACCTGGGGGATATTCCATCAACCTCGCTAATGAAGGCGGCGCTTAACAGAAATAGCCTGGCTTGAACTAGCGTAGACTTCCACTTGGGGCTGAAGCCGTTCCATTAACTCAAGTTAGCGGCATCTTGGTCTCGTTTATTCAAGCGAGGTTAAAGTCAGCTTCATCTCTGCTCGTGCACGAGGTAGAACAGTAGACCAAAACAGTAGATTGACGAAAAGAGGATATATGTCGTAAAATTAAGACAATACTAGACGATTTCTGTTCGATTTGGCAAGCGCCATCTACAGGATTTTCATCGAAAGTAATCAAATTTAACATCGTGAGAAAAAAATAGATTGCCTACAGAAATGGGAGAATAATGAAAGCATACATTTAAAACAACAATACTAATGGTTTTGAAATCAATTGCAAGTTTGATTGGCTTCACTCTTGAACACATGGGTCTACAGTCTATGCTTGAACAAAACGAGTGCATGAATAAATAGTATAAACTCAAAAACAACTTATGGATATGCATATAGATATTCAAAACTATCTATAGCCTAGCTTACGTTCTTAGATTAAAATTATCTGAAATACAATGGCTTTCAATTCAATTTATGCCTAAAATTTAATCTGTGTAGCACACAGTTGATTTGACATTCATGAACAATCGTAGACACATGAAGCAGTTTTAATTATTAGCTGCCTAGGCTACAGAATAATTATCCTTTGGCTTGCATCAGATATAATAGGCTATAGCCCACTGGCAAAGCTGTCACTGAACAGCCTACCAAATGATCATGACCCTTTATCAGCAGACATATGTTTTTCATCAAAGATTATAACTAAAAATGCCATTATCAAGGTGATAAACAATGTAGCCTTAATACTTCGTATGGGAAGCGAACCTGCGAACACGCAAGAATGTAAATCCTATCCTATGCCGTCTCGCTGCACGTTACACCACCACCGAAAGTAAATGACGCAGAGTAGCACGATTCCTAGAACCACACGCATGTGAAGTTAAAAAAATTTTAATCATATAATCTTCATACATTCTTTGGAGCTAGTGAATGTGTAAATCCATGCTTGGTGCACTGTCGGAAAAAAACATTTCTATAGGCCTACTTCTATTTTTGAAGTAGTATGCTACAGGTGACGAGAGCACAGGTTGACGGAACCATCTTTTTGGACTCGTTTTCCGACTGATTGGTTTTTTTTGCAACACAGCTTAATTTAGCTTGAAAGTTAACCTGCTACGGAGCAGGTTAGTTCTGTGGCATAAATTCCCATGGTTACCAAGCTGGATACCAACGGAATTCTCACTAAAATTAGCGAGACTTATCGAAATAAGCCAGGTTTGGCCTTTAGCTAGGTTGATGGAATACCCCCCTGCCTTCAGTTTGCAAGAGCATAAATATTATTATGTATGCTGATGACACTGTTTTGTATGTCCATGGGAGAAGTGCAACAGATGTGGCAAATAAGCTAACAAGTGTTATGAGCAACAAGTGTTATGACCTGTGACTGGTTACAGGATGCATGCCTTACATTGAATGTTGAAAAGACTGTATCTATGTTTTTTACCATTGAATCTAAACCCAAGACCTATCCCAAAATTTCAGTAAATCAACAAAACATAAAACATGTAGAGAAATTTAAATATTTGGGAGTAACTCTTGATTCAAATCTTACTTTCAAAGATCATGTTAAAAAGTTGTGCAATGATCATCCCTCACCTTCTATACAGCATCACATCCTGGTCTCAGGCAAGTAAAACAGTGATAAAGCCTTTAGAATCTTTGTACTGCCTTAAAATCCATGACAAAAAGACACGCCATTATCATCACTGTCATATACTGGCCAAATATAGTTTATTGAGTTTTGAAAATCTAATGAAACACTCAAATGTGTCTTTACTGCATAAAATAATTTACAGTGCTACTGCTCCCCCTTTGAAAAACACTCTGCTCTGAAAATTCTGAGCGAACTACACAACGTGTCACAAGGGGGGAGTGTAGCATCCCACGTCGTAAAACCCAATTTGGGAGTTCCTCTTTCTCATGTGTGGCCATGAGACAGTGGAATGCCCTCCCCACAGGATACATATTATGTACAAATTCTCATACCTTTTCATGCTTGACTAAGAGGTGGATGTTAAGTAGACAAGTTTGCACACATTTTCAAGATGTTGTGTGTGTGTGTGTGGAGCTGGATAGTACTAAACAGGCTTTAGTTGAATGTGTATGCTGGGGAGGGGGGTAAGAGAGTGTAAGTGGGCTGCTGGCGTCCCTGTTTCTATTCTAAGACTGCTTGTTTGTAAAATACTATGGCCATCACATCATATATAGTCCTATTGAATTTATTTATTTTACTGTTATTTTATTTTTAAGTTTTTAAACTTGCCCAGGGACTACAGGTGCAAATTAGCAATTGCTGCTACAACCTGGCCCAAGACATATTTTCCTGGATTCCAGGATAAATGTTATTTTGTGCATTGTCCCTACTTCAAATAAATAGATTTCCATTTCATTTCCATTCCATGTCACGGGCAAATAAACTTGAAATTGAAAAATCTGACAAGTATCACGGCACCACTCTAACAGAGGTCGTAATTCGTCCGCCGCTCACGGCCCTCGAACCCGCCACCTCGACACACACCGGCATGGGAGTCGAACACTCTAACCACTGAGCTAAAAGTCCAGGCTTCCAACTCAGCGGTTAGAAGCGTTCTTAAGGTTAGGGGTGTGAGGATTTACACGCGCAACTAGCATGCTAGCTCAGTTCGCCTCCGTTACATATGCATAAAAATTGGTGTGGGTGATTGGGACAGTGTCCTGACCAATGGTATCGAGTTTTGTTGTTAACTCAAAGTGTCACAGAGATGTTAGTCCACTTCCTGTTTGGCGGCTTCATCACCATATTTGATTGGCTGGCACGGGCAAACAAACTGAAATTGAAAAATCTGGCAAGTATTGTTTTTGCGGCTCGGTCAGAAGATCATCTCCGCCAAGTTCTGTGAAAATCGGATGAAATTTGTGACTGCTGAAACTTTTCGTAGAGTTTGGACTAAATCCAATATGGCAGAGGTCCAATATGGCGGAAAGTGACATAACAGGAGTCATTGAACTCAGGTTGGTCCAGGGATTCCAACAGTGCCTGATTTGTGAAAATGGGAATGTGAAATGTTCAATGGTCACATGCGTGAATGCAATCCAGTTTCTACCCATTGGTGGCGCTAGAGTGTTGGGCATAAAGTTCTGTAAATTGGTTAGAGTGATCATTTTTTTCACGGACCGGGGGGGGGAGGGGGGCTCGGGGGTTCCATGTTCCGTGTTGTGCATGCATTACTTGAAAAGAACTAGCTCCAGTTATGTATGAACAGTGAAGGTAACGAACTCTTGAAAATGTGAAAAACTTGAACTTGAAGAAGTGAAAATTGAACAATATGAACAATGAAAATTGAACAACTTGAAGCTACATCTATCATGTGTGAACATGCTTAACAAAATATGGTAACAAAACATGGGAACTAAACGTGCATTATGAATATAATCAGTGGGAGCCGTGTGCTTGTTTCCCTGCAACAAGAAGGTTCCATCTGGGGGTGATGGAAGAGTGACACCCTCAGTGTGTTTGAAATGTCCAGTCGATTGAGCAATTTGGTCTTAGTTGCAGTCATTGGCGAAAACCTGGCCTCGCATAGATACGTGGTGGGAAATGGTAGCAACGTTTTCAGCGCTTTTACGGCTATCTCGGGATATTCTGCTTTGGTTTTCATCCAAAAACCCGCCAGAGAGGTTTCCTCATAGCCTACACTTACTGTAAGACTCATTTGCAATTTCGATCAACTGCTCTTCCTCCTGCGCTGACAAGTTAGGACTATTCGGGATATTGACAAATGGGTTTCGGACCCACTCATTGGTTTGCCGTGGATCTTTGGAGGATGGGAAGTAACGCTCAAACTCATTTGAAAGCGCAACAAGGTGATCGCGCACCAGCTGCGAGAGAAAGAGCCCTGCCTCAGTCTCTCCCAAAACCCCCACTACTATTTGGAACATATCAAATACACCCCGATCCACTCGTCGTACCCACAAATCAAGCTTGGCTTTAAATGCAGCGACTTTATCTGCCAGTTTAACCCTTAGAACCCTAAGCTGTTTTTAGGGCATTTTCACTACCTTTATTCATAAGGATTTATTCTGGTCATTGTAAGTGCCACACACATATATTATATATTGTTTTTTTCAGGAGAGTTTAGGCTATTCAGATCTGCCATCATTTCATGTATTAATACT
The DNA here is from genome assembly GCF_046254945.1 of Alosa pseudoharengus. Lineage (NCBI taxonomy): Eukaryota > Metazoa > Chordata > Actinopteri > Clupeiformes > Clupeidae > Alosa > Alosa pseudoharengus. The sequence continues at coordinate 36,609,532 of NW_027468650.1, forward strand.
AGCATTGATTTTATTTTGATTTTTAAAGAATTAAAATATAAAAAGTGTATTATAAAAATTCTTATATTTCGACATGTATCTCACCACAGCAAGCTCACAGCTCTACATGCATTTCATGTGTGTGTAGGGCAGACTGTCCTGAATCGGGCAATATAATTGCCATGTTGGAGGGATACTCTGGGGCTGAGCAATTTACAGAAATATTTGCTGTGTGATTTACGGAAATAAATGCCATTTTTTATTTAGTGATGAAAAATGACCTTTCTGCGCTCCATATCTGTGACACGAACTGATCTGACCTGACTTGACCCGAGGTTGCGTGTTAGCCTGCGTGCCTGTGTGTATGCAGTCATAATAATTCTCAACTCTTTACTGCATTACCATGAACAAAGTAAAGGCAAAAAAGGTGTTTATTTGTTGAAATTGGGATGCAATGTGAGCCTTGAATTGGATGCCATGCAGGAATTTGCTAGGATCTCAAAACCGGAATATGAACATGCTTTGCCATAGAGAAACACATGATAGCATTGGATTATAAACATGCTTTGCCACAAGAACAGACAAAAACGTGGGGTAAGTCCAGCTATATGAAGTTATTATTTTGCTGTCACTTCGTCTGTTTTATAACCCAGAAGGATGTACTTGGTATCAAATGATAGCTCTGAGTCTCCTCTTTCATCTGTCATGCGTGGCATATCTATGCGATCACGGGTCCGCGAGTAATTCAAACGAGAGTAATGAGTGTGCAGCGTTGGTTTGTGTACATGACGTTATTATTTTGCAGTCACTTCGTCTGGTTTTATAAGCCAGAAGGATCGATAAACATGGTACCAATGGATAGCCCTGTGCCCCCTCTTTCATCTGATATGCTTGCCATATCGATGCGATCACGGGTTCGCGAGTAATTCAAACTAGAGTAGGCTAATGTGTGTGCAGGTGAATGCAGAGAAGTATAGACTGTAAATATGATGCAATTTGATTTAATTTCATGATTTTTTTTAATTTTCATACTTGATCGTACAGACAAGTGTGTAGTCTCGTTGGAAAGCCCCACTTCTGCTCTGTCGTGCAATAAAGGTTTCATCTCGCTGCGATGAACCGTTCCGGAGCAATGTAACAGAGAAGAAAGGGTGTGTTTTTTGACGCACTTTGCGTCAATCGGGTTCTAAGGGTTAAAGACAGTCGTCATAGACCTCTGAAGTTCGCCTACAAAAAAGATCCAAAACGGCCATCTTTGCCCATATAAGGAGATCCGGTTGTTAATTGAAGCTAACTACCTATGGCAAATTGCATTGCAAGTTAGCTCTGGAGTAGCAACAATCTAAGTGTGCCGCCTTCACTTACCGGAGATAACAGTATCCACTCGAAGGCAGAGGACAAAAGTGTGTTCAGGAAAACGTCTGCATTTCAGACTTTTTCATCCCCACGAGACTTTAACAGGTGCGATTATTCAAAATCCCCATGTTATTTTCCCATAGGAAAAATCGCCAGATACCGGATGTCAAAGATGGCAGCTTTTTTGTAGGCGAACTTCAGAGGTCTATTCTCCCCTGCAGTGACAGGTTGAGGTCATTAAGCAACCCGAATATGTCACACAGGTAAGCGAGTTTTGACACCCAGCCCTCATCACTAAAATATGCAGCTAACGGTGACTTTTTTTCTGTAAGAAATCTCTGCAGCGGCTCTCGCAACTCAAACACTCTGGTCAGTGACCTGCAACCAACCAATTTGGATAGCGTACCACGGTGACCCATTCACCCTCTCTAACAACTGTGCCTCAATATCCTCTGACATATCAATTCGCCTATGGACAGTGCTTGCAGAAAGCGGTACCTGAGCTATTTTTTTAGCTGCAGCCTCCCCAAGGAGTTCATTGCACATGCCTTTACCAGCAGGCAGAATTAACTCTTCCCCAATAGTAAAGGGCTTAGATTTAGCAATCCGACTAGCCACTATGAGGCTTTTAGCGCAGCCACGTTCACCAATGTGGTTGCTTTACGCACTAGTTTTTTGTCCTTCTTGCTCGCGTTTCTTACGCTCAAAGAACTCAAGGGGTTTGTCTTTAAGTGTAGGATGCTTGGACTCTAGATGTCGAATTAGCTTTGATGGTTTCATTGCTTCGTTTGACAACTTATCGCCAAATACCACACATAAAGGACTTGGTGCATGTGAGTCACCGGTCTCTGCGAAACCATATTTTAAATATGACTTGTCATATTTCGTATTGAATGACCCCTTCTTTTTCTTTGAGGTATCTGGCTCACCATCGTCAGTGGGTATTATTGCGAATGTGACATTATTGCGAATTAAATTGAGTTTATTTAGTTTGCATTAGGGGTGTGAATCTCTCATGTAAAAGACGATACGATTCGCATCTAGATACATGAACACGATTCGATACAAGAAAAGATACATGTTTATAAAAAACGATTCAGTACGATTCGATGCAATTCGATGCAGTTCAAGAATGGAAAGCATTCTGAAATATTTTTTATCATTTGCTCAAGGTGCACATTAATTTTATATTATCAATTATCATTGTCATGGTCAATTAGGCAATTAGCAGCAAGGGCCAAATTATTATTTAACATTAAGGAAATCCCTTCATCAAAGGTAAGGCTACTCTACAGACTATCGTTGCTTTTTAGGAACGCTATAAGAGTTTAATTTCGTGCTGAATTTCGAAAAACAAAAGCCGAGCGAGTGCAAGTTATCACATGCTTAAGTTGCAGTAGATGGGTAATGAGGTCATTTGACAACTTTGGGCAATGAATGTAACCAAAAACGAACTGCATTACCCACAATTCCGTGCCAAGTATAGTTTCAAAACCGGAAGTGGGATGAACGCGCTGCTTGGAACGTAAATGAGAGTCTGAGCGAGCAGAAAAGGTTGTGAACCGATTCATAACAAGTAAATCGATATAACGACCGATTCATTTCAGTTTTTTTCCGATACGGGGCTTCACGTATCGATGTAGCCGTTTCTTACACGTTAAAAACGGATACCGATACGCATCGGTTAATCTTTACACCCCTAGTTTGCATGCATTTTTTTAAAAACTCTTGTCGTAGGCTACGGCCCAGTTAGGAATGTCCCGCGGCCCGGTTGGGGACCGCTGTACTAGGATACATATCAAAAGGATATGAAGCAGCAATTCAAAAATGTAATGAATGGGTAATGTGATTATTTACAACCCAAGACAACATAAGACTGGCTAAAATCTCACGCACACGGCAACCCAAGACAATATAAAACTGGCTAATCTCACGCACACGGCACACCAGAGTTATTGTTGGCATTTCTTTAATAAATTCTGGCCAGAGAAAAAGTATAAAAAGACATTGGTTGCACATTTTTTTGTGCTTGGTTAAATGTCTTAAAAAATAATTTTCAACTTTATCAAAGATCTACACAAGGGCTGGTGGGTGTTGTTACCAAGAACACCTGATTTTCAACATCATTCAGTAGATTTCCATACATTCAGTCATCCAAGTGCTTCTGGTCTCTATACAGTCTAATTTAAATCCTCTAGTGAAGAATCAGATGATCTCCAGGTGTTCAAAAAGATCTTCAAAATGAATATTACTTAATGTCTAACCCATACATACAATGATTCTTCCAGCTTTATTCAGTAGTTCAAAACATCTTAACACAGTTGTCCCTATGGAAGTGCTGGTGAAGCAATCTTTAGCCATAAAGGTTCTTTTAAATTTCAAACTATGAATGATGATGAAACCAAGCATATACACACACACACAAAAAATTATGAGCAGGAAAAGCTCACCATAAAAGATACCCTGGGAGTTTGTCTATTACAGAGGAGTATAATATCTTCAAACAGTATCTTAATATTATTAAGAATCCTGTAAACATATTCCTTGCATAAGGGCTTAGAATAGCAGTCAGAAAGGAGGACACTGTCCTCTCAATGATGCAGTGCTCATGTGAGGGGCAAATCCATGGGGGAGAGGTGGGGCTCCAGACTGAGAGGGTGATTCCCATGCTTGGCCATGGTGAGATGTCACTGTTGAAGGAGGAAATGGCAGAGCACCATCCTTACCTGAAATGGTGTGGTTGTAAAGTTGGAGGCTGGAGGAACCATTGACCGGTACTGGGCTTTGACTGTATTCAAAACGGTGGTCTTTATCACCACTGAAGACCATACTGTTTATGTTATTAGTACCTCCCCCTGACCCCGCTGTTGCAACTCCTGTAACTCCCCCTAGTAAAGAATCCTGGGGCACTGTCGTACCGGCAGCAATTGGCTCTTGCTTATGGATGCCACAAAATGCATCCCTTAGAGAGTGCACTGGTATTTTCCCACTCATCATATGACTTAGGTAGCCATCTGGAAAACTGGAAGAGGGGAAGTAGGCAGGCCCAAGGAAATCACCTTCAGAACTAGGACCCTCCCCTACCAGAGGAGGAGGGTACTCAGGCAAGTGACACTGTTTGATTTCAGAGCCTTGTCGATAGTCCAGATCTTCACAATGAGGGGGTGGCTCAGGAGGCTCTGGAGGTCTCTGGTCTGGAGGTAAGATGGGCAAAGACTCCTGTGATCTGGAAGAAGACAGCACCTCACTTCCAATAGATACTGCAAGAGAAAACATCTATTAGCCAACAGATCAAAGAAATGCTTGTGCAAAATTAGTAAGAAGCAGGAGCCTCATTACAGAAAATTCCTAACTCTATGATCCTAAACTGAGATAAGACAGGATTTCATTTAGATTTTTGGTATTACAGAAACATGTACCCTAACTACATTTAGGAAAATATCTTAGCTCATCATAGGATAGTAATTTGGCCATCACAATCCTAACTTAAGACAGTCCCAAGTTAAGAATTGAATTAAATAGGCATAAACCCGGCCCAAAATAACTTTGGCAGTCTTGTCAAGCCTAGCCTCTGACTAAGAACATGATTGTCAGAGACATACAATCATGTCACTAGATAGGGAAAATTGGACAACCAGCCTAAAGATATACAGTGGGTCCCAGTTAAAAATTGACACTTCATTCACGATCAAGGTGATTCATGCAGCTGGGTGAAATGTAAGTACAACTGCAGCCGCTTGGGGGCAGCATAGTCCGCTGTGGCGTTCTGCGATCGAACCGGACAGCAAGATGCTGTGATTGGACGAGCAAGGGCTGTGATTGGCCGAGTTTTCAGTTTGTTTCTGTGTTTTTAGCAGCCCCTGCAACATGCTAGTCCACTGTAACCTATAAGGTTTGTACATAATGTTAAACATAGCTTTGGATTCAGTGGCAAGATTTCTTGATTGTACAGTGCCTGTCTCTCAGTAATGTTTTAAAATGAGAGCTTCGTCAGCTGGCAGTAGACTTTGTCGGCAGTCATGAGAAGTTCGCTTGCTAACAGAACATAAATATGCTGCCCAGAAACCTCGTGAATAGTTCTGTTTTTTTTACTACACTAACGAGGTTGAAATATAGCCTTTGCCTACAGCATCTCCTTAACAGTAATCTATCTATAAAGCAAGAAGCGTCTGTGTGTGTGTGTGTGTGTCTGTGGCACGCATATCACGCTGACTGTTTGTCAGACTGACCTAAGATTTCGTATGTGGCTTGCACGTGGCACAAAGGTGTGCACTCTCGATTTTGAAGATTTTTGAATGCATATTTCAAAATATGCTTATTTACGTAGGACGTTTATCGCTGCACTGCACTGTTTACAAGGGGACCAGTTTCAGGGGAGCTCCACCCCATGGATCGTGTACTGACAGTAGCTAGGTCCAGAGAACGGGCTCTGCTAGGTCTCACTTTGATGATAGTCAGTCCCAATTTAAACGGATTACTCGGGAACCGCTTGTGGGTTAAGATGCAAGATGATTATCATGTCTGACCTCAACAATAAAGACTCCCTGTATGCAGTTTGCTTGCATAAAATGATTACTTGCAACACGCCAACAAACACGGGTATGTAGTGACCACTCGAATAGCCCAAGCTACTTTGGACTTTCAAGAGACTTTGACTAAAACGACAATTCAGACTGCAAGGTCCCAAATTGAAACGAGCGATAGGCTAATGCCACATAGCTAACGTTAGACAAGTTGCAGACTGAGCGACGGCACTTATCACGCTATTAAACACGGGTATGTAGTGACCACTCAAAATAAAAGTATGTGCAAGCTTCGAATAGCATTAGGAAGTTATTCAGTAAGCTATAGCCTACATTTAGCCTTAACTCAAAACAGTTGTCATTATGTCATTCTGATCTGTAGAAATGTCACATGCAGCCATGCCTAAATTTATTAGAGGCCACATTAATTATAGGCTAATATATTATAATATTCAGTATTCATTATTGAATGCTTAGCTGGAATGATGTTTCCCTATCATCCTATTTTTAAAGCAGGCATACATGTGGGCATGTAATTGAGCTACGGGTTTTCTTCAGGAATGGCATGTTTGAACGGGCACTGCACTAGTGTTAACAAAATGACAGCATTCATATGACAAAGGAAAACGAATTCGGTCACTCAAGACTGTGCCACAGCAACCAGTGTAGGCTACAGTCCTACCCAATAGGCCTACTCGAAGCAGATAGCGTTGTCTGACGGTCGAGTGGGTTAATGCACGTATTTCCAGAACAGGTCTGCAACTTTCAGGCAGTTCTGAGTTCGAATCTAGGCAGGAGCAGAGCCGTATAAAGGCATAGGCCTATTGTTATCACTTTTTGCAAGGTGTTGCTCCTGGCAAGACTTGTTTATGTTTGGTGATTAATTGATAGCTGTTTTTGTGACCCGTTAAACGTTCTTTATAATGAGCGCATACGGGGAGTAAAACGACTTGTTGCCGTTTTGGGACATAAGCTACGTTAAGCTTTTTCACGTCAAGGTGGTAGCCTATGTGTTGTTAGGCCTACAGCTTCAGAAACACCGCTTCAGAAAGCTGCAGGGGAGCGCGGGGCACAAAGTAACGTGGGGTTAAATGTAACATGGACTTTTTTCCTAGTTGCAGATGGTTGATCGGGACATATTGGTCAGTTAACCACATTACAATGAGACGGTGTTCCACAAATTTTCAGTCCGTATGGACGTGTTTTCATGTAGATCTACAGCAAAACGTCTTTTGAAGGCATCAAAGTAAATAGGTGGTAGGCAACTTCTCTTTCGATTACTGAGTTGTGGGTGCAGCTTACTGACTAATAATCGTCTTGTAGGCTAAAAATGAACACCATTTTGAAACATGTAGTCAACACATGAGCCATCTTATCTTAAAAGAAACGTGACCCAGCGGGGTTAGTTGTAACGCGCTGTTACAACTGTAGGCTGCAATGATTGCAATACAAAAATATGCGCGTGTTAGTTTAGTTAGTTTTGTGATGTTTTGCACTTGTGCCTCATGTGTTTTCAGGTTTAAGGGCTTTTTTTGCCTTGATTGACCTTGGTTAGACTCTGCATATGTTATTTCTCCGTATGGAAAATAAAGTCAATTTTCGACACACGTCTGTTATCTAGTTCAATAACAAGTGTTGCTTGTTAAAACATGTGACTAGTGAAACTCAAATGATTTTAGAAATATTTAGCCAAAGCCAAAAAGCGTTAGGCCTACTTTGTGCCCCGCACTCCCCCACTGCTTGTGAAAGAAGGGGATGGGGGAGGGGGGCTTAATGTGAAAAAGCTTAATGTCCCAAAACGGCAACGAGTCGTTTTAGGCTACTCCCCGCAGGCCTTCAGGCTACAGGAAGTGGGGGTGGGTATGGGATGACCAGAGCAGTCTTCGCTATGCTATTCAGAAAGCATCTTCTATCGTCTTTCCAGGCGCACACAGCTCGTTACCATATCCTATCGACTGCCTTAACAGATAGGCTCTGCTCTTGGGTTTGGCCTCACAGCGAACTCAATCCTCTTGTTGCTTGCAGTTTGTTAAATAAAGCGATGCAGATTACATTATTTATTTCTGATTAATTGCGTCTTTTGATGTCTTTTGCAACATTTGCTTGTTAGGCTGGGCTACTGTCAATGTCCTGTAGGCTACAGGTGAATGTTCAACAATTGCTGGTGTAGGCCTACAGGCTATTAATCAATTAGGGACTGTTCGTTATTTATTTAAGGGGCTACCGGAGGAGTTTTGGGAGTGTTAGTCAAAAAAGACGTGACCCTCCCTCGCCAGCAAATTTTTTTTCTATGACCCTCCAAAGTGATTGAGAAAAAACGCATGACCCTCCCCCTTCCCAACAATTTATTGATGCCTTAGGCTACTGGGTCAATTTGGGAGCTTGCATGCTACGACTCCTTCCTTGAAATGCCTTGAAAAGGCTGTCGTTTGCACAATTTCACAAATAATCACCGGGACCGAAACAAACCTGTCAACTTTTCCGCGTATTTTAACTTTTTCCCCTCGCTGTCTTAGGAGGAGCTGCAGGGCCGTCGCAAGGGGGTGCGAGGCCCTGTGCGAACTTGACAGATGTAAGGCCCTTTTCACTTACGTGCATGAAATCATGCGATAGCTTACTTTACACATAGCCAAGGCTACCGTCGGTGTATTTTAATAGTAGCCTAGTCTAATAAGCTACATCAGCTTGTATTTAAGAGGGGAAATTCAATTGTATAGCCTATAACATTAGCCGAGTCACATATTTGGCCATATGGTGTGTATCATAGGCTACATCACGAAACCAAATAGTGTAACAAAGGCGAACACTTTAACAGGGGGAATTCATTTGGCATGAATCATTGTGCTGAACGTATTTGTCAATGAGCAGAAACACACACGACATTCAAACTATTGATAAGATGTAGGCTACTGGTCTGTAGGCTAACATTGGACAAATAAATGACACTGACTCGCCATATCCTGACTCAGGAAAAAAAAAAACATCTTCTTGCTTTGCCGCAAACTCAGCAATGAAATCATAGGCCAGTTTGCAGGTAGCCTAACGTCTTTTTCATAGAAGGGAGAGCCCAGTCTCTCCTGTGACATGGAGGTGCGCAAATAGTTTTTAATAGCCTGTTCAACTTCGAAAAGCTTCGTTCACCTGATGCCAGTCACTGATCGCAATTTCAAAGTTCGGGAAGCTTCGTTTAAAGTTTTAAGTGCAGTAGGCCCATATCTGCCCCCTTTGGAATTATATCTCGAGCCTATTATAAGGTCCAGTGCATTATGTCCTGGGATTCGGATGTGCTCAAAAAGAAAAGAAAAAAACACTTTTTTATAGATGGTTATGAGGAGCAATATGAGAGAGAAATTTGATGATCATTGATCGTTGTTTTGGGACGTTAAGCCTTTTCCATAGGCGTCAGTGAAGGAGATTGAAGAATGCCATTTTTTTATAACTTCAAAAACTCAGTGTCTAAAAACTCAGTGTCATTCAGACTCAACCCTCTTGTTGCTTTGATATATTTTTCGATGTTGTTTTAACGTCGGCAAGCAGGCATGTTGCGGTTGTAAAGTGAAATTTCTACAGTATAGCCTACAACATGCTGTTAGGCTGGGCTACTGTCAATGTACTTGTACAGGTAAATGTTCAACAATTGCTGGTGTACAGGCTATAATCAATTAGCTAAATCATTTGTCCAGCATTTTTTCGTGCTACATTCAAACGCAAAAGGTGCTTTGATATCTTTTTCGTTTGAACGTCGGCAAGCAGGCATGCTGAGATTGCAATGAATGAGAATAATTGGTTTTATCTGCGGATTTATTTTTTGCATTATTTTGAATATGACTCGCTCCAGTCTCAACAGCACGTAGCCTATTTTTTCCACACGCATCTAAGTTCTAACACACATATCCCCTCTCGCTTTATCTCTCTCAATCCCTGCGCACGGTGCTTTCTTAAAGGAGCTGCACCATTTTACAACAATTGCATCTACATTTTCATATTAGAGTGTTTTGTCAAGTGTAAGCTTAAACTACCGTGATCAATTTAAGTTCCCGTGCCCCCGCTGCGTCATGGAAGCAGTAAGTCAAGTCGCATCAAAAATAGTAGTGGCAGAACTCCCAAGTGACACCTTGTGGTTGTTTGTGTCAACTGCAGTTTGTGCCATTTCTGCTGAGAAAATGGGGTGCGTGATTCACGAAGGAACCCGTCCAAACTTAACTGGGACCCACTGTAGGCTATGGGCTTGTCCAAAATGGAAGGCAGCTGCCTGCTGCCTTCAGCTATCTAACGAGTCACTTGCCGTACCAGCTATGAATTTTGTTTTTGGATGGCCTATAAAAGATAGCAACACAAAAAGCTGTTGCTAGAATACCAGAAACCAGAATAAGGTAAACCTTGACTGCACAGCTCTTACCAACAGCTACACATTTTGTTGGCAGCATGAGGGATGCATCTATGCTGCCTTCAAAATGTGTCAAAACAAAGGCATGTTAGAAGGCAGCATTTTATACCACTCTGTGATTCAGACATGCCTTAAAGAATATATATATGAAAGAAGTTAAATTAAGTCTAAATTAATTTCCATAATTTCATAGTCAAGCATGCAAGCTTCAGTTTGTTTTAATATAATTTCTTTAGGTACCCAAATACTTCTTGTAACATTTAGTTGTAATTGAGTGGGTGTATTCCTTTGGTTGATAAGGACTTTTAAAGGCATCATTACAAAAACTTGAAACGCAATTTTCTATGCAATGTATAGTGCCAAAACATACTGTAGCTTACATGCCATGTAAACTGGTCTAGGGACACTTGTGACAGCATCAAGCACGCATTTGAAAATCACACTGCGCGCAATTGGATAACACTATACGACCAATGTTAACTGACTGATTCTAGACTTCGGCGCAATTGGATAACACTACGACTGTCATCTGTTTAGCTCGCCTCTGACAGTTGGCCGTTGCCAATTTGGCAACCCAAATAAGAGGACGCGCCAGCCCATTATTAATACGCTATTCTAGAATTCATCGTTCAAAACATAAACGAAAATACCAAGAGATTCTGCCCCATAACTAAATTTTTTTCACGGGTTTTACGGGTTATAGTAATGTTGTCAAATAAGCCATTACTTCAATTCATCGTGTTTCCTTACTCTCTGACAACATGGTGATTTGCCCATGCCTTGAACATTTGCAGGGAGTTTTCACTTCCCATCTCCGGTAGCCTGGCCTTAATTGCCTTCCTACGTACTTGCGCTCGATTTTCATCTCCCTCCACGACTCCGTCTGGGATTCTGGCCATTGGCCTCGCTCGCAGCGGTAGATTCGACTCCGTGCCAATCAGCGAGCAGGAGGCGGGAGTTGTGAGAGACGACGTCGAGATTCTGCGCTGTGTTTGAATTGTAGTCCTCCAGGGAGTTGGCAATGGCATAAGTTAGTGAAGCAATTCAGTCCGTGCTGGCTATGCTTCCAAATATTCAGGAACTGAACTCCGAACAAAAGGAGTGTTTAACACATTTAATTTTGGGCAAAGATGTCGTGGCCCTACTCCCTATGGGAATTGGGAAACATTTGATTTGTATCGCGCAGTAGCCTCGATATTAAATTACAGCATGTGCGGCAGACCCGGTATGAATGAAGCGGCGTGTTTTCAATGATCACATCTAGCTTTGACAATTGTGATGATATTGTATCGCCGAGGCTATTTGCCCCCGTGTTGGGCTTTCCCCTGTGTCTTCTGTGTTCCCGGCGTGTGTGCGCGTGTGTGTGTGAGTGCGCGCGAGTGTTTGTGTCTCCCTCTTCCTCCTGTGTCATAGAATGTGTCAATGAGTTCTTATGTGTTTTGATTGGGGGGAGGTGTCCGGGAGGGAATATTTAGGGGTTCAGATAGGTTAGCGATTGCTAAGGGGAGGGAATAGAATAGGGGGTTCTAAGACGTCTAAGTTTAGTCAGAGTAGAACTGGATTACGTGCGAGTGAGTTGTGTTGCGTTGTGTTGTTGGCCGATGAGTGTGAATGACGAGTGATTGAGACCGTGATTTATCAGCGATCAGTTTGTTGTTTTGTAGTGGACACCTCCTGTTGCCCGTGCACTAGCCTGTACATCTATAGGAAATAAACTACCGGAGTTTTGGAACGATATATCAGCCTCCCCGTCTCCTAACTTCTCATCGGCGTTACAATATGTTATCTTCAACCTTACTGTTGAATAGTAATCTGCTATTTGCTATTCTTCCACTAACTCTTACATTTGTATCGCAAAGCTGGCATAGTCATTTACATCCATCTTGTTCGCTTTGGTGGGGAATGATTGTTGTGGGCAATTTCTGAGCGTTGTAGGGTAGCTTACTTCACGATCGAGCTGGCGCATAACATACGTCACGGCCAAACGTTAGCGATTGGGTGAAATCAGATCCAATCGTTTCAAACTTCTACAGAGTCCACACATCCAGCTTGCAAACGTTCGTCAATAGCCGAGATCCCAGACCCTTGTAGAAGCGAAGCGTACCAAGGGGATGGCAAATGGCCAGGCTACATCTCCGGTAGTTTTCATTTAAAAAGAAATACATATGGGACAGGATCATCCAAGTGAATAGCTGTAGCTTGACTAATAAGCGCAAACTGAAGCGATCTCCCTTAGTGTCATTGACCGCATAGGCTCATTTGACTTTCCTTGAGTAGGCCAAAGCATTCGCGTTATTGTTGTCACACTTGTGTGCAAATTATAGGAATATGATCAAGAAATTGTAATGTTGTGGCAAGGTGGCCTGGATCAACTCTATTTGGGGTGCGTGATGTGTGGTCTCTTACTTGGACACTATTAATTTAATTAATTTTTAATTGATGCAGTTATTTTGTAACCTGACTCTCGCCAGATGAATTTTGTTCCGCCTAGCTCCACTCACATCCATCTGGGATCACTTCCGTTGGGAGTGATTTCGGCACCAGATTTTATGGTAGAACCAATAAGGACGCAGGGCAGGAATTTCATAGATGTGACGTAGCGGAGAAGCGACTGTGATCGAGGAAGCTAGCGTCACAGGTTGGCTTCAATGTGAGTGGTTGAAGTAGCACGTCAATAAAGATGACTGACAAGTGGCTTATACAATCATATGCAAGGATTTTTGATAAGGCCCAGCCTTCTGAAACACCAGTCCAAAGGAGCGATCCCAGATGGATGAATGGAGCTATGCAGAACGAAATTCATCTGGCGAGAGTCAGGTTAGTTATTTTGTAATGCTACTTACAAAACTTTCCAGGTTTTCGTGTACGAGATGTTTTAGTAGGAATTCCACGCAAGTCTTTGTACATGAAGCCCCAGGTGTCTTGCACGACTAAGAGTTGTTTGGATAAGATATGCAAAAGATATTAGTAAATATATCGGTAAAATAGGCACACATTGCCTTTCGCCGCTCTACTGTAGCCACTCCCCCATCTGCGTGTTTGTGTGTTTACCGCATATCTGTCGAACCGTTCATGGGATTGATTTCAGACTTGGCAGGTGTCTTGATACGGGGTACCAGTAAGTGCAGTGTCAAGTTTGACATTGTTTGGATAAGAAGTGCAAAATATATTGTTAAATATATTGGTATAAGAAGCACACGTTGGGTTTCTCCGCTCTACTGTAGCCACTCCCTCTCTAACACAGTACAGCGCGGGACCAGAGACAGAGAGGATAGAAGCGGAGCTTTGGTAGCACTGAATCAGGGCACAGCATGGGTCAAGATGTTTGGATGATTATCAGAGTATCAGAGATTCCCCTCACCCACGGCGGAATGGGTGGGTGGCGGAATTGTTTTCTGAATCTGTAAAATAGCACCAGGGAATGTTTGCGCCGGAACACGCCTCTAATTTCCTAATTTAACGACCTGCGTCTGTGGAGGGAAAATTCCGCTGTGCGTTCAATGCAAAATAGGAATGATACAAGCACCAGTGTATAAAGTCATTTGCGCTACGTGCAAGATAGAACCCTATGTGTTTTATGTAATTTAACAGTAGGTCATTATCCCCTCCATACAAGTTCTATCGTTTAAGTTACTTAGTTTCAGTCAGTCTCTAACAGGCGTCTGTAGTAGGCTAGTGAGTTTGGTCGTTCGGTTATTCTTTGACAAATAAAACATTCCATGCCAACGTGAATTTGAACGTAGCTCGTTTTAAGGCCGAGCATTGTCCCACCTTGAATCAGTTATCTATCAGATTATCAGGTATGTGTGGGCTAACCAACAAACTGTAGCCTACAAAATGAACGGATTCCGTCTTCAGTTTAACTTGTATTTAATAATCAAATTGTAGTATTACGGGCATGCGTAAGATGCGTGTCTCACACAGTTGATCCGATGCGTGACACTTGAGCCATTCGTGTCGTTGACTTCAATGCTGGCTGCAGGTGTTCTGCTAATTTCTGCAGCTGTGGATACATGAACTCCCGGGCTATCGAACACTGTACTCCTCTGCTCTCATATTTTACGACCCTCTCTGATCTGCTGACCACTTCTAGTTAGCATGGCACAGCGGAGCGAAAGCATACGGTTTCTTTCCTTAGAGCAGTGGTCCCCAAACTTTTTCTTCCGAGGGCCAGCTCACTATGCCTGGCTCTAAGAGAGGGCCAGAGATTCGGAGTATATAAGTAAACATAAATAGCTTAGTGCTGTGAACAACAGCAGTCTACCTTAGTTGAATATTCCATTACATTTAATCATAGGCTACTGCAATTTAATACCATTATTAGCTGTGTTTATATTGCCATCATGCCATATCAGTGTAAAATGTAGCTCAAATGAAATAATACTAATAAAAAGACTTTAACAGTCCCAAAAGTGTATTTTATCAAAAATGTGTGAACTCTGAACTCTGTGTATTTGCATACACAGCTGAAGTTGTGAACAAGTAATATCCTACAAATAATTTGAAGTTCTCAAACTATGAGAGTTTTATGAAATGCAGGCAAAAACATCTGAAATGACCACTTTCACTCACCTGATGAGAAGTTGTGAATTTGATGAACATTTGAACGAGTGAATAAAAAATAGAAATAATAATCCCAGAAAGTCCCAGAAATATGACTTGACTTAGTTATTAAAAATTAATTGATACACTTCTAGAATACTTTGAGCACTAATGCAGTCAGCCTCTTGCATTGTTTTCAGGTAGGCCTACGTTTCATTCCGTTTTCGATGGCAAACGCAAAACAGCGCCAAAACAACCACCAGTGGACAAAAAGAGTATTACATGTGTACTGTTAAGACTCGCCATAGAGAATGAATGGGGGAAATTACGGAAGTTATAGTTTAACGATGTCGTACTCCCATGCGGGCCAGATGCTATATACCGCGGAGATGTTTTGGGGGGCCACCCAAAATGAGGTGGCGGGCCGTATCCGGCCCACAGGCCGTAGTTTGGGGACCACTGCCTTAGAGCAACTGTTGTCACGACAAATCTAACATTACTGCGAGTAGGCTAGTTGGCAAATAGCCTAGATATTATTAATGCTGTTAAGACATCATTTTCATCTATGGTAGCCACAATTGTTTTACCATTTTGAATGGATTCAGCTCACTCGTGATTCAGAAAGATGGGTGCATTTCATAGCACTCTGTCAACTGTCACTATTATTTTAAGTTCTTACCAGGGATACTATCCTGATTCATAATTTATGCACATGCAGGTTTAAATGGTGCACATTAAGTTAGCCATAATAACTTTCGCTTTTGAGACAGACATAACGTCACACTCAGACATGAGCTCAGATGATGCACTCCGCTCCTGATGCACATGAAATTACCGAACCATGAATTCACGTGAACCAATACTCGGTAATACCGACGTGATTCGGTCGGTACCGGTAAAAGTACAGGGGTTGGTACCCAACCCTACTTATTATACAGTAGAAGTAGAGTGAGTATTACTATTTAAGTCTTTTATTATACTTACAATATTCCTACCCTGAGTTCCCTGAGTGGAATGCACACACTAAGGATTTCATTGTGAAGAAATGCATAGTTGACAATAACGTCTATCTACGGGTGATGAGCGGGATAACGGCTGCCAAGGTCTCCGGTTATAGGGAATTAATGAAGGAGGTCGAGGCAAAGAACTCTTGATGCACAGTGAAGGGGAGTTTCCTCCACCCAAGTACACTATTCCATATAACGGGACATCTCGAAGGCCGTTATCCTGCTTATCTCCCGGTTGCCACTATAGGCAATAATCATGCCTTTATACCACGCAAAGTGGTTCCATTTAAAAAGAAGCTGACTTGCTTAGTTTGTTGTACAACTTTCTTTGCCGTAACAGTGGTAGCGGTGGTCAGTTAGCTTGATTACAGTTGATTCCTTTCTTTGCGAAGCCTGCTTCCAGCCTCAACCATTGTCCTACCATGGTTATTATAGTTACCATTCATAAGCATTGATATGGAACAGTGATTAAACTTATTTTTACCAGATCTACTTAATGTCCCTTTATTCAGAATTAATAGCCACCCACCAGCCAACCAGAAAAGAGTATTTCCTCTCTCCAGGTGATAACATTATTTAATGCATAATTTCACCACGTTACTTTTGACCAATTGTTTTTTAACCAGGTAATAATGTTATCCTACTTTACGCTGTTGAGACATTACAATATAACAAAATGAGAAGCATTCACATCACTGTTAAACATGTAAATACTAATCTTGCCTGAAAAGAAAACTGTTCAGTTCTCATATCAGACAAGAACAGCAAACTGTAAAATGTTAGATAGCATAGCAAGATATATTTCCCTTTTGTTTGCAAAAATCACTTCTTCTGTTTGCTTGCCCCTCTCAGACACTGTGCATCTTAAAAAATTTCAAAATGCCAAACAATTTTGTGGCAAACAATATATTGTATATTTCGTACTGGTCTCACCCAAATGTGCTCTCCTCCTATACCAAATGTTGGCACCTACTGATTTCACATGAAATCATTTCACCAATTTTCAGCAATACCGTCGCAATACGGCCAGTACCATTGAAAGTACCAAGTTTGGTACCCAACTCTACTCACTCCCTCAAACCACACATGACTTTTCTCTAGCCAACTTTTCATCTTTGCTTGAATTGCTAAATTAAGCTGACAACAAAATCATAATTGCAAAAGGGTTCTCCAATGTTTCCACAGTTAGCCTTTTAAAATTATATCAGATTAGTACACAGAATTTGCCTTTGGAACATTGGATGAATGGTTGCTGATAATGGGCAATGTAGATATTGCATTTAAGATTAGCCATTTCTTTCTACAACAGTCGAGAACCCTTTTGCAATTACAAGGATACAAGGAAGTTTATCGTCACATGCATATAGTTACTGGAAGTAAGAATTGCAGTCTGGTGTCAGCCTATTTGTGCATTTATGGGGGGGGGGGGGTTTAGTAGATTAAGTGACATTTATGGGGGGGTTTAGTAGATTAAGTGACAAGGGCTGCATAAGAAAGGTGGGGGAGGATTGGGATTGGGGGGGGGGCACCAACAAGGAGCACCCAAGAGCAACAGGGGCAAGGAAAAACTCCCTTACCAAGGAAGAAACCTTGGGCAGATCGATCCACGGCTCAAGGGGCTAACCCAACTGCCAGGGGTCTTGGTGTGTGTGTTGGGGGATGACAGGGGAGATGGGATAGTGTGCTGTGTATGTGGGGAGAGGGCAGTGTGCTATATGTGTGTTGGAGAAGCTTCCTCATGAGACAATGTGCTGTGTATTGGGGGGGGGGGGGGGGGGCAGTGTGCTGTAAGTATGTTGGGGATGTGTGTTGGAGAAGCTTCCTGATGAAATAATGTGCTGTGTAGTTAGGGGAGGGGGGGGGGGGGGGGGGCAGTGTACTGCAAGTATGGTGAAGGGACTTACTATTGCAAGCAGAGTACTGGGGGGGGGGGGTGGTCATGAGTGCTGAGGAGTGAATGAGTGCAAATTCAGTAGAGTGTGAATTCAGAGTTGGGAAATGTTTGAGAGTGCTGAAGAGTGAATGTGTGCAAAGTCAGTATAGTGTGAGTTCAGAGTTCGGATGGCCTGGGGAGAAAAACTTCTCTTGAGTCTCTCAGTTCTGGCTTTGTGACTACATAGGCGTCTTCTTGATTTCAGCGGTAGGAATAATCCATTGTTAGGATGAGAAGAGTCCTTCAGAATCTTTTGGGCTCTTAGGAGTACTCTTCTGGAATAGATATCTTGTAGAGCAGGGAGTTGAGTTCTTATAGTACGTTCAGCTGAGCACACTACTCTCTGCAGAGTACTACAATCTCTAACTGTGGAGTTCCCATACCAGGTGATGATGCTACTCTCAACCGCTGAAGTGTAGAAGGCCTTCATTATGTAAGAACATAATGTAATCTTAAAAACTGCTGCCCTGATTAAAAAAAAAATGTAACTGATCTCAGCTGGTATTCTGTCTATAATAGAGTGGAATGGAAATTTCTAAATGACCCCAAACTTTTGACCGGTAGTATATCTACAGGGATATTGTTGGGTTTTACATAGCTACAGCTTATGAAAAAGTAAGGATATGTTCAACTGAGAGGTCTACTATGGCTTGTCTTAATATTCCAGTCATCCACTTAGAACAAGCAATCAATTTAGGCACAACAAGATGCATTAACTTTAAATAAGAGTTCACCTGGAGACTTTGGGCTGGGCTTAGTAGGCTGTCTGACTTCGGATGGAGGCAACAGAGAAGATATCACTGCTGACCCAAGTGGGACTCTTCCTTTTGGCAAGTCAGCCCCCTCTCCTCCTGGATTAGGGTTTGGGCCTTCTCCCTCTGGCTGTTGCTGAGGCTGCTGAACCTTCAACAGCTGAGCCAGAAGCATAGTTACAGCTGTCTGTGTGGCAGCTGCTTCTGATGCCTCTCCCCCATCAATTTTACCGTTAACAGGGAGGGGTGACGGAGGTCTAGGGAGTGGTGGAGTACGAGGTATTTTGGGAGTATGGGAGGCGGGTAGAGGTGGAGCAAGGGTCTCATTAAGGTTGTCAAGCTCAACAAGTCCTGTAGGAGGAGCTCTGGTCAACTGCTGCAGAGTTTCCAAGTTCATCTTCGAGCTAATGGCATGGCAAAATTGAGCAGAGGCTGATGCTGTGCCTGTAGTATTCTTGGATTTAAGCAAATTGAACAACACAGCCAACTGCTCTTGTGTCAGCTGTGGGCTTACATCTTTAGGATCTGAAAGTGAAAAACAAGGACATAAAACAGATTTGTGAACAAAACTGGAGGATGCACCAATACTGATATCATCATCATGCTATCAGTTTCATGGTATATCACAGTATTTGGTAACACTTTACTTGACAGTATCTCCATAAGAGTAACATGACACTGTCATGAACATATAACACTGTCATGACACATGAACCCCAACCCTAATCCTAACCTCTAACCCTAACCTAATCCTAACTCTAAACCTAACTAACTAACCCTAAACCTTGTTATGACAAAAAACGAATGTCACTTAATAACAAAAGCACTATGTCATAAACATTTATGACTTGTGTATGATATATTCATGACAGTGTCATGTCACTCTTTTGTCCATACTGTCAAGTAAAGTGTAACCCAGTAGGTATTTATTAATTTAGCACAACTCACACTATAGGTTTGTATTTTACTTTATGAATATATTAAACACTTACAGAACACACTTTCTTAACATACATACACACACACACATACATACACACACACACACACACACATATATATATATATATATATATATATATTATACGGCTCTTCACAATGCTAGTAGAACGTTCCATTGACTTGAATGGGATTTCCCAAAGTTCTAGCGGTAAATAAATTCATGTAATTACCGCTGCAAACATATAATTACCGCTGTCAATGGCAACGGGTTTTGTGCTTCTGATACGTCTTTCATATCACTACGCAAGGACTGGAACTTCATTCAAACGTGAAAGCAGACGGTTGATCAGCTGTATTCTAAAGAATGTTTGATTCAAGTTCAGCAGCGTGTGTTGTTGCGAACTATTTGTTTCTCAGCAAATGCCACGATGAACGGTAACAAATAGGCTAGGTTATGTAGGCTAAAGTCATATCGTGGGGAGTTTATTATTTCGTTTTGGCAAGTAGCTGTATAATAAGCGGGATAATGTATAGAACGCCGGTCATCCGCTGCGCGTCGGGGTCCGGTTCGCCCTGTCGGGACTTATTTTCCCAGTAATGACCGGCGTTCTATTCATTATCCCTTACATATATATATATATAGGTATTTAACTGATTATTATCAATCACTTTTCTTCATTGCTGGTTTATGATCCACTCAGCAACATATCATGGCTGACGAACAGTATAGTCTCAGTACGAAAGGAACTTAGAGCTGCTGAGAGGAAATGGCGTAAATCCAAAGATGGAAATGATCTTAGTAACTACCAGTCTTTGCTGTCATCCTTTTCATCCACTGTTACACTTGCAAAAAAGGCATTCTATCAAAGCAAGATTGAGAGCGCCACTGACAGTAGACAACTTTTTTCTACTTTCAAATCTCTCCTCAATCCTCCACCACCACCATCAACTACTTCACTGTCAGCAAATGACTTTGCAACATTTTTCACTGAAAAAGTTGCTAAAATAAGTGCTCAGTTTGATGCTCCTATAAGGAGGGCTTTGCCTTGTGTTAGTATGACCCCATCATTTGACTCTTTCTCTCCTCTTGATGAGGAAGCAGTCTCTCAATTGCTTCAGCGATGTCGTCCAACAACATGCCCATTAGATCCTGTCCCGTCCACTCTTCTACAGTCTATCTCACCCGCTGTTCTACCAGCAGTCACACATGTATTTAATGCTTCTCTCAGTTCTGGAATAGTTCCTTATTCTTTTAAACAGGCTAGGGTTACACCTCTGCTAAAGAAAAGTGCACTTAATCCAACTGAGGTGAAGAACTACAGACCTGTCTCCCTTCTTCCTTTCTTGTCAAAGGTTTTGGAGAAAGTGGTCTTCAAGCAAGTTTGTGACTTTCTTCATCAGAATAATCTACTAGACCCTATGCAGTCTGGTTTCAAGAGTGGTCATTCTACTGAAACTGCTCTTCTGTCTGTGACTGAAGCATTGAGAGTAGCTAAGTCCTCTGCTCAGTCATCAGTATTAATTCTACTAGATTTATCTGCAGCCTTTGATACTGTTAACCATGACATTCTCCTATCTATACTATCTGAACTGGGAATTTCTGGAAAAGCTCTTGACTGGTTTGAATCTTACCTTAAAGGGCGTTCTTTCAACGTGTCTTGGCAGGGACAGGTATCTAAGTCTCATGCCCTCACCACAGGTGTGCCTCAGGGATCAGTATTAGGACCCTTGCTTTTCTCTATTTACACCACTTCCTTAGGTGATACCATTCGCTCCCATGGATTTGACTATCACTGTTATGCAGACGACACTCAACTTTACCTGTCTTTCCCACCTGATGACTCTAGTGTTTCCCACCGGATTTCTGCATGCCTTAAGGATATTTCAGCCTGGATGAAAGATCGGCACCTTCAGCTTAATCTCTCAAAAACAGAGTTTTTGGTGTTTCCAGCTAAAACAGCTATTCCCCAACAGATTAACATCCAGCTTGACTCAACTTCACTGACCCCAACTAGATCGGCACGAAACTTGGGCGTTGTAATTGATGACCGACTTAACTTCTCTGAGCATATAGCTTCTATTGCAAAATCATGCCGGTTTATGCTTTACAACATTAGGAAGATCAGACCTTATCTGACACAAGATTCCACACAACTTCTTGTTCAGACCATGGTCATCTCTAAACTGGACTATTGTAATTCACTATTAGCTGGCTTACCCGCTTGTGTAACAAGATCATTACAGCTGATTCAAAATGCTGGAGCACGCCTGGTCTTCAATCAGCCAAAGAGGACACATGTAACTCCTCTCCTAGTTACTCTCCATTGGCTCCCTATAGTAGCCAGAATTAAATTTAAATCTCTCACTTTGGCCTATAGGACACTAACTAGATCTGCTCCTAGTTATTTTAATTCAATAATCAAGCCTTACATCCCCAACCGCCCACTGCGGTCTTCTGGTGAGCGTATGTTGTGTCGACCAGTCATAAAAACTGGGTCTAATTCCAGACTCTTTTCTTCAGTGGTTCCATGTTGGTGGAATGAACTGCCCAGTGCTCTCCGTTCCTGTGGTAGTTTTGGGTCGTTTAAGAGGGGTCTAAAGACATTCCTATTCAACATATACTTAGTTGTTTAAGCGCTTATGTGTTATGGTTTATATAATGTTGTTTTATTTTAATTGGGCTGTTAATTAATTTGACATTATTGTTTATTATTGATATTCTCCTTAATGTAGTCTTAGCATGTTATTGTTTTTATATTATTGATTGAATTGACATTATTGTTTTATTATTGCCTTTCCCCTTTTTTACATTGCTTTTTTTATTAGGCTATTGATTGAATTGATATTATTGTGTACTACAACTATTCTCCTTACTATATTTGACCTAGATTTTAATCTGTTCCCTGTTCATTTTTAAATATTATTATGTTGTTTTGTATTTATATGTCGCTTTGGACAAAGGCGTCTGCTAAATCCATAACCATAACCATAACCATATCAAAAATATAGAAAAATAACATGTCATAAGACTGGCAGCCTTAACCCTTTACCCCCCATAAGCACGCCATATGGCAACTGTGGCAAGGAAAAACTCCCATATTCCAGGAAGAAACCTTGAGCAGAACCTGACTTAATAGGGGGAGCCCATCTGCTTCTGGCTGGCTGCACCCTCCAATGGCAGCAGATGTAGAATAATCTGAAAAAGTAGTCTACAGGATAAGATGAGTTAACTAAAAGCTTTCCTGTACAGGTATGTTTTCAGATATTTTTAAAAAATATTTACTGAACTCGCCTGCTTGATGTACAGAGGCAGGGTGTTCCATAATTTTGGGGCATAATGGATAAAAGCAGCTTCTCCAATTTGCTTGTGGAGCAGTTTGGGTACGATTAAAAGATTAGAATTGGATGATCTAAGTTTCCTTTGTGGTTGATAAGATATTAAAAGCTCAGAGATATATGAAGGTGATATGCCATTCAGAGCTTTGTAAGTATTTAACATAACCTTAAAATTAATTCTATAGGAAATAGGGAGCCAGTGCAGTTCAGCCAACACAGGGGTGATGTGTTCTCTCTTCTTAGTCTTAGTTAAAAGTCTAGCCGCAGAGTTCTGTATGAGTGCCAATTTCTTTAGATGTTTTTTGGGAAGACCAGTGAAAAGTGCATTGCAGTAGTCTAACCTGCTAGTGATAAAGGCATGAATTCGTTTTTCTGCATCTTGTTGAGTTAAAAAGGGCCGCACTTTGGCAATGTTTCTCAGGTGGAAATAGGCTGTCTGAGTAACTTTACTGATATGGGGCTTAAAACTTAACTCTGCATCTAAGATGACACCAAGGCTTGTTACTTTTGGTTTGACCTGGTGCGCCAAGTTCCCCAGATTACTAAGAACAATGTCTCGCTTTAGTTTTGGTCCAACCAAAAGTACCTCTGTTTTGTCATCATTTAGTTTCAAATTTTTTTTGCTCATCCACTGATTAATGGAGGTTAGGCATGCAGTGAGGGAGCAAAGGCCATCTGGGTTAGTTGGCTCCACAGAAATATACAATTGGGTATCATCTGCGTAGCTATGGAAATTTACATTATGCTGACTTATGACGTTTCCCAACGGAAGCATATATAGGGAAAATAGCAGGGGACCAAGGCAGCTCCCCTGGGCCACACCAAAAGGCAAGTCATGTTTTTCAGACACATGATCTCCTAGACTGATATAAAAATCTCTGCCAGTAATGTAGGTTTGAAACCAGTTTAGAGCATTATCAGAGAGACCCACCCACTTCGCAAGGCGGTGAATTAGGATGCTATGATCAATGGTGTCAAATGCCGCACTCAAATCCAGAAGAATAAGGATTGAGACTTTGTTTGAGTCAGTAGCCAGTCTAAGATCATTGACTATTTTTACTAGAGCTGTTTCTGTGCTGTGATTTGATCTAAAACCTGATTGGAATTTTTCAAGGATACTGTTTTCGTTGAGGAAGGTATTTAACTGATTACTAGAGCCCGACCGATTTATCGGCGGGCCGATATTAGGCATTTTCCAAACTATCGGTATAGGCATTTATAATGGCCGATAAATTAATATTTTAAAAATAAAATAAAAACAGACGAAACACCTTTCAACCATGTCATGAGTGTTGGCGTTGTATAGTTTGTCCACCAGAGGGCACTCTACACAGTCCCTGCTGGCAACACTTGTGTATAACGCGCCACACATCCTGCAACCTGCTGATCCAGCCAGAGCCAGAGTCGGGCAGAGAGAACCAGTTATCCGCGAGTGAGATCATCAGTGAAGTGTGTTCATGGTGATTTGGTCACGAGACATACATTGCTTGAATAACAATTAAAGGAACATCCCCATCAGTTCTCTTAACTCAAATAAGCATGACAAAATTCGTGAAAACAATGTCCAGTTTTGCTGCTGTTAAATAAGTCGAGAGTGAAGCGGAATTAGCTAGTAATTACGTTACGTTGTTACAGTGTAGTTGACTGTCTGTCCTTTTAACTTTTGACAATGTGACTGAAGATGTATTTCTTTAATAGCGTGACAGTTATAGCAGTGAGACGCATCATCTCTCCCCGGCCTGTTATTTTGAAAGCGTATGTTTTACAATTTGCAGTATGACGTTATCCATTGCTTAATTATGGCTCATCATAGACTAGCTAACCACAAAGCTAGCTAATGCCATGAATATCAGTGACCAGTGGAAGACCGCTAACGTTAACATTAATGAGTTTGAAAACCACAACGAACTTATTCTGCCTAAATAAAGTAATGATTACTGTATGTATAACTAGTATATCTGTAGTTACAGTCCCTGCATTGTAAAATGTAAGTTAGACGTGCGAGGAGTGAACATTTAGACACAGAGAAAAAGTATCAAACGTAGCTTGTGCAAAACGTAGCTTGTGCATAAAAGTTAGCTTTTCTTTTACACGTGTGTGAAATCCAATGACGCCAAGTGTTTGTGTTTCAGACTGTCGTTCAGCCGCAGCATTAACGAGTTACATAATGGATTTAGATCACTAAATAGTAGGTTTTAGAAGGCAGGCAGCAACTGATGATTGAAAATGGTTTGATGTAGCTTGATGGAAATAATTTGTGTGCAGGTAAAGGGATAAGCAAGCTGACATTGTAATTATAAGGTAGCTTAGGGACTAATTATTACACACGCACACTCAAACATTTAGGAGTGACCTTTATCTTGTTTAATGATAATACAAATGATGATGATAGTAATAATGTCATCATTATTTTTTGTAATTATTAAGTCTTAGTTCAAAGTTATATTTATGAAGCTTACCAAGTCTTTTAATACTGGTAACTTTGATTTGGTTGTTGTTGTTATTGTGTTTTTGTTCAAAAGACTAAGTTTCATATCTTACGTTTCTATTTTTATACATTTTATTTATCAGAACTGTAATATATTTCGATGTTCCTCTGTTCCACTGTGACAATATTATTTAAAAATAAACAAGTTTGTTTTTAAAATGCATTATCATATTATTTTGGTCAATACTCATAAATAACTAATAAATCTGTTAATGTTTTGTTGCGTTTCTGAAAAAAAAAAAAATATATATACATCGGCCGATATATCGGAGTATCGGATTTTTAAATCAACAAATATTTGTATCGGCCTTCAAAATCCTTTATCGGTCGGGCTCTACTGATTACAAACGACTTTTTCAAGTACTTTGCTCAGGAACGGTAGATTTGATATAGGCCTGTAGTTGCTCAGATTGGTATGGTCAAGATTCTACCTTTTAAGTAAAGGTTTCACAACAGCGGTTTTAAAAGTAGTTGGAAATATACCTGTTTCTAATAAGGTATTTATTACCTTAAGAATAAAGGGAGCTAAGCTATCATATACATTTTTGAGGAATCTAGTAGGGATTGGATCCAAAACACATGTTGAGGAGCCGGTTTGAGTTATAATTTTACCAAGCTCAGATTGAGTAATATTGCTAAAGAACCTTAATTTTGGGGGGCTGTTTTTGGGTGTCAAACATATTACTTGTGTTACCAATAGCCTCCCTTATAGAAATAGGCTATGAGTGCTCATTCAATGTGTATGCGTGTTTGCGAAAGTGAAACTGACCCACTCGTGGGTAGGTGAATGAAGTGGATTCCTGCAATGTTCATGAAAACAGCATAGTGATTGGATAGCCTAATAAATCGCGACTTGTTGTAGGCCTAACAGTAGCTTATATCGTAGCAAATAGCCTATGGCAATGCCGATGACAGATAGGCCTACACTTATTTCACTCGTCTCGCTGGAGTGAGCGCATAATGTGGGCTGTTGCGCAAAGAAATTAATTATGGAGATGATCTGTATCTCCATTTACCAAACGCTATAGTTTTGCTAACATCTCCACTGTTAAAGTGAAATATGTCTCCATGCAAGGAAGTGTCAAGCAGCAGTATAGTGAAAACCTTATCATGCAGGTAGCCAATGCTCACGTCACCTGAGTCAGACAGAAAACGGGTCCTGCTTGCTCTGTTAAAGTTTGTATGCCCCTTCCAAACTGCATTAAAAGGGTATATTTAACAGCCAGAATTTCGAAATTTTCCAGGGGGAGACACCCCCGAACCCCCCGTAATATGATCAGCACCACCTCTCACAAAATACTATCAACGTCCCTGCTACCGGTCCGTCAGATATGACAACTGTGTCCGGTCCAACATATCACCCTGCTTTGATGTGAGTGTTTTGTGTATTTGCATAGGCGTTCATTGGGCTAGCCTACGTGGTTTGATACGTGCTGAAAAGTCCTGTTTGCTGTTGAACTTGCGCTTCACCTATTCTATGTTGATTGACAAAGCCATAAATTATGGCCCATAATGCAGCCTACAATGATTGTGTTGTCTGATGATCTAGCTATCCTCTGCCATTCAGAGCTTCGGAAAGTTCCCAGCTATTTTGAAACACCTGTTAGCAATCTCTGATGTCGGAATATTCAATGGCTACCCGACAATATCTCATTGCAAACTCCAAAATTGTTCGTCTATTAATTTTCCACGGTTCAACACATTAGCCTACTAGAACATCGTTTGGCTGGCTTTATTCATTTCTGCCTGTTAGTGCTTTTTCCCCTGTGTATAAGTTACACTACATGCATTATTGTGTTTGACACTGAGGATAGCCTATCTGAGACGGTGGTCTGGTTTAACCCTTAGAACCCGATTGACGCAAAGTGCGTCAAAAAACACACCCTTTCTTCTCTGTTACATTGCTCCAGAACGGTTCATCGCAGCGAGATGAAACCTTTATTGCACGACAGAGCAGAAGTGGGGCTTTCCAACGAGACTACACACTTGTCTGTACGATCAAGTATGGAAATTAAAAAAAATCATGAAATTAAATCAAATTGCATCATATTTACAGTCTATACTTCTCTGCATTCACCTACACACACATTACTCTAGTTTGAATTACTCGCGAACCCGTGATCGCATCGATATGGCAAGCATATCAGATGAAAGAGGGGGCACAGGGCTATCCATTGGTACCATGTTTATCGATCCTTCTGGCTTATAAAATCAGACGAAGTGACTGCAAAATAATAACGTCATGTACACAAACCAATGCTGCACACTCATTACTCTCGTTTGAATTACTCGCGGACCCGTGATCGCATAGATATGCCACGCATGTCAGATGAAAGAGGAGACTCAGAGCTATCATTTGATACCAAGTACATCCTTCTGGGTTATAAAACAGACGAAGTGACAGCAAAATAATAACTTCATATAGCTGGACTTACCCCACGTTTTTGTCTGTTCTTGTGGCAAAGCATGTTTATAATCCAATGCTATCATGTGTTTCTCTATGGCAAAGCATGTTCATATTCCGGTTTTGAGATCCTAGCAAATTCCTGCATGGCATCCAATTCAAGGCTCACATTGCATCCCAATTTGTTCAACAAATAAACACCTTTTTTGCCTTTACTTTGTTCATGGCAATGCAGTAAAGAGTTGAGAATTATTATGACTGCATACACACAGGCACGCAGGCTAACACGCAACCTCGGGTCAAGTCAGGTCAGATCAGTTCGTGTCACAGATATGGAGCGCAGAAAGGTCATTTTTCATCACTAAATAAAAAAATGGCATTTATTTCCGTAAATCACACAGCAAATATTTCTGTAAATTGCTCAGCCCCAGAGTATCCCTCCAACATGGCAATTATATTGCCCGATTCAGGACAGTCTGCCCTACACACACATGAAATGCATGTAGAGCTGTGAGCTTGCTGTGGTGAGATACATGTCGAAATATAAGAATTTCTATAATACACTTTTTATATTTTAATTCTTTAAAAATCTAAATAAAATCAATGCTAGTATTAATACATGAAATGAATTAATCTGAATAGCCTAAACTCTCCTGAAAAAAACAATATATAATATATGTGTGTGGCACTTACAATGACCAGAATAAATCCTTATGAATAAAGGTAGTGAAAATGCCCTAAAAACAGCTTAGGGTTCTAAGGGTTAAATGAGTTACGTTGTGAAATTGAGAATGGCACAGACTAAATCGTTTAGTCTATTTCTTTGTATTGTTAAATTGAGATATGGACTATTACAATCAATAATATGTTGAAATTAATTAAAAGTAATCAATTTCTATGAAAAATCTATGTCTGTTGTGTGCGTGTGTCAAGGTAAAGCCTAGGCCTACCGTGCGCATATACTGTGCCACTTGCGCCTAGGCTATTTCATTGTATCGCCTTGTTAGGCTATGCACGGGGTGTGCCAACTTTTTATGAGATAGAGAGACCCCCTTAAAGACAAAAAGATAATTCGAGCCCTGCAGCAAAGAGAGAAGCGCTGGCTGCACGTGCACGTCACTTGCACGCGCAAACGCGCCCGCACGCGTCGCGGTCAGGGGGAGTGGGGGCCTTTTTTGATATTGAGAACAACACCCTAGAGTTTCCACTGTTTTCAGCAATTACCTTAGAGACGTGGTTCCTTCTCTCATTCCGAATAGCTCTATTATAATTTGCTATTTTATCTTTTAGAATGGCACGGTGAACCTGTAACATATATATATATATATATATATATATATAGCCTATTGTTTCATATTATAACATAAAAGTATTACTATAAGAAGAAAACATACTGTATTTCTGAATACTTTATTCATGACAGCACATATTATGCAGATATTACTGTAACTATCAAATTAGGCCTTCTACACACTGTGTAGTATGATGTGTGCCTGCCTCTATACTTGCTGATGTCCTGATTGTGTTATCTGCCTTAATTATACATATCTCAGTCTTTGCTGCAATTTCAAACTAATACTTTTTCTCCTTGGGAAAAGTCCTTTTGAGTCTTGGAAAATGCTTTTCTACATTTACATCGAGATTGACTCTGACACTAAATGTTTGCTCAATAAAATGAATAGTTGGCGTAGCCTAAAGTTACAGGCTACATGCCCTGCATTAGTAGTCGACATAGACAAACACCTGTAAGGACCTAAATTGGTAAGCAAACGCTAAGCCCAATACACAGTAATTCAACACTGCTCCCTTTCGCCTTGACCCTTTTGGTAGGCCGTCAGTCTCCGGCTAGTGCAACAGAGATACATCCTGGCCAGGGTTTATTTTAGCTGGCTACAGTAAAAAAATGGCTGTTTTCACGTGCAGAAAAAATATGAACGGAGAGAATGTCAGGTGGAAAATATGCTGAATGAATGAATAAAATATTAAATAGGCTTTTATTGCACAACAGATAAAATAAGTTACAGTGCCTATAGAAAATCATCATACCCCTTTGAAATAGTTACTTTATTTGTCATACAGCCTGAAATCAAAACCCATTTAAAAAAAAACTTTTTCCAGTTTTATTTACAAATTTAGCTGTACAACATCAAAATAATGGAAAAAAGGCAACAGGTCTGAAAATTATTTAAAAAATGAAAAACTAGAATAACAGGGTTGGAAAAGTCATCAATCCCCTGATTTAATACTTCGTAGAGCTTCCTTTTGCTTTAATTACAGCCATCAATCTGTTTGGATATGTCTCTATTAGCTTTGCACACCTAGATTGGACTCAAACATGTCCTAAAACAACCCTCAACGTTCGTTTTCAAAACTGTGCAACTCACCGAGTGGTTAGTGGTGTTCGTTGATGTTCCAAAACAAGTAGCGTAGCGAAATACAGTTTCTGTCGTGTTTTATTTGGCATTCTGTAAAATCCCATTGATTTCTGTTGGAAGACTCATTGCACGTTGATATTACTGCGCCACCGTCTATGCTTCAGGTTCAAATATTGAGCGGAAGTTTATCCGCGGTTGTGAGGTGTCTGAATAAATAGTTCCAAAATAGCAAATAAGACGGCTGGAAATCATACATTGCGCCGATATATTTGCTTTTAATAATCAATGAACACCACTAACCACTCGGTGAGTTGCACAGTTTTGAAAACGAACGTTAAGGGTTGTTTTAGGACATGTTTGAGTAGCCTACAGTATGCCTGTTGTCAGCCACTCTAAGTAGTCAAAGGCGATTAAAAACGAGTCAGAAAAGTCGAGACGGGACCAATGGTCAAAATTTCGGTGTCCACCACTCTAGTTCATCCAAAACAAACCAGAAAAGGGACTCAAAGTGCTAAATACCGGAATTTTCCTTCAAGCCACAGCTTTGTTCTTTTGGCAGTATGTTTAGGATCATTGTTGTGTTGGAAGGTGAATGACCATCCTCAGCTGTATAGCAGAGGGACACAGGTTTTCCTCAAGAATTTGGGTGTACTTGTCAGCATCCATTATCCCTTATATCCTGACCAATTGCCCAGTCCCCGTTGAAGAGAAACATCCCCACAACATAATGTTACCCCACCATGCTTCATAGTAGGTATGGTGTGTTTTGGGTGGTGTGCTGTGTTTGGTTTTCACCAAACATAGCGCTTGGAGTTCAGTTCAAAAAGTTCAATCTTAGTGTCATCTGACCATAAAACCTTTTTCCACATGGTAGCAGAATATTCCAGATGTGTTTTTGCATAGTGCAGATGAGAAATAAAATGTGGCAAAAAAATATTTTATCTGTAATATTTGTATATTTTTTATGGTGCTTAATTTATATGAGCATTCCATAGTCAGCCATGCATAATGGTGTGCCACAGGCCCTTACCTGGAAGGGTAGTGGAGGCCACACCTTTGTGTACCACAGGTACCGGGAGACCCTGTGGGGTGTTACTGCGGCTATCATCCAAACCCAGTTCTTTTCGTGGCGCCTTGGGAACAATCTCTTCTGGTATCTGCTTCTGTCTCCGCCGCTTCTTGCTCCACAATTCATGACAATCCTGCCACAAAGGGAGACTACAGGGATTTGTAGGGGGGAATTACACAGAGAACAATGAAATCAAATTACATGAGACGACTACAAATTTGAAGTGCAGAAGTCATGAGAATGTGCTTTTAATTTTAATTTTAATTTTAATTGCTTTGAAAAGGTTTAGGATTACGTGAACTAAAAAATAAGGGTTTTCTTGTGCGCACATACCCAGGAGGGGGCATTTTGGCTGGGTTTACATCTTTGAGAAATTCACTTCTTAGGGCCTGTTCTGCTGTGCAACGCTTGCTGGGGTCAAGGGCCAACATGTGATCAAACAGGTCTAGTGCTGTGGAAGAGATACTAAGAGAAAGAGAAATGTGCTTAAATAAAAACCTATATATAATATATATATAATATATATAACAGTCAATTACAAACATGCATGTAGGGCTGGGCAATCTGGCCAAAAAATCTCTCTTTTTGGTACTGTAGACGATTGTCGGATTTATTTTCTCTACCTGAACTTAAGATAAGATACATTTTATCTTGATTTTCTGATTTAGGCATTTTTCACATCAATTAAAAACAAACTCAAATTAAATTCATGTGATGTGATCTGATGTATCGCCCATCCTGATATAAATGTTTCATGTATTTTGGTTTGACAGGAGCAAATGTAGGTCATATTTTTAAGGTAACTTCAAAATATATTTTGAGAGTCACAGGTGAAAACACATCTTACCATAGTTTGACAGCACATATGTTGTACAGGAGCATCTCAAAAACTTTTATAAATTAGATTCATTACACAAAGTGAAATATTTCAAGACTTTATTTTATTTAATCTTGATGATTACAATTTACAGTTCATTTATGATACAAAAATGTCAACCTGAGATCAGCTCGAATCAGCTAATTAAGCCAAAACACCAGCAATGGTTTCCTGAGCCTTTAATATCTCAGTCTGTGCAGGGCAATGTACTTTCCCATGATATTCAATTTTTTTGAGATGCACCTGTACTACTGCATACTTGCTGCATACCACAAGTTATTCAGTTCTGTAAATATGACTAAACTTTGTTACGGAGTCCAGAGTCCATGAGAAGACTTAACTCACAAAGAAAATTCTTCTCTCAGACGTCGACGGTACTGTTTCTTTGGCTTCATCGTGTTGAAGTATGGTAGCTTTATGACATCTGGCCACACAGCTGGGCAAGGGCTGCCACATATTCGACTACAAAAAATACAACTCAAAATTTAACTCATTACTCAAAGTACTTAACTTCTTCAGTCATACCTTGCTTCAATAGTCCGCACATAGACTATCTACAGATGCTTAAATTGTCAAACTATCTATTGACACCCTGTTAACTAATAATTAAGGTGATGTTCAGTAATTGCTCAACAAGACATTTACATAAATGCTAACCAGTGTTTCCCACAGAATTTTATTATATTTGTGGTGGTAGGTTTGCAGAATTAACTTGAATGCAACAGTTTTTAACAAATTAGCGCAGCGTGGTTATGATGCAGATTTAAGCACAATTTAGCCAGTCGACTTTTATGCCAACAATTGCAGGATTGTTAATGTTTTCTTTAAAGGGGAACTTGGCAACTATTTCAACGTAATAAACCCATTTAGAAATCATTTGGGTGGTTAAATGACCTGTTCCGGTAAGAAAAGTGACTTTTCCCGCTGCCCCTAGCGTCCCCAGGCGGAAAACCAAACTTGCAACATTAAGACTACCGTCCCGGAAAGAGATGTGAGAAACAAGAAACTCGTTTTAAATCGTGTTTCTTACCTTGTAACATTCACATTGTCTGCCGAACTTATGCTAACCGTTTTGCTAGCTTGTAAACAAATCCATGTGCTTTATCGTTACCTTTTTCCACAGTTTGAAATGGCATAATGCACAATTTCTCCAGCAGAGGGGGAAATCCTGCCAAGTTTCCCTTTAAATGTGCATGTAGGTAGTTGAGATACAATGAGAGGCTGCAGAGGTGCACATAGCTCTACTATAAACCAATTCCATCCAATTTAAATAGCACAACATGGAAAATCATTGTGTGGTGGTCAGTGTTGATATTGTGGTGGGGCGCCACAAATAAGTCAATGTATGGGAAAGTTAAGTCTCTGTGGGCAGAGTATCCAAGTAAAGTGTTCCCTTTTCTTTATGTAACTTTGTAAAATTGAGAATACCTTATCAGTTGTCTAAGTTTCTGTGTGCTCTGATTTACGTAATCCTAAATGGGAAACAAAGGCTACATTCACATCAGGTTCTGTTTGATGTGACAATCAGATCGGAATTCATGCATATTATTTGTTTATATGAATGTTCTTTTCCTGTAGGCTACCAATATCTCCTGTTGCAACAGCACACTGAAGAAATGAGAAAAACTAGATGTACCGCAGAGCGGTACAAAATATGACCGCCGCCCAGTCCAGCACAGTTTTTCCACAAAAAGAAATCACGCTGAAAGGCCTATATGATTCTAACTGTCTCACTAAATTGCATTATCCACACTCAATTCTCACTGGTATCTGCTAGACAACAAGTCCCAAAACATGATTAGTTCATAGATTTCACATGTAAAATTCATTTTATACAACCCCACCTCCATCTTGTTCATAATTCTGAGAAATTCTTGATTGTTTGTGTTATGTTTACGTTATGTGTGTGGGTGTGTGTGTGTGTGTGAGTGTGTGTGTGTGTGTGCGTGCTTGTGTGTGTGCCTGCGTATGTGCCTGTGCATGGAAGCGTACATATGTCTACTGTGTGAGTATATGTCATGCGTATGATTACTGTGAATGTGTGTGTGTGCGTGTGTATCTGTTTGTGCACATGTGTGCACATGAAATGGGTTAACATGACCCCTGGAGGCAAACATACGGAAAAAAATGGTCATCCTAGTCCCTACAGTTCTCAAGATATTCACAGAGAACTGTGTCTGCCCTACCCTCCTTTCGGGGGGTCCAGTCCAGCGGGGGGGGCTACAGATCAAAACGATTCGATCTGTACGATCGAAAATGACGGTTCCATGCTATCCATGTTGGGGTACATGCCCACCAAGTTTTGTGTACCCCGGTCTTTCAGTGTCCCGGGAATCCTTGTTGGTGTACGTCACTAAATGTACACATAAATTATTTTATTGTAAGGGCCCCCATGAACGAAAGTACACAAAACTTGGCATGCATTTGGAGGGTGTCATAATGATCCTACACTTTCAATTTCGTGCAGTTTTGACCATGTCAGCCAGAGATATTGTGATGAAAACACCAACATTTTAGCTTTTTAATTTTTAACTAGGTGGCGCTATACATGAAATGAGTGGTTATGGAATGGGTTGACATGGCCACTTGAGATCAACTTACAAAAAAAAAAATGGTCCTCCTAAACCTTACGGTTCTCGAGATATTCACAGAAAACTGTCTGCCCTACCCTCCTTTCGGGGGGTGCAGTCCAGCGGGGGGGCTACAGATCAAAACGAAAAACGATGGTTCCATGCTATCCATATGGGGTTACATGCCCACCAAGTATTCGTCTACCCCGGTCTTTCAGTGTCCCGGGACTCATTGACGGAAATTTGGACATGCGAAAAAGAAAAAGAAAAAAACAAAAAAAAAACAAATCTGACTAAACCTATATGACCGCCGCTTCGCTGCGCGGCGGTCATAATAATAGCCTTGTAGGCTACAGCTGACAAGTCGTTTCCCTGTCCTCCAGAGCAAAATGTGATACAATGATGAGCTACTTTTATAGATGTAAGAGGGGTGCGCTCAAGCCTATTTGGTGCTCACAGTCCAGGACCATAGGATCAGAAAGACAGGCTGGGCTACTTCTAGGAGACTAAACCCAGGGATGACCGGAGCACTCTGAATACTTTTAATACTTTTATATTGTTTTCATATTATACTGATTTATATAAGGATGTTCTATCTGCTGAATCAAATCTATTTTATGTCGAAATGGTCTTAAATATACAGTATATTTACTTCCTGTATTACGGGTAATGTTTTTGCTTATTGACTAACAGTTGCTTACACAAATAAATGGTTTATTCTTATAGACCAAATAAATATAAACCATTGTGTCTGACTTTATTATTACTTTTTATGCATATTTTTTTGTTGGTGGTAAGAAAGAGAATGTGAATTCTGTTAACATCCTAAATCCCGTTTCCTGCATTTTTTTACACTGATCAATAAATGTATCATAACTTTTGAAAGGTTACACATATTCCAATTCAGTCTTTTTTGTTAAATAGCCCACAACTTGCTGAACATGTCATACACTCTATATTTTTCTCTATCTTGTAGAGAAATATGATGAAAATTCATTTTTATGTGAATGAAATGAATTTTTCAAAATCCTCTCCAAATGTATATCCAAAATTTGTCAAAGACTGTTCATTACTATATACATTACCATATGTATTTTCCATCATTTCATAGAACTGATCTGATTACAATGGTATATCCCATTGATGGTATGTATTATACTCAAAAAATAAGTTTTTTTGTGTGAAGTCATCCAGCACCAAAAATGGAATGTTCGGCGCGGGCACGAAAGGGTTAACTTAAGTAGGCCTATCCCACTCGTTTTTCCCCCTAATATGGATATAATCTCTTTCATGGCCAGTTAAACCTACAAATTAAACCCATATGCTATTTTCCCCATTTCCCTACCTTGAATCGGCCATTTAGGTTAAATGAGGAGAATCAGGAATTAGTCTTTACATTTAGCCTAACGTTACTGTGGCATTGTGTTGCCCCATCTGCTTTTTCCTTCACCATCTTTAATATGCTACGTTTTTATAACTTAACCTACCATGAATTAGAGTTTGATTCATGGTCTTCTTGTTATTGGACCCTAACGTTCTTCTTGTAGTCCAAATCCAAATAGTAAAACAAAGTAAGTGTTCAAAACAAAAACTTCATCTTTATTTACAACCAAGAAACAGAACAGGGTAGACTAGCCATATTTCTAATTGGGGTGGGCAAACTCCGGCCCGCCAAGCATTTCATTTAGTTATCAGGCTGCTCGCTATTTTTTTCCTGCGAGTGCTTTTCACTCTCCTTAGATAACGTTTACAATGTCAATACATCATGTTAAATAGTTTAACATGATGTTATCTCTAAGTTAACTCTTAGTTATCTTCTTTGCAGCAGATCTAACGTGAACATTATGCAATCCATTTAATTGGGAACGCGTCTGCACTCACGAGGGAAAGAGAGCCACAGGTTCCAGCTGGCTTGTGATTGTTGATAGTTGATATCTCCTTCTTATAAGAAAGTTTTAAAAGGAAATCATGAAGGCAACAGTAGTTCCCACTACTGACCATTTAAAAACTGTGAGAGGGCCCAGCTGTAGGTACAGCACTAGCCATAGCGGAGCAGGCAGAAGATCATTGAGAAATAAACGTGAATTAAAGCGACTGTCTTAAAGCGACAGTGCACAATTTATACATTTGTTAAACAGCATAAAATTAGCAGTATTTTTAAAACAAATTAGCAGTATTGTAAAACAAATACTTTTCATACTAAATTATAGGCTATAAAAAATGTATTATTTTATGCGTGTGTCATGGGGGGGGGGGGGTATGGTTGGTTGTGCGGCCCGCTGGCCAATTTTCAAAACCCAATGTGGCCCTTGAGCCAAAAAGTTTGCCCACCCCTGCCATAGATAGTCACTGATTTGGCTACTTTCTAATAACAGGGCGAACCCGACGCCCTGACTTTGTTTGTTGTTCGATTTGTTGGCCTGTACCGTTTCATGGCTTCTGCTGAGAAACAAATAGTTTGCTACACACTGAACACAATTCAAACATTCTTTAGAATGCAACTGATCAACCCGTCTGCTTTCACTATCAATGAAATCCTTTAGTGAACGATAAAGACATCTGAAACACAAAACCTGTTGCCTTTGACAGCGGTCTGTTGTCACATAGCAAAGGACCTCTGAACATTGGCGAAATGTGCCCAAACACTCGCCTTTAAAGGAGCATTTCACCGATTAGCATTAAGCTTTGTATCAGTAGAAACCCGGTAGTATCTTTGAATGACCATGCTTCCCTCCCTCATGTCCTCCTGAGACGAGAGATATCTGTATTTTTTGTCTGGAAAAAAATCTCAGACTACGCAAAAATTGTCATTTTGCATCATTGGAGGTTTTTTTGGCCAGAGGCTGGAGACTACAACACTAGTTCCACATGTTTTCAACCCGCCCATGTGAACACCCTATGGGTGTGACCTCACTCCTAGAATAATAAGAAGAACTTAACTTGTAGAAGTTAAGCCAACAGGCTAACTGATATGGCAAAAGGGGATTTTGATAATATGGTGCAGGAATCTGATTCTCATTACTGCCTGTATGATCCGCGATACAGCGATGAACAGGAGGCCTGCAGCAAGAACTGTCTGTCGATTAGTAGGAAAGCCCGGGCCGACTCGAGCAGGGGCAGTGTCAATGCTCTCAACGGTATGTGTGGAGCACCTTAGCTTTGTAAGCTAAGCTGGCTAGGCAGGCAGGCCATGCTTTTTCCCTGTGGATAAAGCTGATAAGTAACAACGATGGTGGATGGTAAATCTGAAACTGATATGGCAAATGGGGATTCTGAAGATCTGGTGTGCGAATCCAATGCTTTTTATTACCTGTATGAGGCTTAATACAGCGACGAACAGTTGAGGATAATTGAGGAATAGAAACAACAATTTATCAACACATTTATCAACAAATTATCGCAGAAATTAATAGCACATTAGTTAAATGTCAGATATGCTAGCCTATGCTGTCAATTCGTGGGACATCTGACATGGAAATATGTAAAATGTGATTTTTGTGTTAACAAATAGCCTGATGATGTGCTCGTGGTAAGGTTTGCAAAATACATTTTTTTGAAAGTTTCCATATGAAGACTTGAACCTTCAATATATGGCCACAAGATTGAGTGCAACATAACAATGATCGTTTTAATTTTATTATCCTTATTAATGACAAAATGTAACAGTATTGAGTGTGATTGAGTCCCTCTGTGTGCTTGGCTTCTTCCTGGGTAAGTTGCTTGGTAGGGCAGCGAAGAGCAGTGAAAGGCAGGGAATTCTGGGAGTTGTTGGGTTTAATCCACATGAGCCTTTTCTTGGTCAATAAGGCACTGGCTTTAATGATGACTCCACATTTCTACTACATAAATGACTTAATTTAAATATATATTCATCTTCCCAGCGGTGAAATGCTCCTTTAATGAGGATGGAGCAGGTTTTTTCTTCGAGATTTTCCATTGTTTGCCCCAACTAGGCTACCTCTGCTGCACTCATTCTTTGGATTATGACAAGTGTCCAGGTGTCAGGAGCATAGGGTCAAGAGTGTGAAATCAGCGCGGCGCCATCTACAGTGGGTATCAGTTAAGTTTGGATGGTTTCCTGCATGAATCACGCACACCATATTCTCGGCAGAAATGGCACAAACTGCAGTTGACACAAACAACCACAAGGTGGCACTTGGGAGTTCTGCCACTACTATTTTTGATGCGACTTGACTTACTGCTTCCATGACGCAGTTTCCAAGTCAGTCCAAGTCAGTAGAACAATCAATGACAGTTGAGCCATTACCAAACATATATGATAATACAATAGCGTGAGTTTATATATCTTATACCCTATTTGTCACGGTTACTTATAGATTTGATAGTGTAACGATAGCGCATGAGACACTTGGAGACTTTCCAGGGGGGGCACGGGAACTTAAATTGATCACGGTAGTTTAAGCTTACACTTGACAAAACATTTTAATATGAAAATGTAGATGCAATTGTTGTAAAATGGTGCAGCTCCTTTAAGAGAGCCCCGTGCGCAGGGATGGAGAGAGAGAAAGCGAGAGGGGAAATGTGTGTTAGAACTGAGATGCGTGTGGAAAAAGTAGACGTGCCGCTGAGACTGGTGCGAGTCATATTCAAAATAATACAAAAATAAATCCGCAGATAAAACCAATATCCTCTTTCATTGCAACTGCAACATGTCTGCTTGCCGACGTTCAAACGACAACA
The DNA here is from genome assembly GCF_046254945.1 of Alosa pseudoharengus. Classification (NCBI taxonomy): domain Eukaryota; kingdom Metazoa; phylum Chordata; class Actinopteri; order Clupeiformes; family Clupeidae; genus Alosa; species Alosa pseudoharengus. The sequence continues at coordinate 36,648,773 of NW_027468650.1, forward strand.
AAAAAGATATCAAAGCACTTTTTGCGTTATATCACGAATGTTTAAACAGCTGGACAAATGATTTAGCTAATTGATTATAGCCTGTAAACCAGCAATTATTGAACATTTACCTGTACAAGGACATTGACAGTAGCCCAGCCTAACAAGCAGATGTTGCAAAAGACTTGCAATTAATCAGAAATAAATAATAGAACCTGCAGCGCTTTATTTAACAAACTGCAAGCAACAAAAGGGTTGAGTCTGAACGACACGGAGTTTTAGACACCGAGTTTTTGAAGTTTTAGAAATATTTTGGTTTGGTAACCAGCAACAAGTGCAATTTGTTAATCGCTGTCATTCTCTCTCCTGCGCAAACAAAAATGTGTTGCGTTCCAAGTTGCCTAATGCGTAATTCTGCTTCATAAAGTTGAACAAATACATTTGGTTATTTCACAGAAAAATATAAATAGCCAGTTTATGGTCTACAGTGCAGAGTTGGTTGGAGTGAACATACAAATAGGGGAAATTCTTTCTCTACTCGTAGCTGAGTAGCCCGATGGTATGCAAGCGCCAATGAATTGTGCGCTCACGACAATCACGCCGTTAAACTTAAATAGGTTAACATCACTGTAACATCACAAGTTTGCCTTCAAGCAAGCCAAACGATGATTTGAAGACATCTGTTTCGTTGGAAGGGCAAGGGGGTAGCAACAGGCAACAGAGACAGGCCCAAAGGCAGGGCTAATGTTATGAGAGTATTAAAATATGGGATATTCTACGGGAAAATATTAAAACGGAAAGACAGTGGGGGGAAAGTTAAAATATGTGATAAACACGGAAAAAGTTGGCATGTATGTTTCGGTCCCTGTGATTATTTGTGAAATCATCAGAAGGAAGGACTGGTAGCATGCAAGCTCCCGGGAGAGATTGATTTAAGAACGTTATCACAGTGTGTCTTCATGGCGCAAAGCAGCGCGGGCGGAAGACATAAAAAAAAATTGGCAGAGGAGGGTCATGTCTTTTTTGACAATTCTGTCCGAGGGTCATTGAAAAAATTCTTGCAGGCAAGGGAGGGTCATGCAACTTTTGACTGAAGCACTCAAAATCCCTCCAGTGGCCCCTTCAATAAATAACGAACAGTCCCTTAGACATTTTGGACAACTCATTCTGCTAAATCAGTTTCCATGGCATTTTGGAGAGATGTGCTAAAAATCTGTTTAGGCAGTCCCATATGGTAATGAGCTGTGCGCCTGGAAAGACGATAGAAGATATGCTTTCTGAATAGCACAAATGTTCTTCCCAATCGTTTCCATAAAATAGGCTAAGTCAAAGACAGAAAACTAAGTCTTATAATGACATAATGGCATAGTCTGTTTTCCATTTAGGATGCGCGGGTGAGGGATAAGGCTTTCATGGTGGACCACGCACTTTTTCTTTGTGTCAGGAACTCTGCACATAGGCTTAGCCCAGCTCCAGCGAAGACGGCTCTGGTCATCCCATCTTCCCCTCCCCCCACTTCCTCTAGCCTACCATTCAGGCTATGAAGACCTGCAATTTAAAAGTTAAAAGCTGAACTGCTGTGAAAGAAGGGGGCAGGACTCGCCTTTAGTCTGGCAATTTAGGCTACAGAAGGCTATAGGAGTTAAGGATCTATATTGGTTGCTAGGTTACGGGGACGCTGGCGAGACACGCCGCTCCGTCTGGCATCATGTTTTTGTTTGTTTTTATGTAATGTTCGTAATTTTATGTAATGTTCTGTTCATTTTTTGTATTTATTTTTCTAGTTAAATGTAATCACTCTTTATTTATGTTATTTTCGATCATTTTTGTGTTATTCTTAGTCCTTTTTTCTGATTAACAAACTCGGCTGACACCATCAACGTCAAGTTAACGTTAACCAGCTTCCATTGGGCTGATGAGCGCCTTGGCTAGCCTGCCTTATGTCTCTGAAGTCCCTTATCCATCCGTGACGCTGCACATCCAATGTCTGGACGGAGGGATTGCTCAGCAAGGGTGCCTAACGTTAATCTGCAAGAGATCTGCAGCTGCCACGACCACCGAGCTGCGGCTGACATGCGAGCTGCCATGCTAGCATCTACCGTTAAGTGCCTGGAGTCTGGATTGAGTGCTAAGGAACTCTGATGACAGCGTCAACCATGAAACAACAAACAACAAACGGTCGCTGTCTAGGACCACCGAGCTGATAATTGGCAGGGTCGCCCATCACAAATTCGGACTGTCTTGTTCTTCCAGTGCTCTCCAGACTGCCAGTGAATTCTCCGGGTTGGTCAGTTATAAAGAACTTTGTTGGCGTTGCATCGGTTGTGAAGACACAGCTGTGCGCAGTTTTCACGCGGGTCATCATTGCCCTTGGACATTTTCAGCTGGTTTGGAAATTGGAATTTTTTTTTAATTGATTTTCTTTTTACTTTTTATTTGTTAATTTGTTTTTTGTCTGTCTTGTATGTCTTGGTGTCACGGGTACGCTGGCAACTACGCCGCTCCTTCCGGCATCTTTTGTGTTTGTTATTTTTTAAATGTATTTTGTCATGTCTTGATGTCATGGGCACGCTGGCGACTACGCCGCTCCATCCGGCATCTTTTGTCTTGTTGTTATGTGTCTTGTTTGTGGAGCGCTTTGGGTTGCACTCTGTGCATGTTAAATGCGCTTTAAAAATAAAACTGACTTGACTTGACAAGACCTGGTTCTAGGGCTCAGCTGTGTTTCTCAAGTGCCTCAAGTAACTTAGAGGGCTAAAATGTGGTCAGTTCAAGGATGTTTGTAACTCTGTGCCAGCACTTTCTCTGATTGTTTCCTAGGAAACTACAGGGCCTCAGCTTTTGAAAGAGGTCAAGCATTTGATGATAGGCCAAAAATGGGGGAACAGTGTCCTCTGCAGTAGGCATTGTGCAATTTCGGGATTCTAAGAATGTTCCTTACTAGTAGGCTTCTGCCTAGTCCTCCTGCTGTAGTCATGGAGATAATAAACACCAACGCAGTCCTGAACTCGCGGTCGCCTACATTAGATTCCATTTATTTCAATACAGCTTCGCATACCAGCATCGCACTTTGTCGCCGTGTAAATCACGAGTCAGTTCTATTCGGCGCCGCTCCATAAAATCCATTGTTCATCCAGTGTTTGCAAGTAAAAACTTCGGCGCTGATGCATGTGGCAAGTGCACCATAGTCTGTATAAAATAGCAGTGCACTCATGTCGGCGCTGGTGTCGGCTTATTCGACATGGAATAAAAATATCGCCGAAGCACTTCAAGTTTAAGCTTTAATCTAGCCTACAAGCTATTGTCTACACTCACACTGTTAGGCTACACGTGAACTAAACATGGAGATATGACTATTTCTGTTCGTTATATTTCTCAATATAAAAAGTTCCTTATTTTCAACTGAACTCAAAGATAATGAATATAGGCTATATGGAGTATTTTCTGTTTGTTATGCCCTTTATAATGTGTGTAGGCCTACATTTTGTGCATGCACTTCTGCTGTAGCATTTATTTCAGTTTATAGCCTATCAGCTATATTTCTGAAGAATACATTGTGCTGCCTCAGGTCTGCTGCATCTTTTGAAATTTGATTTGAAATAATCAAATAGACCTACATCTTAAAGTTAAGTTAAAAATATTCTTTAAGACCACTGAAGTTTGGGGTGTAGTTTGATTGCTTGTTGAGCTCAAATAATAACTATTCACTGGAAACTGCAGACAGTTAGCCTGGGTGAACCCAGATGAACCTGTTAGCAAATTTGAATTTACTCTGCAGGTCCGTCTGGAAAGGATCCCATTGATGCAGCAGTGACATTAAACTGAATTGGGTGCATTCAACTCTTCTTGTACCGTATGTACACACCGCTACCGACTTGGGCTGCAAAAGAAGCTCCGGTCGCCCAGTTTTGGCCGCTTGAACCTAGTAGCACCTAGGAAATATTCCAGCTGGAATGTTCAGTTACATGTTAGATTTTAAAAGACCTGCTACAGTAGGATAACGTATCCCTACACAAATTAACCTAATTTGATATTAAACACTACTTTATCAAGAAGCGGTAAAAATATGAAATTGGGCTTGCCTCAGTTTTGAATGTTGGTCAAAGACAGCATCTAGCAACTACCTCGGAAAGTATGGCCTGTATATCGCTAATATCCATAACTTAATAATGTATCTTTATTCAGCATATTAAAAAAACATTTTGGACACCATGTAGACCTTGAACAAGTACTACGTTTCTGCAAACACTAACTTGACCTCAGTAAACAGAACAAATGTTTCATAGGAACCATACAGTCTGAAGTTCATATAGATTTTACTCTCTCAACTGTTTACACCTCATTTTGAATTGGTTGCTGGTTGTTTGCAGTTGAACTGCTCATTACCATAAATTTAACCAAGTTTCAACTTTCTGCTTGACGCTCTGGTTGCTCAAAACGCCCAATTCGTAACGCCGACAGATTTGCAGCTTCTTGCCGTACAGAGAAGCTGGCTTCCATTGAAAATAAATGACTTGTAATTTTACAGCTCAAATCGGCGGCGGTGTGTACATACTAGGGCTGTCACTTTTATGAAAAAATCCTGTTTTTTTGAGACATAAGTGTTCATGGAATCGATTGTAAAATCGATTTTCTATGTCTAAAGACGTTTCCATTTTCAAATATACAGTAGGCCAATCCACGGGCAACTAATAGGCATTAGGACGAGGGCGCTTGAAGACGCACAAGCTAGCAATATTTCTGATGAAAGTGCAACATTCTCGAAAAAAAAGAGCAGAGTGGACTGCCATAACATCAGTGAAAAACATTACTGCAGGCTTCAACGTGGCTGTGTTTATGATTAAAACTGTCAAACTCACGACTGCACAGTTTGCATGCCGCCTTGTCCTTCTCCTTCTCCATAGTTTGATCTACCTAAAACCCGAAGTGCTTCCATATCGAACTCCTCAAGCTATTAGGGCTTATCACTCGTCTCTCTCATGATCGCGTTGTCCTCCATTTTTTTGGCAAAACACCAGCAGCACAGCAGCCGATTGAAACGGCTGTTTCCTGTGCGTAAAATTGGTGGGAATTTTCTGTTTAGCTTTCGCAATGCCTACTGCACTTTCGGAATTCTTTATTTTCTTTTTCTGCTTGTTTGTGGGTTTTGTCACATCTATTTTTTTTATTTGTTTGTGTACATATTTGGTTAAAATCGATTCCCTATTTTAGTTTTCGAAACTTGTGTTGGTTGGTCCAATCGATTGTGCAATCGATTTTCGAACGTAAAGTGACAGCCCTAGTACATACCATTAGCAAATCACTTCAAAAGTGCAGCAAACACATCTTTCTTGTAAGTGAAGGTTTTAAATACAGTTGCTTACTCAATTCCAAAGAAAATACAGATTCCTGGGTTTTTGGTGATTCAGAAACGGACGTCAATGGGATGCTTTCCAGATGGGCAAATCCAAATTTGCTAACAGGTTCGTCTGATTTCACCTCGGCTAGCAGACCGTGCCTTTACAGTTGAAATATGCATGGATGGCTAATTGTTGCCTAGGTTCATTACTTTGTATTCTTGATTAAAATAAACTTGCAAACTTATATGGATGCATTAGGACAAGCACACCAAGTTTCATTTGTGCCAGTGGTCCAACATCCTGGGAATTGTAACTGCACTTTGGTTCAAAGAACTAAACTAAACATCTAACAACCGGCTAACCGCTGATCCTCAATTAACTGGTCTTGGATATATGTTAAGCTATACACAAAGTACGGTGCCCAGGGCAGTTATTGTCTCACTGAACAAACCAGTATGTAAATGAAAAGTTTTTGTTTGATCAAAAAAAAAAGACAGATGACTAGGATAATGAAAATACCTAATGAGTTCCAATTGTGCAAGCTCCTGGTTGGCTTGAAAGATGGGCTTCTTGATGAATAATTCCCCAAGTATGCATCTACATGGTTGAAAAACAGGTCAAAGACAAAGAGGGTATCAAAAGTATAATTATGATCTGTATTAACAACACATTCTACAATATGGACTACAGCAATAACAGTTCCACATTCAATAGGTGTATCTTACCCACAACTCCATACATCAATGGCTGGTGTGTATCGCTCCTCCCCAAGCAGAAGCTCTGGAGGTCTATACCAGAGAGTTATCACCTTATTGGTGTATGGTCGGCTAAGGAAAACAAAGGAAAAAGCAATCAAATACTGTTCTGTGGTTCTACTGGAAAATTGTAGGTCATACTGCCACAACATACAGAGGCATCTTCAACAAATTTGAATGTCACTATATAATGATGTAAATGAAAAAAATTACAAGCGACCACCTGAAGTGGAGTACAGTAAGATACTCTATATTTAGGGGTCACTTTAAACATTATGATGGAATGTAAATTGAACATATTGTTTCCATCCATGTTTATGTACAGTGGGCAGTGCTTCGACTTGGCCAGCTTCCCTCGCGGTCCGCGCGCGGGATCACGCGACTTTAATTTGTATTTTTCCAGTGACGCTGCAACGACGCTGCAACAACCGGCAGAGGTCTCAAGTGAGCAGGGTGTCTCATAAAAAGAAATGGAGCTGGAAAACCCTACACAGACTTTAGCAGACTGGTTTAGAAATAATTTAATAGCCAGAAATATGCCTGCCCTGCCCTAATAAAGAAATATTTGGTTAACGGCGAGTAAATCCCGTTTGCAGCCATAGAAGAAACGCAGGACAAATTAAACATATTGGTTTTCTCAGAGTGCAACGATGATAGACAGACATCATTTGGACAAAATATAGAGCATATTAACCTCCGTTGCTCAGCCAAATGCCTTCCTGTTACGTCCTGTTATCACAGAGTTACAGGCGATAAACGATTTTTGATGGTCACAAGTTTACTTTATTAGCGTTTATTTTTTTGATTATTAAAGAGTGTTTTTCATTTAAAGGCATGACTTCGTGCTTATTCAGAAGAGCATTTAGTGCTCTCCCCAATCCCAGACGTTCACATTGCACGTTTGTTTGTAATGGATGCAACCGCAAGATACGCTTGTCATAGGCACCGATACATGAAAACATCGAGCACCCACGTGTGCCAGCTTACAGTCCCGGCTAAATTTACATTAATTTAAAATCAAACATCGCAGTTTATGTAAAATTCAGCATCTCTCATAATGTGATTGGATATGTTGCTGTCAATTCCCTACTTCATATACTAACCACCAATGAGAGCGTCTCTCGTATGAAAATTCCTGACACTTCCCACCTGAAGAATTAACGCAAGGCTTTGTCGGGTCTTCAGCCCCGAATGTGTAAAATGTATATAGCACTGAATATCATTTTAAAAGTAGTCTGACAAAGCTTATTGTTTTGTGACACAGCTAAACAATGGTACCTCATAGAACGTCTATAACATACAGTGATGGCCAAAAGTGTTGGCACCCATGCTAAAGTTGACTGAAAAGAGGAATATAAAATCATCTTTTGGAAATTGATCTTAATGCCTTAAGTGAAAAATTAGGAAATATCTAACCTTTAAGGACACCAATTTTCTTAGTGAATGAATAATGTATCATAAATAAATAAATGTTCTTCCTTAAAATACAGGGGTCATAAGTATTGACACCCCTATGTTAAATTCCCATAGAGACAGGCAGAGGCCAGTTATTTCATGGATCCAGAATACTGTGCATCCTGATAAAGTTACCTTGGCCTTTGGAATTAAAATAGCCCCACATCATCACATACCCTTCACCATACCTAGAGATTGGCATGGGTGTTATTTCAGTTAGCCTATTAGCTGGTTTGATGCTCATTGAGCTCAAAGTTGGATGCTCAAGAACTCACGCAAATCTAGCCTACAACACGCAGACAGCTTTATGCACAGGGGAGAGAGCGCTTGCGCGCGTGCACTGTGCTTTATGATTGTTGCCTTCTGATGGTATCTTGCTAATTCACTGAACTGCATTAGGTGACACAAATGGTATTGCCTTTATCTTATAACTCCTTGTCTGAGCGACTACCAGGCCTGTGGTTTTTAAAAGTCAGATGTTCCCTGACAAAGAAATTCGAAAATTAAGAATGTTTATTGACTTGAAAAATACACTAATTTTTGCAAACTCCCTTCATTCAACCCTTGAAGACATCGCGGTCTGGTTCGCTATGTAGATCGTTTCTCGTACCATTTAATTTCTCAGAATTTAGGTCTACTAGGCCTACAATAACGTCATCACCAAATACATCTTTTATTTTTAGTTGATCAACCACAAAGAGTAGCATAGGCCTACTGTGCACAGTGCACTGACGACTGTAGCAGCCCAAGGTAACCAGTAGGGGTGTGAATCTCTCATGTAAAAGACGATACGATTCACATCTAGATACATGGGCACGATTCGATACAAGAAAAGATACATGTTCATAAAAAACGATTCAGTACGATTCGATGCGATTCGATGCAGTTGAAGAATGGAAAGCATTCTGAAAGATTTTTTATCATTTGCTTAAGGTGCACATTCATTTTAGCCTATATTATCAATTATCATGGTCATGTCAATTAGGCAAAAACAAATGTGTGAATATGATTATCTAAACTGAGGTTTGTATCATATATTGTATTGAAATGAAAAAAGAATAGTCTACATTTCAGCCAAACAAAGCAGCCAAATAGAACATAAAAATACATTTTTATAGACTTAATAGATTTTATAGAGTTATATCTGATTGTTTTCAAGGAGCTGTAGCCTATTGTTGAGGTAAGACAATACCGAAATAAAATAAAACGGTGCCTAAGACAATCTTGGCCTTTTCTCATAGCCTACAAGAACAAAATAGGCCTACATATCAATGAACTGGACCTATTTTGTTCCAAGTCTGAGTGAATATGAACAAAATAATAATAATAATAATAATTTGTACATATTTTTAGCAGCAAGGGCCAAATTATTCTTTAACATTAAGGAAATCCCTTCATCAAACGTAAGGCTACTCTACAGACTATCGTTGCCGTTTAGGAATGCTATAGTAAGTGTTTAATTTCGCGCTGGATTTTGACAAACAAAAGAGTAAAATCTGTCAAACACCGACAGAGTGCGAGTTGTCACGTGCTTAAGTTGCAGTAAATGTATGGGTAATGAAGTCCTTTGTCTACTTTGGGCAATGAGTGTAGCCCAAAACGAACTTCATTACCCACAAATCCGATTTGTATGTGTAGGGTGTATTTCATACACAATCTGGCAACCTGAATGGACTAATGATTTTAAAATGTTTTCCGGGAGAAATAACAAAACGGGAGGGTGCTGGGAGATGACCTTGAAATACAGGAGAAACCCGGGAAAAACGGGAGTGTTGACAGGTATGGAATATCCCCTCTAGAATAAACACATGTATTCGAATATATTGGAATATCTAGGCTATATTATTTGCGCATTATGTCAGTGACGCGCATTATGTCATCTGTTTTTAACTTGTTGTATGGTTATTGCTTGACAGGGGGGATCCCAAGCAGCTTTCAGCCATAAGGCCCCCCCCGCTACCACAGCTGTGGATAGTGTGGCATGCTCACGCTTTATGTCTCCTTCTTGCAAACTAGGCCTATAGCCCAACCATTTACGTCTTCAAAAAATAACAACTTGCCAGATATGCCTTCATATCTTTGGGCTTCATTCAGCATTTTGTTCTTCCACTGGAAATTACTCTTCTACATTTGCTGCCTGCTGCATCCTTTCTGTTTGTATTGTTTAGAAAATGTTTGATGTCTTGAGTTAATGCATTAAACATTGTTTGCTGGTAACCAGCCACAAATAGCCTACAGATTCTTGCGTGCGTACAGTCTCTATTCTCTCCAAAATAGCCCGTTCTATAGGCTGGCCAAGTGCGTAATTCTGCGGCATAAAGCAGATGTATTTGTTTATTGTAAAGAAAAATAAAAATAACCTGTCAAGCAGTCAATTGACTACATTGCAGTCAATAAGTAGGGCAAATTACGAAACCAAAACGTGGGTCATAGTTGTCTAAGCCTCTGCTGTGAGGCCAAACCCATGAACAAAGACGCATTGATATCTGCAATAGTTTTTTTTTGGCGAAACAAGCTCACAGACGAACGATAGCACTGAAGGGAGAGGCAACTGGCATGTGATCTCCCCACGGGCCAATGGATGTACAAGTTTTCTCCTGTGCCTACGATATTTAATCCAGTATTTTGTCAAGTTGCAAAATGCTATTCGTTTTAACGAATTTTTATGATAGTACCCTATACAAAAAGTACTTCATACTATCTTAATTGCTTTATACTCAATACTTGACCAATGGCTATTGCATCTGTCTATTGAAAGTGAGAATGTGGCATGTGATCTACTGTGTAGGCTTCATAAAATAAAATAAACAGATTGCTAATGGCCTACAAGCTGATCTGGGGTGCGTTTCCCGTACAACTACGGAGGTTAGCTTTTTACTAACAGGATGCATCGTTCAACTAACCAACATGTAAGTTACGACTGTTTCCCAAAACTGTCGTACTTACATAGTACTGTAAGTTTGGACCATGATAGTTTCCAAACTTCAGTAGTCTGGACTAAGGTGGTTAATGACGTTTAGTAGCACGTGAACGGGCACCTGCACATATACTTCTGTGGCGCATTGCGTTAAGGCCGGCAGATGACAGCTGCGTTGCACAGCAGTTACCAGTCCCCTGTCCAAGAGTTCAAATCTGGATTAAGATTTTGACAACAATATTGACATCGTTGTTTACCTAAGTTTATCTTTTGTGCAGATCATATTATCAAAATCAGAATCAGCCTTCTTGGCTTTGTTTGCGTAAACTAACAAGGACCCCCCCCCCTCCATGAAAATCTAAGGGTACATACCTAAAAGAAACCTAAATATATTCATAATTATTCATTTGCAAACAAATAACTGGCGTCAGTGACGTCTTTGACATGAAGATCCCTGGAACTATGCTTCTACTAGCGTACCACAGGTCGAGAGGTGTAGTTGTAACTACACAACTTTACGATAGTGGTTGCGAACGTTCGTTGCTACTATGGTTTTGGGAAACACTAACGTAGTGTAACGATGCATTGGACTATGTAAGTTCCAAATATGAATGTAATTCTGCGGCATAAAGCAGATGTATTTGTTTATTGTACAGAAAAATAAAAATGACATGTCAAGCAGTCAATTGACTACATTGCAGTCAAGAAGTAGGGCAAATTAATTTACGAAACCAAAACGTGGGTCATAGTTGTCTAAGCCTCTATAGCGTAGCCTGTTAAAAACGTCGCAGAAGCCTACCCAAGGCTACAGATTAATTCTGAACAGTTATTTCTCTACTGGCTCAATTATCACACCACTGTTTTGATTTGCGTAGTTGCGTTAACCCAACACTGACAATAATGTAGACAGCAAATTTCGATTTCCGTTACCACCGTGTAGTCAAGCCTTAAGCCATACCCAAGTAGCCTAAATCGAGGTAAATCGAGCTTTTTCAGAAGGGGCGGCAGGCAGAGCGATGTACAGTGGCAGAGCGACGCACAGTGGCTGAAAGTGGTACTAAAGCTTCACGCAGCTTCACGCCTCGTAATGCGCGACTGAAGTGGCCATTTGAAAGCGATGCCCACTGTATGTAGCCCTACATTTGAATGTTTATCTTAAGGAAGAATATTAGACTCAAATGTTTTGTACGTGTGTATCACGTTTTGAAACTGTAGAAATTATTTGTAACTGTAAAAATTATCTGTACATGTAATTGTCAATATTACAAATATGCCCTACACTTACAAATCTATTCTACGGGTACGGATCAGTTTTACAGCTACAAATCATCCTACAGTTAAAAATATTTTACCATTACAAATATATTCTACAATTACAAATCAATATTCTACGCACAAAAAGATGTCCTACAGTTACAAATCTTTTCTGCAGGTGCACAGACTTGTCAGTTGACACGCTAAGTTTTGAATGCAATGAAAGTGCAGAAGTGTGGTTATATGGGGGAACGAAGGCCAAGGCCAGTGCCCTGCTGTGTTCCTGGATTAAATTGCACTAAAACAGTGAGTCACCACACTCACCAAACTTGAAGGACTGAATGCTCAAATTTTTCACAAACGTGGACAGTTCAGGGATTTGCTGATACAAAACATTTGGATAGTTATGCATTGTTATAATCATCCAAGTTGTGCCTTAAAGGAACCATATGTCAGATTGTGGCCAAAACTGGTACTGCAATCACTTTCAAATTACTGTAGAGCGGTGTATCCCCTCCCTGTCCCCCGTGACTCGAGGTTGCCAACCCAGATGCCAAAACACTACTGACTTTGTGATAAGTAGATAGGTAGAGGGTGGCGCATCAGGCCAAAACACAACATGACATGACAAAACACAACATCAACATCAGTTGAGGGCTGCAACTTCACTTTTTTTAAATGACAATATCCTGGCCGGACTACGGTTGTCAGTGATATTTGAAATGAACATGATTTCTTAATCTCTAGTGACATATGAGGGCCATTTTATGATTAATTGAAATACATTTCTGACATACGATTCCTTTAACTAAAAATATGTTAAATAATGTTCTTGTTTATATGTTGTTGTTTTCACCATTCTAACTGTATCTTTGGATGGTAACATTGTTAATGAATGTTTCAGACCATGATGCTTTCCTTTTCTGGCCGCTAATGACGTCTTCAATGACATTTGCCTTTCGACTATACATTCCCACTTGGATAGCTATTACAACGTTTTTATTTTAGCGATTTGGCGATTGATTAAAACAATAGCACGTTACAAATAACCACATTTAAGGTCTATTTTAAATGGTAATTAGTTACATGGTCCAAAATAAATCCCACTGTTTCCCCAAACTCATCATTCATTCTTAGGCTACTTTACTTTTATGAAACAAGTGTCTATTTTTAGTATCATAGACTTTTCTGCATATGTATTACATTAAGCAAAACATCCAGACTTTCCAAAAATTAGCACTTCTGGAAAACAGTATTTCATAATTAGGCCTACATATTTTCCCTGACTTCCCAGACCTAAATTTACATTAATTTACATAACATTTATTAATTTAGCAGACACTTTTATCCAAAGTGACTTACATATGTCAATTATATTACAGAGTCCATTGTCCCTGAAGCAATTTGGGGTTTCGCCTTGCTCAAGTGTACAATGATGGAAGCCAAGAATTGAACCCACAACTTTTCTGGCTACTGCATGCTAGTCTAGCTCCTTAGGACAGACCACCCCTAAAATGTCAGAACAGCTTTTATAGCACAACATTGCCGGTTAAAATGCTAGATAACCTAGAAACTAGAAGGGAGAGCATTGCAGCACTTAGGAGCGCTTTAAAACTCACAGAAGAAAGTAGTAGCGTTTGTGATGCAGTCGGCTCGTAAAATTAAATGAGAATCGAAGTCATTTAAAAATTAAATCGCGCACAGGGGTGAATCGCGATCGCGATTTTATAACGATTTATCGTGCAGGCTTAATGCCAGGAACCAATTTGAACACCAGAAGCATGTATGCTTCTGGAAAATCACCCTAAACCCTAAATTCCACATATATGTTGCCAAATGTTCTTTTTCTTACATTACATAGATGGTGATACCATAAGGAACAATAATAAACCATACAAAGAGTTTGCACTAATATTTAACCTCATACGAATGGCCTTGCACCTTCGGTGCTCGGGCCCTAATAATTATACTTCCAAAAACAATTAAGCCTTGCACCCTTCGGTGCCCGAGTAGGGCTGTCAAGCGATTAAAAATATTAATCTAATTAATTACATACTCTGTGATTAATATAAATATTTTTACAAATATTTCAATTAAAAATTTGGCAGAGTAGTGATTCAATGAAAAGTCAAACCAACATTATAGACTTTAAAGCAATCAGTTTCAGGTATTTTTGTCATCTTTATCGCTCCACATAGAGTCGCAATATCTATATTTTACTTTGCCTTTCTAAATAGCCTTCTACTCATTGCTTGTACCCCTTGTACACAATGAAAATGCTTTTGTTGTGGAGGTGAAGGACTAACTGCAGGCTAATGTTTCAGGATTCTCGCGAGATGTTTTTTTAGCATGGTAAATGCAAATTACTGAAGTTTCCACTAACTGTTGACGTGTGCAGTACCCTAACACGAGGTAATGCAGTCAATCTAGGGAGTTCATCAGTTAGTTAGTCGGTCATATGTAGCCTAAACAATACATTTGCAAAGTTAACAAAGTTAACGATTATAATAAATAACGCTAGCGGCTAGCGTTATTTATTATAATCAAGGGGTGTTCTAACTTGTAGCTTTCCTCCACGTTGTTTTGCATTAAGGTGATACTTCGGACTTGACGAACTCCTATGTTAGGGAAATTCCTTACTGCAGAAATCACAGAGCACATGCTCTTGTCAACAGTTCCATCTGGGCATTTTTCTAAATGTAAGCTAAATGTTCCATTCACTGGACTAAGCAGTGTTTTTTTATCATCTTCCTCCTTCAGTCACTGTAGTCAAAACTGCACTTGGTCAAAGGTCACTACGAAATGTGATTAATCAGCGTTACTTTTTAACACTTTATTCTTTCTGTAATTAATTAATTGAAATTGACATATTATTTTGACAGCCCTAATAATAACCCTTACAGAAACAATAGGGCTTTCCCACCATCCGGTGTTCGGGCCCTAAAAATATATGTCTTACATATTCACCTTATTCCGCGCGCAAACATGAGGGGCGCTAGCTTTGCCCACATTGTCTACGAACTTCCGATTGAGCAGTACATCCATTGCGATACATTGAGATAGCAGAGCTCTATCGAGATGACTGGCATCATATGTTATGGGTCATCCTAAAGTTAGGAACGTTTATTTAGGATTTTGGTGACTTAAGACATTTCTGTTATACAACTTTCCTATCTGAAGTTAGGAAAACACTGACTTTGGAGCAGCTGTTCTGTAATGACTTTCTAAACTAGTTACCAAACAGATAAGGATTTGCGAGTTTCTCCATACGATACAGCGGCCACTGCCGCATCGTCTACCCACTCCGTAGGGGTGAATAGCCTTGGGTAGCGAAGTACAATATTGAAATCTGACCTACTGATGGCATTTGTCGTTTTCCTCCCAAGTTAGCCTCTCTATCCTCTTCTGCCATGTTATCCCAATGAAGCTAACTAGACATAGCTAGCCGACCGGAAGTTTAAAGAAAACGTGGAATTTTAAAAAATGGGCGGGGCTGAATAAGGTGAATAGCACCTTTAGATTTCTTATGTTATACCAATACTTTTCCATGTAGAAGGTTATTGAATAGACAGATATTAAAGTTACTCTCACCTTTCTTCAGAGTTGTAGAGCCTGGCCAAACCAAAATCAGCCAGTTTAATCTGCCCCCTGAAAGACAGAAACACAAATTATACATATTTTATCTATTACATCCTTTACAGTGTACTTCATGATCTTGTGGCACAAAAGGGCTTGTTGTGTGGTTCTGTTATATAGTCCAGGTATACAAAATATACACACCAATGTAATCTGGAAACAGCCATTTGGTATAAATTTTACTATTAACAAGTTTCACCACACATACAATGATTATCTTAAATGAATAAATGGGTAAATAATACACTAAAATATCAATGTGTCAAGATTAATTTTATTTTTTAGCTACATTTTTTTCCCTTTATTGGACAGGACAGTGAAGAGTGGACAGGAAGTCCAGTCCAGGAAGTGGGAGAGAGGGACAGGGAATGGGCTCAGGAAATGACCTGGGCCTGTATGTGGTGCTGGGCGGTGACACTGCTACTGCACTATGGCTTAGCGACTTACAATATAACAATACAATACTTAATAAAAAAGTTGGTAACTTGGACTACATTTAAGGAAAATAGGATAACACTTAATTTTACGGGGTCCTTATATTGTCCATACATCATGCATTTGTGTGTACCTACAGACCATTAGTACATGTAATAAGAAGTGCTTGTTACAATACTTTGCCAAAGTGTCATCACTCTTTTGGGAAGGAAAAAAAGCTATGGGGTGAAGTTTGGGACTCTCAAAAGGTTCTCAAAAAATGAGCTTTTGGAGTTTCCAGCTAAAACAGCTGTTCCAACAGATTAACATCCAGCTTGACTCAGCTTCACTAACCCCAACTGGATCGTCACATAACCTGGGCGTCGTAATTGATGACCAACTTAACTTCTCTGAGCCTGTACTGAATTGCAAAATCATGTCGGTTTATCCTTTACAGCACAAAGAAGACCTGAAAATGACCTGGGCCTGTATGTGGACCTTATCTGACACAAGATTCCACATAACTTCTTGTCTAGGGGCATGGTCATCTCCAAGCTGGACTATTGTAATTCAATGTGTTATTATTGTTGCTATTGTATTGTAATGTTTAGTAAGAACGTTACAACTGATTCAGAATGCTGCAGCACGCCTGGTCTTCAATCAGCCAGAGTTACACATGTAACGTCTCAACTAGTTTTCTCCACTGGCTCCCTATAGTGGAATTAAATTTAAATCTCTCACTTTGGCCTATAGGACACTGACTAGATCTGCTCCCTGCTACCTTAATTCAATGATCAAGATATATCCCGAACAGCCCACTGCGGTCTTCTGATGAGCGTCTGTTGTGTCCACCAACCATAAACGCTAGGTTAAATTCAAGACTCTTTTCCTCAGTGGTTCCTTGTTGGTGGAATGAGTTGCCCCAGTGCTCTCCGTTCCTGTGATAGTTTTGGGTTTTTTAAGAGGGGTCTAAAGGCATATCTGTTCAACATGCAGTTATTTATGGTTTGTATATTATAGTAGTTATTTATTTTCATTAGGTTATTGATTGAATTGATATTGTTGTTTATTATTGCTATTCTCCTTAATTTAGTCTTACCAACTTTTTAAATTGTTTACTGTAAATGTAACTTTGTATTGTTGTTATGTGTCGCTTTGGACAAAAGCATCTGCTAAATACCATAACCATAACAATGTACTTCATTACGTAGATACACTGGAACAAGGACCCTGTAAAAAAGTGTTACTGAAAATGGCAATAATAACATTAAAATGTTTTAAGTATTATCAAACAAAACAGAGAGCTAGCTTGCCTTTCCCTCCCCCTACCTCCCGCGCAATTGAAACGGTCATGAACGTGCATCTCATCGATGATTGGCTGGAACACAGTTTGTTATGTTTCATGCTCCAGGAGCCTGGGCTGTCCACAGGGACCGTGTTTATTTACAACGCATTCAGGGGACAGGCAGTTAGTGGATCACGAGATGTTTGCTGTATGTGACAAAAAAATGTTATAGCTTAGAAACCGCATAACAAGATTTCGAGAACCTTTGATTAATTAAGTGTAAGCTGAACAGATTCGCTTTAGACCCCTCTTGAAAGACCCCAAACTATTGCAGGAACTCAGAGGACTGGGCAACTCATTCCAGGAACCACTGAGAAGAGGAATCTTGAATTTAACCTTGCGTTCATGGCTGTTCGACACAACAAATCCTCATCAGAAGACTGCAGTGGGCGATTGGGGTGTCCTATGGGCCAAAGTGAGGGATTTAAATGTAATTCTGGTCACTATAGGAAGCCAATGAAGAATAACTAGGAGAAGAGTTACACGTGTCCTCTTTGGCTGATTGAAGATCAGGGGGCCTCTTGTACAAAGCTTGCGTACGCACAAAAATGTTGCGTACGCCATCTTTCACGCTCGGATGTATCAAGAGTAAATGAGCGTGACAATGTGCGTTCCTCCTGGGAACTTTATGTGTGGCGTACGCACATTTCCAATGTGTATCGTCAGTTGGCGACACTTCAAGGCAATGCAGCGCAACAACATTAGGCCTAGTTGATCACAAGTCTAGGCCTTTATTTGCACAGGATATTGTGAAATGTGGGCTATTAAAAATCAGTGTTTCCTCTACGTTGATTTAAGAGCGCAGGCCCGCTACGGTAAAATGAATGACGCCACTGTATCAGAATTAGTGCAGACGCACAATGTATAGTCGCAGACTGGTTGCCTTTTAAATGATCCTGCCGACGTATCCGACCATCCAGTTTCACTTCACATAGTGTTGATGCAGCCTAGTTTATTGTAAAAACATTAACTTTCTTCCGCAGTGTTTCCTCTTCATTTTCTAGTCCACTACTTGAGAATTAGGGCAGGCGCACAATATTGTCTGGGTTAATGGTAGGCTATAATTTCCCTCCGCTGGCTGGTGCTCACAGCAGTTCATAGCAGTTAAACAATAGTCAGCCATACTAATCAGAGGTATCTGTCCATTTTAATTCCATAAATATTGTTTTTATGAACTACGTTAGTGGCATGCACTTTCAAGAGCTTCCATTTACGGCGCCATAGGCTACTGCGGTGCGGGAGGTCTGTCAACGTCGCAAAAACCACGCAATTCCCGCAAAACTTGGTGGAAAGGTGGAGCAGATCCGACTCAAAGGGAATTTCAAAGTATTTCTATATAGTAGCCTCGCTATTTTTTTACGATAGCGAAAGAAAAACTTGGAGAGTGGAGGTCTCTCTGTGTCCATTTAGTGAATGATGAATTTGTGCGTAGGCTATTGCTGATGTCATTAATAAATATATAAATAAATGCATTAATAGTCTAGTGAAGTCAGAAATGAGCCTGTCTATAGGCCTCTTGGAAATCATGTTGCATGTTACATTAAATGCGCACTCAATTGCGATTCGAAGCAAAAAGTATCACTGGTAGATAACGAAGGTAAATTGCATTATAGCAATTTTGTAAATGTGGCGACGGCACACTTGGTGGAAAACGTTTTGTATGCACTTGTGGTTAAAGTGAATCGTAGACTATAGGCGACTATCGCGAGGGGTCCTGAGACTGGCCTGCCCCCACTGCTAAAAAAAAATCTAGAGGAAACACTGAAAAATGTCATTTTCAATAACATTTAGTTATTGAAACAAAACAAGTAGGCCTATGTTTCTAGATAAATGGGCATGAGACCATTTCAGACCATGAAATCAAATATCTGAAAAACAAAGCTTTATTTGTTTGTTTGTATCACATTCATAAACAAATATTGAAATAACAAGTCATTTTTTTTATTTTTTTATTTTTGATTCTAAATTGAATATCAAATGAACGAATCATACACGGACAACCCACAAATGAGTTTTCATTCTTATCAATATTGTGGGATAGGCCATTTTGGCTTCGTGGCAGGTCTGCGCTCTCGAGTGGCCTTCTAGTTAGCATATTAAAATGATTGTGATTGAGGAGAGGGTGGAGTGTAATGCTTGTGCATGTGCGCTTACTTTCAAGTTAATTGGGATGTACAAAGAAAAGTTTGCTGCGTACGCACCGTTTCATACATCTGAATTGTTTTGTGCGTGCGCTACTTTCCAAATTTTCATGTACACAATGTTTTAATTGAGAGAAATCCCACGCAAGTCTTTGTACATGACATGAGGCCCCAGGTGTGCTGCAGCATTCTGAATCAATTGTGACAGTCTCATTACACAAGCAGGCAGGTCAGCGAACAGTGAATTACAATAGTCCAGTTGGGAGATAACTATGGCTTCTATACAAGATGTTGTGTGGAATATTGTGTCAGATAAGGTTTGATATTCCTAATGTTTTAAAGGACAAACAGACATGATTTTGCAATTTAGACCTCACTCAATTATGACGCCTCAGTTACGTGCCAATTTAGTTGGGGTCAGTGAAGATGAGTCAAGCTGAATATTAATCTGTTGGGAAACAACTTTTTTGGCTGAAAAAAACAAAAGATCCATTTTGGAGAGATTAAGCTGAAGGTGCTGATCTTTCATCCAGTCTGAAATATCCTTAAGGCATGCAGAAATCCAGACTTCCCAACCTTGAAGAATGTTTTTTGAGTAGCACCTAGAGAAAAAAAACTGCTCATGTCGGCCTTTATGCATACAGCCAACAGACATAGCCATGCACACAAGATACATTTTGGAAAGCGACCCATCCTTAAAGCAACACCAAAGAGTTTTTTGTACCTTAAAATATTGTTTCCGTTGTTCATCAACTCGAAACAGGGTGAACGGCACTTCTGCATTCGCTTCGCGGCCCTCTATCGGCTATAACCGCACTAAGTTTGCCAGACCGGGTAGCGGATCTGTAGTTCAATGGAATAAGAACTTCATAATTTCATAAAATCATGCAACATATTCTACCTTGTCTATGGACATCGTTATTTGCAAAGCCGTTGCCTGGATAAACAAATTGCGTGCATGCGACAGAGGAAAAGTTCTTTGGTGTTGCTTTAATGTCGGATATCTATGTAATTTTGGTAACACTTTATATTAAGACACACATATTCACCATTAATTAGCTGCCTACTAACATGTATATTAGCAGCATACTAGCCATTTGTTAGTCATTATAAGTCACTAATTAATACCTTATTCTGCAAGACCTTATTCTACCTTTACTAGACCCTTAATTAAGAATTTCCCCTATGTAAGCTCCTAATTACCCCTTATTCATAGTTATTAAATAAGTTGTTGCATATGAATTATGACCTAAATATGCATGGCTCAGTATGGGGCTTGTAAGGTGGTAGTACCACAAGAACAGTTATTCACTCATAATAATACTTATCAAAGATGCTCTTTTCAAATGGAACTAGACACTAAACCACAAGTGCTAATAGTGTACAAATAACTCATAATTAAGTATTTGTAATGCAGAATATGTTCCCTATTCTATCTATCAACATATTTAATTCAACTGAATTTTGGCTACAGTAGATAGAGACTTATGGACATACAGTATGTTGTTGTCAATGTGCAGTCTATCCCTTAACTCACAATAGCTTACATGTTTTGCTTTCTAATGCAAATGACTGATTTCATTTAAAGAATTTCAATTCTCAGTTTCTTTCAGATGGTGGTGTCTTTCTGCCATCTGTGAGGCTGCAATGATTACAACTAAAGCGATAGGTGCGCGATCTCCGGCTGGAAGCCTATTATTTGTTCTCGCTTGTTTTCGTGCTAATAAACCAGAACAACAATGATCTATATGCCCCAAAGATAAAACAAATTGAACACTCATCAATGAGAAGCTCAAAATATTTAGCCTAGGTCCACTTTCAGGCCTACAGGTTGGCAGGTCTGGAAATCTGATGAGAAACAGTAGTCCTCAGGTGGGAAAGACAGGTATAGTTGAGTATCATCCACATAGCAGTAACAGGCAAATTCATGGGAGCGAATGATCTCACCCAAGGTGGTGTAAATAGAGAAAAGAAAGGGACCTAATACTGATCCCTGAGGCACACAGTGGTGGTCATGAAACTTTGATACCCGTCCCTGCCAAGACATGTTAAATGAATGTCCTTTAAGGTAGGATTCAAACCAGTTAAGAGCTTTTCCAGTTCAGATAATGTAAAAAAGAAAATGTCATGGTTTACAGTATCAAAGGCTGCAGATAAGTCAAGTAGAATTAATACTGATGACTGAGCAGAGGACTTAGCTACACTCAATGCTTCAGAGACAGAAGAACAGTTTCGGTAGAATGACCACTCTTGAAGCCAGGCAGCTTAGGGTCTAGTAGGTTATTCTGATATACAGTAGTAAGTCACAGACAATGTTGGAACCATGGTTTGGTTAAATTACTAAGTAATGAAAATACTTGAGAAAAAGGCAACTTGAGATACAATTTGAGCCCAGAAATGTGTTTGGCACATAGCCTACAGGTGGATGTCAAAACAATTAGAATATTCATTTGACTTTTTATTTCAAAAAGTTAAACTTCCACATTACAAAGTCTATTCTAATATTTTGAGATACTAGAGTTTTGATTTCCACAAGCTCTGAACCGCAATCAGGATTAAAACAAAAACGGCTTGAAATTGTTCACTTTATGGGTAGTGAATCTAGAATATGTGAAGGCTTCACTTTTTGAACTGAATTATGGAAAATAATGAACTTTTCCACAATATTGTATTTTTTAGATGCACCTGTAAATGGTTAACAGAGCACATGTTACTCACTTGTTATTGAGAAGGATATTTGAGCACTTAATATCACGGTGCAAAAAGTTCTTCTTATGGCAGTAGTCAAGGCCTTCAAGAAGTTGCCTCATGAAGGATTTGATATGACTTTCATTGAAGTGTACCAAGCCAGATTCCAGAAGCCCCATAAGGTCATGGTCCATGTATTCAAACACTAAATAAAATGCCCCTGTAAAAGATTTCAGGATTAACAATAACAAAAAAAAAACACACATTTTTACTCAGTAAGGAGAAAACCTGTTTACTTTAGAGATAGCTACCAATCATTTTGGTATATATACTTACTATCGCATAAATCCAAAATTTCATCACAACCAAGTTACCAGAATCAAGAATGCATGGTAAACAATTTTGGATAAACAAAAAACAGATGTATAGGGAACACATAAGAAGTAGGGCTGTAACGATATGCGATTCGAAACCGAAATCGCGACACTCATATCCACAAACCTGTGTCGCGGTGTCAAAGAACCGCGAAACACCCTTTATAGTGTTTCACGCAGTGCTTTGCAGCTTACACGGCCGCATAAGCAATAAATATCTCCCGCTTTCCTTACAGGTAGCCTACGTTGTCCAAAAATAAATAAATAAATCATAATTTCATACCTCTCGTTGCTTTCATTGCAGACTGTGTGTTCAACTTTACCAAACAGTATAGAAGTAAACCCCCTCTCCATGCCCCGCTCTCTCTAGCTCTCCCTCCCTCCCTCTCCCGCTCAATGGACACGCACGACTCGACTCGATCAACACAATCCAAAATATAGCTGCAAGCAGCAATGTGGGGGCCAAGCAAATAAGCAGAAGTTGGGATTGGACTGGACTAGACTAAGATAGACTAGACAAGGCTGGACTGGACTGGATTGCATTGGATTGAATTGGACTGGATTAGATTGGATTGGATTGGATTGGACTGGACTGGACTGGATTGGATTGGACTGGACTGTATTGGGTTTGGGATTGCAGAGATATGAGACTACTTCATGTGATTGTTGATTGGATTGGATTTAATTGGACTGGATTGGATTGGATTGGACTGGATTGGGATTGCTGAGATATGAGCCTACTTCATGTGATTGTTGATTGGATTGGATTGAATTGGACTGGATTGGATTGGGATTGGACTGGACTGAATTGGACAGGACTGGATTGGATTGGAATAGAATGGACTGGATTGGATTGGATTGGGATTGCTGAGATATGAGCCTACTTAAGGTGATTGTTGATTGGATTGGATTGAATTGGACTGGACTGGACTAGACTGGACTAGACTGGACTGGATTGGATTGGATTGGACTGGATTGGATTTGATTGGACTGGATTGGGATTGCTGAGATATGAGCCTACTTCATGTGATTGTTGATTGGATTGAATTGGACAGGATTGGATTGGATTGGATTGGATTGGATTGGAATGGAATGGACTGGATTGGATTTGATTGGACTGGATTGGGATTGCTGAGATATGAGCCTACTTCATGTGATTGTTGATTGGATTGAATTGGACTGGATTGGATTGGATTGGGATTGGACTGGACTGAATTGGACAGGACTGGATTGGATTGGATTGGATTGGATTGGATTGGAATGGAATGGACTGGATTGGATTTGATTGGACTGGATTGGGATTGCTGAGATATGAGCCTACTTCATGTGATTGTTGATTGGATTGAATTGGACTGGATTGGATTGGATTGGGATTGGACTGGACTGAATTGGACAGGACTGGATTGGATTGGAATAGACTGGATTGGATTGGATTGGGATTGCTGAGATATGAGGCTACTTCAAGTGATTGTTGATTGGATTGGATTAAATTGGATTGGATTGGGATTGGACTGGACTGAATTGGACAGGATTGGATTGGAATGGACTGAATTGCGTTGGATTTGGATTGCTGAGATATGAGCCTACTTCATGTGATTGTTGATTGGATTGGATTGGATTGAATTGGACTGGATTGGGATTGGGTCTTTAGTCCATGTACAAAGTTTGGTTTCAATCCATGAAAGCGTTATGGATAAGATATGAGCCCAATTCATGTCATAGTTTTCCCTAGTGGTCAAAAGACACCAAATGTATTGTAGCTATTCAGGATGTGTTCATGAGTCCACGTACCAAGTTTGGTGTTGATACGAGAAAGTCTTGCTAATTATAGCACCCCTAGTGGTCAAAAGTCACCAAATTTATTGTGCGTCCTCAGGTTGTGACCACAAGTCCACGTAGCAAGTTTGAGGTTGATACGAGAAAGTATTGCTAATTATAGCGCCCCTAGTGGTCAAAGTACACCAAATGTATTGTGTGTCCTCAGGATGGGGTCCCAAGTCCATGTACCAAGTTTGGTTTTGGTATGTGAAAGCGTTGCTGAGAGAGAAGCTAACTTCCTGTAACTCTAGCGCCCCCCTAGTGGTCGAAGGTCACCATATTGATTGTGTGTCCTCAGGGAGGGGTTCCAAGTCCATATACCAAGTTTGGTTTTGATATGTGAAAGTGTTGCTGAGATATGAGCCTACTTTCTGTGATTATAGCGCCCCCATAGTGGTCAAAAGTCACCAAATTTATTGAGCCTTCTCCTAATTGGGTCCTGAGCCCATGTACCGAGTTTGGTTTTGATACGTGACAGCTTGGCGGAGATAACATTTCACTTCCTGTTTGGAGGCTTCGCCACCAATTTCGATTGGTCGTCACGGCTGACCTGTTTTGAATAAAGGTCCAAAAAGCAATGCATTTGTGAGGCTTGGTCTGAAGATCATCTGTGCCAAGTTTCGTGAAAATTGGATGAAATTTGTGACCTGTGAAAACTTGTAAAGGTTTTTGATGAAATCCAATATGGCGGTCCAATCAATTATGTTAATGTCAAAAGTTGATGTGTGTCAGCCTAAGGCCCTCCCAAAGTATTAACAGAGATTACTAATATGTTTTAATTTCAAACACATCACCCCATAGAGGCCAAAATGTAGTTTTGTTAATTATAGCGCCACCTGTAGGTCAAAATTCATCACATTTGTTGAGTCTCCACCTAATTGGGTCCTGAGTCCATGTACTGAGTTTGGTTTTGATATGTGAAAGCCTTGCCGAGATCTGAGTTCACTTCCTGTTTGGCGGCTTCGCCGCCAATTTTGATTGGTCGTGACTGGCGACCAGTTGTGAGTATGGGTGTCAAAGGCAATGCAATTATGAGGCATGGTCTGAAGATCATCTGTGTGAAGTTTTGTGAAAATTGGATAAAGTTTGTGACCTGTGAAAACTTTTAAGTGTTTTTGATGAAATCCAATATGGCGGTCCAATCAATTATGTTAATGTCAAAAGTTGATATGTGACAGCCTAAGGACCTCCCAAAGTATGAATAGAGATAACTAATATGTTTTAATTTCAAACACATCACCCCATACAGGCCAAAACGTAGTTTTGTTAATTATAGCGCCACCTGTAGGTCAATAGTCATGAAATTTATTGAGCCTCCTCCTAATTGGGTCCTGAGCCCATGTAGTGAGTTTGGTTTTGATATGTGAAAGCCTTGCTGAGATCTGAGTTCACTTCCTGTTTGGCGGCTTAGCCGCCAATTTTGATTGGTCGTGACTGGTGACCAGTTGTGAGTATGGGTGTCAAAAGCAAGGCAATTATGAGACATGGTCTGAAGATCATCTGTGTCAAGTTTCGTGAAAATTGGATGAAGTTTGTGACCTGTGAAAACTTTTAAGTGTTTTTGATGAAATACAATATGGCGGAGGTCCAATATGGCGGAAAGTAACGTAATAGGAGTTAGTGAACTCAGGTCGGTCCAGGGGTTCCAACTGTATATGGATGTTCAAAATTGGACATACGGTTCAAAAGTTAAGTGCATGGATGCAATGGCAACTTTGACCCATTGGTGGCGCTAGACTGCCTGGGGTTCAGACTTGAAAATTTGTGAAATGGAATATGGGAATGTATGGAATGAATGTGCCAAATTTCACAACTTTTTACTGCACGGTTCTATGGGCTGCCATAGACTTCAATGGCAGCGGAAAGATGTGTAATAATAATAATAAGAAAAGGTAGAATCACTATGGGTTGCCGCGCAGCTTCGCTGCTTGGCCCCCAATAAGAAAAGGTAGAATCACTATGGGTTGCCGCGCAGCTTCGCTGCTTGGCCCCCAAATATAGCTGCAAGCAGCAATGTGGGGGCCAAGCAGTTGAGCAGGAGTTGTCATGGCAACCCAATGTTGCTACATTATACACACACCCAATTAACCACCCGTCCCACACACACACATATACAAAGATAAACTTCCTCTCCCACACACCCCAATAACCCCCCATACATATGCATACCTCAAACATCACCAAATGTATTGTGCATAGTCAGGTTGTAGTCACAAGTCCACATACCAAGTTTGGTGTCGATACGAGAAATTGTTGATAATTATAGCACCCCTAGTGGTCAAAAGTCACCACATTTATTGTGCGTCCTCAGGCTGTAGTCACGAGTCCATATACCAAGTTTGGTGTTGATACGAGAAAGTGTTGCAAATTATAGCACCCCTAGTGGTCAAAGGTCGTTAAAATTATTGTATGTCCTCAGGATGTGGTCCCGAGTCAATGAGCCAAGTTTGGTTTCGATACGTGAAAGCATTGCAGAAATATGAGCCCACTTCCTGTGATTATAGCGCCACATAGTGGTCAAAATTTACCACATTTCTTGAGTGTCCTCCTGATTGAGTCCTTCGCCGCCAAACTTGATTGGTTGTCACGGGCAACAGGTTTTGAATATGGTTCCAGAAAGCAATGCATTTATGAGTCATGGTATGAAGATCATCTACGTCAAGTTTCGTGAAAATCAGACAAACTTTGTAACCTTTGATGCCTTTTAAGTGTTTTTGATGACGTCCAATATGGCGGTTGGATCATTTATGTTGACGTCACATGTTGGCATGTGGCGGCCTAAAGACCTCTCAAGGTATTAACAGATATCACTAATATGATTTAATTCCAAACACATGACCCGTTACAGGCTAAAATGTAATTTTGCTAATTATAGCGCCACCTATAGGTCAAAAGTCATCAAATTTATTGAGCCTCCTCCTTATTGGGTACTGAGACCCTGTACTGAGTTTGGTGTTGATACGCGAAAGCCTTGCTGAGATCACTTCACTTCCTGTTTGGCGGCTTCGCCGCCAAACTTGATTGGTCACGACGGGCGACGGGTTTTAAATATGGCTCCAAAAAGCAATGCATTTGTGAGTCATGGTCTGATGATCATCTGCGTCAAGTTTCGTGAAAATCGGACAAACTTTGCCAACTTTGATGCCTTTTAGGTGTTTTTGATTAAATCCAATATGGCAGCCTGATCAATTACGTTTACCCCATAAATTGACATCTGCGTTGAGTTCGGTCTCATCCAAGGATTCCAAATATACCTTAATGTTCAAAATGTGGTGTACCATTCAAACGTTATGTGCATAGATGTAATAAAAAATTTGAAATGTTGGTGGCGCTAGAGCACTCAAAGTGCAGACTTGAAACTTTGATAAATTAAAGATATGACTGAACCGAATCAATGTGCCGAATATCCCAACTTTTTACTGTATGGTTTAATGGCAAATTAGCGTTTCGTTATAATAATAATAATAAGAAGAATACGTAGAATCACTATGGGTTGCCTCGCAGCTTCGCTGCTTGGCCCCCAAATATAGCTGCAAGCAGCAATGTGGGGGCCAAGCAGTTGAGCAGGAGTTGTCATGGCAACCCAATGTTGTTACATTATACACACACCCAATTAATCCCCCATCCCACACACACACATATACACAGATAAACCTCCTCTTCCACACACCCCAATAGCCCCCCACACATACGCATGCCTCAAACATCACCAAATGTATTGTGCGTCCTCAGGTTGTAGTCACAAGTCCACATACTAAGTTTGGTGTCGATACGAGAAAGTGTTGATAATTATAGTGCCTCTAGTGGTCAAATGTCACTAAATATATTGAGCGTCTTCAGGATGTGGTCCCGAGTCCTTGTACCAAGTTTGGTGTCTATACGAGAAAGTGTCACAAATGATAGCACCCCTAGTGGTCAAAGGTCGCAAAATTGATTGTGCATCCTCAGGATGTGGTCACAAGTCCATATACCAAGTTTGGTGTCTATATGAGAAAGTGTTGATAATTATAGCACCCCTAGTGGTCAAAAGTCACCAAATTTCTTGTGCATCCTCAGGTTGTAGTCACGAGTCCACATACCAAGTTTGGTGTCGATACGAGAAAGTCTTGCAAATTATAGCACCCCTAGTGGTCAAAGGTTGCTAAAATTATTGTCTGTCCTCAGGATGAGGTCCCAAGTCCATATACTAAGTTTGGTTTCAATATGTGAAAGCATTGCTGAAATATGAGCCCACTTCTTGTGATTATAGCGCCACCTATTGGTCAAAAGTCATCAAATTTATTGAGCCTCCTCCTAATTGGGTCCTGAGACCCTGTACTGAGTTTGGTGTTGAAACGCGAAAGCATTGCTGAGATATCACTTCACTTCCTGTTTGGCGGCTTCGCCGCCAAACTTGATTGGTTGTCACGGGCAACCGGTTTTGAATATGTCTCCAAAAAGCAATGCGTTTATGAGTCATGGTCTGACGATCATCTGCGTCAAGTTTCGTGAAAATCTGAGAAACTTTGTGACCTTTGATGCCTTTTAAATGTTTTTGTTGAAATCCAATATGGCGGTCGAAACAATTATGTTGACGTCACATGTTGGCATGTGTCGGCCTAAGGACCTCTCAAGGTATTAACAGATATCACTAATATGCTTTAATTCCAAACACATGACCCGTTACAGGCTAAAATGTAATTTTGCTAATTATAGCGCCACCTATAGGTCAAAAGTCATCAAATTTATTGAGCCTCCTCCTAATTGGGTACTGAGACCCTGTACTGAGTTTGGTGTTGATACGCGAAAGCCTTGCTGAGATCACTTCACTTCCTGTTTGGCGGCTTCGCCGCCAAACTTGATTGGTCACGACGGGCGACGGGTTTTAAATATGGCTCCAAAAAGCAATGCATTTGTGAGTCATGGTCTGATGAACATCTGCGTCAAGTTTCGTGAAAATCGGACAAACTTTGCCAACTTTGATGCCTTTTAGGTGTTTTTGATTAAATCCAATATGGCAGCCTGATCAATTACGTTTACCCCATAAATTGACATCTGCGTTGAGTTCGGTCTCATCCAAGGATTCCAAATATACCTTAATGTTCAAAATGTGATGTACGGTAAATGCATAGAAGCAATTCAACATTTGAAATGTTGGTGGCGCTAGAGCACTCAAAGTGCAGACTTGAAACTTTGATAAATTAAAGATATGACTGAACCGAATCAATGTGCCGAATATCCCAACTTTTTACTGTATGGTTCAATGGCAAATTAGCGTTTCGTTATAATAATAATAATAAGAATACGTAGAATCACTATGGGTTACCTCGCAGCTTCGCTGCTTGGCCCCCAATAAGAATACGTAGAATCACTATGGGTTGCCTCGCAGCTTCGCTGCTTGGCCCCCAATAAATATAGCTGCAAGCAGCAATGTGGGGGTCAAGCAGTTGAGCAGGAGTTGCATTGGCAACCCAATGTTGCTACATTATACACACACCCAATTAACCCCCCCTGTCCCACACACACACATATACACAGATAAACTTCTTCCCCCACACACCCCAATAACCCCCCACACATATGCATACCTCAAACATCACCAAATTTATTGTGCGTAGTCAGGTTGTAGTCACGGGTCCACATACCAAGTTTGTTGTCGATACAAGAAAGTGTTGATAATTGTAGCACCCTTAGTGGTCAAAGCTCACTAAATATATTGTGCATCTTCAGGATGTGTTCCCGAGTCCATGTACCAAGTTTGGTGTCGATACGATAAAGTTTTTCTAATTATAGCGCCCCTAGTGGTCAAAGGTCATTTAATGTATTGTCCTTATTCAGGATGTGGTCCCGAGTCCAGGTACATAGTTTGGTGTCGATACGAGAAAGTGTTGCAAATTATAGCACCGCTAGTGGTCAAAGGTCGCTAAAATTATTGTATGTCCTCAGGATGTGGTCCCGAGTCAATGAGCCAAGTTTGGTTTCCATACGTGAAAGCATTGCTGAAATATGAGCCCAATTCCTGTGATTATAGCGCCACATAGTGGTCAAAATTTACCACATTTCTTGAGTGTCCTCCTGATTGGGTCCTGAGCCCATATACCTAGTTTGGTTTTGATACGTGAAAGCATTGCTGAGATATCACTTCACTTCCTGTTTGGCGGCTCTGCCGCCAAACTTGATTGGTCACCACGGGCGACAGGTTTTCAATATGGCTCCAAAAAGCAATGCATTCATGAGTCATGGTCTGAAGATCATCTGCGTCAAGTTTCGTGAAAATCGGATAAACTTTGTGACCTTTGAAAACTTTTAGGTGTTTTTGATTAAATCCAATATGGCAGCCTGATCAATTACGTTTACCTCATAAATTGACATCTGCGTTGAGTTCGGTCTCATCCAAGGATTCCAAATATACCTTAATGTTCAAAATGTGATGTACGGTAAATGCATAGATGCAATTCAACATTTGAAACGTTGGTGGCGCTAGAGCACTCCAGGTGCAGACTTGAAACTTTGATAGATTAAACATATGACTGTACTGAATCAATGTGCCAAATTTCCCAACTTTTTACTGTATGGTTCAATGGCAAATGAGCGTTTCGTTATAATAATAATAATAATAAGAACACATAGAATCACTATGGGTTGCCTCGCAGCTTCGCTGCTTGGCCCCCAATAATAATAATAATAAGAAGAAGAAAAGGTAGAATCACTATGGGTTGCCGCGCAGCTTCGCTGCTTGGCCCCCAAAAAAACATTCACAATCGTGAAAGCAAGGATGCATAGAAGACGAATAGCTAAATTACTATTAAATCCGCTTAGCATCATTAGCATGCTGCACATATTTGTTTAAAATTCTTGCATTCAAGTTGACTGATCATCTCAATACCAATGTTTCCCAAAAGGGCCTGTCCCAAGGAGAACAAGTATTACCTTGAAACTTAAACACACATGGGGAAACTGAACAGTCCAATCAGTAGACTATGATAAGCTAGCCAACTATGCTATTTTGTTTTATAATCAGACAGCTAAATTAAAGAGGTAGAGTTGTAATGGAAATAGTAGGCCTAAGCTATAGGCTAATCTGCATAAATGTGCTGTCATAAATATCAGACATTCAGAATTCTCTCTTTTATATCAGGGTATAAAATAATACAGATATATGATTATATTGTAATCCCCCCCAACTACCCCCCCCTTCCAAAAAAAGAAAAAAATCGAGGTTCGTATCGAACCATGGGTCAAAAATCGTGATACAAACCGAATCGTGAGGTTTGTGTATCGTTACAGCCCTAATAAGAAGTTGAACAATTTAATACTAGGAATATTGCATATTGCCCCAAAATTTTCTCTTTTCTCCTCTCCTTTTTTTTTTTCTTCTTCTCTTGTCTCTTTGTCTAAGCCACAGAAACCACAGAAGTTTTATATTAATTCATTGTTGTACAGAACAACATATATGTTGTACATGCTAGAAACTATGTGATGGATTATTTACCAGTGTAGTACCGGTGGGATACATTTACATACATACATACATTCATTAATTTAGCATACTTTTTCCAAAGCGACTTACATGTCAATTATATTACAAGGGCACTGAGTGTGTTTCACTAATTCAAGGATTGGGTTAAATGCAGAGACCAAATTTCCCTCACAGGATCAAAAGAGTATATACTTATACTTTATACATCCTCTACCGGCAACCCTTCGCTCAACACCACCATCTACAGGCCGATGGGAGTACGGTCACTAAATGTACACATAAATTAATTTATTGTATGGCCCCCCCATGGATGGAATTCCACAAAACTTGGCATACCCCCAGATGCTGTCAGGGATATCATACACATGAAATTTGGTGCAGTTCAGAACATCTCAACTGAAGATTAAAGCAGTATATTCCTGCATTTGAATTTTTCACTGGGGGGCGTAGGGCTGAGCGATATAAACGGTATAAGCGGTATGCGATAAAAATTTGGCCAACGATAGAGATTTTTGTTATATCGGCATATTGCGATAGGTCATTATGTCATCAAATTGCAACACGCTTAGCCTGCTGGGATCGGCAACAACCACGAGGAGGCCACAGGTGTGGAAAAATGGCTGCGAGCGGTGAAGGTATTGTAACGATTTGATAGCGACACAGACAGTTGTCAAATCAAAAGGTTTATTAGCTGAGAACGAGAGCAGGGACACAGACCCGGAACACAACACACACGGAGCAGGTCAAGTACACACACACACTACACATACAGGGGTGGACGCAGCCCCCCACACAAAAAGGATCACACACGAGGGAGAACTAAAAGGGAAACATGTCACAATAAAGACGCTAACTTTAGACTTATAACTTAGGAGAAATACAGACATAAACCCCCAAATGTTCGCCCCCGTATCCCAGCATGCCCTGCGTGGGAGAACGCTAACAATGTCTTGTGCGCCGACGTTACAGTATGGAGGAGGAGGAGCTCGTAAAAAAGACTGGTGCAACGTCCATAATATGGACATGGTTTGGATTTAAAGTGTCGGATAGTGAGCAGAAAACCATAATCTGCAAAATATGCCGGTCAACAGTGACAGCAAAGAGAGGTAACACAAGCAATCTGTTCTACCATCTGAAATCAAAACACGTTGTCAAATATGAGGAAAGCCAACGAATGCGTAGCGCTGTTCCTCAAAAACCAAGTCAGTCCTAAGAAAAGTAAGGGAAAGGAGTATTTTGCACTGGAATGATGTTTCACTTTAAAATTGACATTGCCTTGTTTAAAATGTATACTGCTTGGAAGTTAAAGTTTTATAATGTTCTCTATAATTGCAGTTTTGCACAATACATTTTAAATAAGTAACAATCTTGACTATTTTATGCAAGAACCTGCTAGACCTATATTGAAATTCACACACCAAATTATACCGCAATATATACCGTTTACCGTCTGTGTCCCAAATTTTACCACAATATGAATTTTAGGCCATATCGCCCACCCCTAGGGGGGCGTGCAAATCACAAATGAGTTGTTATGGGCTAAGTTGATGCGGGCCCATGAGACCAACATACCATAACAATTTTGTCATCTTGTGCCACGGTTCGGGTAGTTAAAAACTGCATTTTAGTCTAGTGGGGCTATGTACCAACCAAGTTTCATATGCCCCAGTGTTTTGGTATCCAGGGAAATGTGCAAAAATTGACGGGGGGAAAAAAAAAAAACTCCTACATGTTACACTAGCGGTGGTCATAATAATAGGCGAGTGCAGATGCATGCATATATAGGTTACTCTGCTAGTCACACACAGGTTTTTACTAAAGCAAGGTTTAGTGGAATCCCTGTGTTGCATACAGTCTCGGGTGCAAGCAGATTTCTTAAGATGCATCAACTGTCAAAATACTGACATGCTCTTTGATGTTGCACTGCTTGCCACACTCATTGGTGTAAAGGATGTTACGCCCAAAACACAGCCATGACTGATTAAGAAACAAAAGAAAAACCCTTTAGAACAATGCGCCTGGCGTCTGATCACAAAATCACGCTGTTAAATTAGCGAATGTGGATTGGGACATGCCTTAAACCTAAATTGGACATGCCTATACCTATTTCACTATGATGGCTTCATTTATCCCTTGTTCAAACATGTTTAGGCAGTGTTATACGAAGATTCTAAGACATTTGTCTAGAAATTAAAACAGCTGATAAGAATGTCATTATTATAAGTATAGTATAAGTATATATACTCTTTTGATCCCGTGAGGGAAATTTGGTCACTGCATTTATCCCAATCCGTGAATTAGTGAAACACACACAGCACACAGTGTATACACAGTGAAGTGAAGCACACACTAATCCCGGCGCAGTGAGCTGCCTGCATCAACAGCGGGGCTCGGGGAGCAGTGAGGGGTTAGGTGCCTTGCTCAAGGGCTCGGGGTTCCGGTTACTGGTCCGAAGTGCTAACCAGTCGGCCACGGCTGCCCACAAATACATTTATACAGAACTTTTTCACAGACTAGAACAAATTGTTAATTGTAATCTGGCTTCCATTTTATCCATGCATGCAAGCCTATCTAGCTTAGCTAACATCAATATAAAGGAATAACACTCAACTACCATCTGAGTTTGTCATCCAAAAAATCTAGGTTTGAATTTTGTACATATCCCTCAATTAGGTACCGGAGTCCATTGACCGATTCAGAAATTAAGGGCCGGATTCACAAATCAGGGTTTCCCGCAGAAAATTGGTTAGGCAAGGTGGTAGGGTGGGGTTTGCGCGGGAGTGTGTGTGTGTGTGTGGGGGGGGGGGGGTTATTGTTTGTGCGATACACTAAATACTCCACCATACAAACTATATACACACACACAACACTATACAAATATTTACAAATAAGAACAGTGAATTAATGTGTGCAATTTTAACAAACAGTATACAAACTATACAACACTGAAGTGCAAAACAACATTTCAAAATGTGCAAAGGTGATCACAGTCACTGCTTATGACAGAGCTGACAACATCGCTACAGGCATCCTCCCTGGTTTTAAAAATAACAATTCAAGGGCCCTTTGATAATTGCATTCTTTAACAAGTGCAGACCATTTATGCCTTCATGCAGGCTGTTGCCCTGCAGCCTGTTCTGTAAGTCTGTCTTGATCTATACACAGAGAGTGAATGAAGTTTAGATTATTTTATACTTTTGTGTAAGATTCACAGTTTTGAATTAGAATGTTTAGCGAACGATGATAGATAGCGTGATGACATTCAATCACCAGATGCCACTGATCATACGCATCACACGATTATATAGGCCTACCCGTAAATCCTCAAATTCTGGCCAGAATAAAAATTGTAAAAAAGTAGCCTATGACTATCAGTTCACGAGCACTAAAAAACATTGTTTTGATTTAACTCAATGAAATTAAAGAGCTCTTCTTAATAGTTTATATTGTTGGTTGGTTTAATAGCCTACTGTTGCCAATGAAAAGTCGTTGTCCTAATGGGTCTCAACACATCACTCTCAAGCTACCAGTCGCTTGGGCTACTACATTTAAACACAATTGTTGCCGCGAGGCAAATCAGTCTACGAATTTAATAAAAAAGTAAATCATGCATAATTAAAAAATAACTCAATTTAGGCCGTACGCAATAAGGTTTCCATTACAGCAGCGCACATTCAATGACTGAAAGCGACTGCCTGTCTCGCAATAAATGCAGTGGGTGGAAATCCCGACACTCTTTCAAGTACATGAAACTTAATAGTGAACCATCAAATACCCGCCAGATTTCAATACCTGTCAGTCCCAACATTTAGCAATATAATCAAACAGTGCAAAAGTAAAATAAATCCCAAACCAAACCGAAAAATCGTATGCTTTTGATAGCCTACCGCCGGTATGCCGCTGCAAACAAAACGGATGCCTCACAATAAAACGCAGAAATAAAGGCCTGCCCCAAATAAAGCCCTGTGCTTTGCGCAGCCTAAGTAAATAATAGAATCCGGCCATAATTTGAGGAATTACGGCATTTAAAGATTGTAAAAAACGTCCAATTCATGGCACGTTTATTATTATTTTCTATGTGTTCTGCAGAGAAGGGAGACTGGCGTTGGTCACGGTTTGAACCAACGCCAACTATTCTATCAACACAGACATTTACATCGATAGTCTGGCGTTATAATTTATTTGCCTCGGGTGTACTGTGGAGTGGGTAAACCTGTTTTTAGAGGCAGGCTAGCACATACCGTTGACTTGCGCTAGCCTAGCACCAGCGAACTCTGCAACCAGAAGGACTGGATGAAACCTGTTGAAAACGGTCTCCATTGATAAATATCACACTTGTTAACTTGGAAATGAGGTCCTATGTCCAAAACCCTGAACCACCCCTTTAAGTACTACAGCCTACAAATAAACATGCTAACGGACCAGTTGCAAAGACTAAGAATGACTTACAACATGTACAGGAAACAGGATTTTAAAGAATATTAGTGCCTACTTTATTTTCAGTTAATTCTATTTTCCAATATTTCATTTTCATAGCATCATGCTTTGTCATATTTGCATTTCGCCTAGGCTTCTATCAAGTAGCCCATCTTGCAAATTGTTTTCATTTTATTTATTTGTGAATCAATCTGTGGCAAATCCAAAGAGATGGTCATGGTGACCTGTCTGACTAAATACTGCCTACTACTAGGCTACTACTAAAACAGCCCATTTTCACTTCCACAAAACAACAAGCGTGCGTGAAAGAATGCTATCGACAACTCCAGACTACCTTGGAAGAAAACAGGAACATGGACCGTTGCAGGTAAGCTGGTTGATCTGAGTCATCTTGGCATACCAAAGATGGCCATTAAAAGGGAAGGCTGAATATTGGAATTATATGTCTGGGATATTGTATCAAAAAAAGAGTTCCAGAACTCAGAAAGCTTTGAACAAGACCACAACATATGGCCGATGGATGCAGGGGCTTGTTTGCACCCGTCACTAGGATTGCAAAATTCCGGGAATTTTCAAAGTTGGAAACTTTCCATGGGAATTAACGGGAGTATATGGGAATTAACTAGCCTGGCGGGCCATCCTATATCATTGAAATGTATAGTCTGGAATCGAATCATTCACCTGCTTAATCCAAGGGGCGGGCAGAGAATTGTCTTTCAAACTGCCTAGGCATGCAATAGGCCAGCGCTACGACCATATCCGTATCCGGTCGGCAAAACGGCAAATACATCCTTCTTCGAAAGGAATGACTTAAGTGCATTGTGTTGCTCTACTTTCAAAGAAAAGCACAAGTCCTACTCCTCCAAAGTTGATGCCAACGCCGATTCAAACAACCGATCTTCGTTCGCCATAGCCACCTTCCTTGTTGTTCACCGTCGCAGGACTGTCATTATCCTGTTAAGCCCGCCTTAAGACTCTATAAGAAAATAGAGCGCTCTGATTGGATGAGGTCCACAGCGTCAGCCAATCGAAATTCCTATGGTTCGATACTAGACGTACAGGCTGAGCAAATTAATTTGCTGCCGCTAGGGTGCGTCTAGATTTCTAGGCTAGGAATTAACAGGAATAAACAGGAATTAACGGGAATAAACTGGGAATTTTTAATATGGCAAGTTAGTCTATAACACGGAACTTAAATGTAGTGGACAAAACCCCATCTTGCAGTCTAATACTGGTTAAAACAACCTGATTTCAGTCGAATTTCTACCCTGCACATATGTCAATCACATGCACACAGCAATCGGCATAGGCTGCTAGACATAAAAGAAAAAAATGTTCCAACCAATCGGATTTTGTTGTTGAGTGGTGTGGTGTGGTGTGGTGTGGTGTGGTGTGGTGTGGTGTGGTGTATCTTGGGCAGTTCAGTGTTGCTAGTTTAGCATGCTAGTAAACCATAGGCAGAGAATGGGATTCCCGCTAGCATGCTAGCTTGCTTCGTATGCTAAGCTAAGCGAAAATACGAACATAAAAATAATATTGCTTATTACGAAACAAAACGTTAATGTTTGTATATGAAACAGTTTGTATGAATTACCCAAAATGTCCAGTAAATTTCCATAAATTCCCATAATAGTTTCCAATTTGGAATATTTCCAAAATTCCCCAGCTTAACTTTCCATGGTAAGTTTCCGGAAATTTACCGGAATTTTTCCACACCTTTGCAACCCTACCAGTCACATAAAGGATCGACATCTGGGAATATTCTAGCAAGTCTAACTTTTGAATAGTGTAGGCCAGGGATTCCCAAACTGTGGTACCACCGGTGGTACGCGAGCTGCCACTAGGGGGTACGCGACATGAAAAGGGCAATGTCGGAAAGGTGTTAAAATGATTAATTAAGTATCGAATTAATTCATAAATAATAAATAATTTCAAATCGGGTTATAATGATATGGATATGTGAAATTAAAGGGAATCATTTGTAAACATTTGTAAATACTAGGCTGTTTTCATTAAAAAATAAAAGCTACCCACAATGCACGTGATTTCCTGACGGCAGCCAGAATATCTGGCGCGTTAGTTTCGTGGAAATATAGGCTAGGTAGAAGGCTACACAAACACGGAAAACTGACTAAAAACAGGGACACTGTCCAAAAGCCCTAATTAAAGCGATCGAAGAGGAGAAGTGAAAGAAACAGAGCAGGAGACAGGTAACGATGGGATGGGGGGCAGAATGATGAAGGCGGAGGTGGAGAGCAGGGGGATGACTTATGTACACTGACGTATGTACACTGGAAAAGAAAGAATATTCCCTTTTAGATGGAAGTTTCCATGGGTCTATCAGTTTATGTGTATCTATGAATACTTGCACTGTTTGTGCCGATTTAGTTAGTTTTGATGTAGAGTGAGATGAGCGATCTAATACTGGGTCCATTACTAGATTGTAATCACCTGATAATATGAGGTGATTGTCTAGATTGGGGATAGAGTTAAACATTCTTTAAGTAACAGGGAGCTGAAATAGCTTCCCCACAACCATGACATATCTACCATTTGGGTCCGATATGGTATTTGTGGCATTACATTGAATATTTTTGTTAATAAGTATGGCTGCTCCTCTACTTTTGCTGTCAAATTTTGAATGAAACATCTGTCCAACCCAATCTCTATGGATCCTGACCTGATCCTTGTTGTGCAGATGAGTTTCCTGTAAAATTGTTAAACCAACTTCCAGGTGTTTTAATTGTGAAAGGACTTTTTTCCTAAAAAAAAGGAGAATTCCGGTGTGATCTTGACCTAAAGTGTGTTGAAACATGATACCGAGTGTGAACGTATGTCTCATAGCTCACCTCGGCTTGTCCCCTGCACTCAGAAATCTGGCGCTAGTTAGCCAATGCTACCAACAGTGTTTCATTGCGGTGCCTCGGGCATCGGCCTAGCCATGCAAATAAATCACTGTTTTACACCATTTACGAGGCTCAAAGTAGCTCCATACTTCATTGGTAGACTTCCGAGGGCCTTGACATTTAAAACGAGACATGGAGAACTTTGAAAAAGCACTGGTAGTTTATTTACAAGACGATTTATACAGACAGTACCTTAAGGAATTTTACCGTTCGACGCCATCTTGAATTTAGTCACGATAAGTTGAGCGACGAGTAGGAACGAACAGGTATGATAAGGGATCAGATTCCAAAAATAATTCAGTGGAAATGCATGGATTCAGTTGCTTCCAGTAGCAGCAACTGGAATCCATGCATTTCCACTGAATTATTTTTGGAATCTGAAGTATGGAGCTACTTTGAGCCTCGTAAATGGTGTAAGTGCAGTGCTGAGTGCAGGGGACAAGTCGAGGTGAGCTATGAGACATACGTTCACGTATCATGTTTCAACACACTTTAGGTCAAAATCACACCGGAATTATCCTTTAACATTATGGTTAAGAGCCTTTACATTCCAGCTTTTAATATTAACATCCATGTTACCTGGGATTACCATGGAAATATTATGTGTCATTGCAAGTGGATATGTAGAAAGTACATAGGCCTGTCCTATTTAGGTCCCACAGAAAGGGGATGGATGCACAAAGAAAATAAAAGAAATACACACAAATACATCTACACTTAACATTTATGAAACATAGGCCTTTTTCCTCGCCCCTGTTACTCATGGGCCTTTTCTGATTGTTTAACACTCTGTAAAGCGCCATGAGACATGTGTAATGGTTTGGCGCTCTGTAAGTGATATTAAATTGAATTGAATTGACATTATAATGTAAACATGACATGTCATGCTATTGATAATGACAGTAGAGTTGGGGGAAAAAGATTGTCCATCATAATTATTGTCCTATTGCTATGCAGAGGCTGAGCTACTGAACGTGTAGCCTGCTCTTGCTTCCTTTCCCCCTATAGACTATTGCAATGTAACAATTTACCGTATTGTTGTTCTGGATTGACTCATCATCTTCAATATCTTCAATGGAATGTGGAGGAGATTGGCCAGCGATGCGATTGTTGATGTAATCGAGCGCTTCCGCAGGGTTGGTGAACTTCACTCGCTTATTGTCATGGTTGAATTGTAGTGTGGCTGGGTAGTACCGAATTTGATATGTGCGGTGTGGAGCAGCTGCTTGCAGTTGGAGAAGGCTGCACGACGCTTATTGATGTCCGCACTCAAGTCGGGGAATATGTGAATTTTTGATCCGTTGTAGGTAAGCGTACCTTTCTCTCGCACAAAGCACCGGATCCACTCTTTAGTCTGGAAGTGATGAAGCTTGACAATGAAAGGTTGGGGTTTGTCACCCTCTGTTGGTTTAGGGGCTAAGGTTCTGTGAGCTCTATCGACAGGCAACGGTATTTGGAAGTTTTCTTCTCCGAACAACTCCACAAGTAGATTTGTGATGAACTCCGTTGGCTTCTTCCCCTCTGTATTTTCCTTTATCCCCACGATTCTTATGTTCTGTCGTCTCATGTAGTTTTCTAGGTATGATACTTTCTCCTTCAGCTCACGATTCTCTCTAGCTAGGGAGGCCTTCCTCCACACTTGTAATTCTATGGCCAAGTGTATTCAGTGTTGTGTGTAATGAAGCAATAGACTCGATGGACGCTTGTATAGCACCAACTGCTTTTGCTAATGCATCGATGGATTTGGTATTAGCATCTTTCGAGGTTGTGTTGTTTCTCGAAGTTGACTGGGCTTTCTCTGCTGTCCCTGTCGGAGTTAAAGAAGCCCTATGCAGGTCTGGTTATTCCTTCGCTGTTTCTGGGTAAACCCCCACTAGCTAGCGAGCTAGCCATCAAGAAACCAAGCTAAACACATACAGGGCTCACAATAAAACGGTCGAGCAAACACATTGTTCAAGAGACTATCAAATCACATTACAAAAACGAAGTTCACCCAAGGGTAGGCTACTTACAATTTCAATAGCAACAAAGCCAAGTCGGAGTCCGTTTTGCAGTCTTCTTAGAAACTACAATCTGACTACATTTTCGAGGCGCGATTGGATACTTCCGCTGAGTTACATCCGGATGTGTTCGGACCACGACCAGAAAGTTGCATATTCGTTTTTTCCGCGGAGAAACACTAGGGGGAGACGAAGCACCCACCAAACGACCCAAAAAATTTAGAACCATCAGAACGACTCTCAACCTGCATAATTAAGGTCATTTTTGCTAACATTGTTGCATAGGGCTTCTTTAACGGTCTTATTTGGCACTTAATTCACGGCCAATGACCGAATTATTAGAATCCGGGTAATTTAAGGTCCACAAAATATGAATTTTGTAAAAGATTTTGCAGGAGCTGCGGTAGATGTGTCTACTCTCTTAGCATGCTCAACAGCACCCTCTCATATTAGGCTACTTTTGTATCAGAATCTCATTTCCTTCTTGTTCCTCCTGAATCTTTCTTCATTGTTGGTATATTTATACTTTTCCAATAAATTTGGTGATTTGAAGAAATTAGTTACACATCTCATGGTAGGCTAGCCTAAACTGTCGCTTTTTTCCGCATAAGTTAGACACTTGAAGTAACGCGAAACTGCTGACGTTTATGGGAGCTGTGGTTTTTATGCTGCATTTGCATCAGGGTATGATTCGCACTGGTAATGTTTTTCAATGTTTCAGTGATTTTGTAGACAATTTGGTTAGAAGTCACTTATACCAGTGCACCTAAATATATCATGTTGAATTTTGCACAACAGTGGTGCACTCAGGCACAATTGCAAATGAGTGGTTTCCTCTAAATGTGTGTTTTTGGTATGGATTGTGGAGACTGTGGTTTTTTTGAGAACAGACAGATAGATTGCAGGTAGGGTTGGGCACCGAAACACGGTTCTAATATGGCACCGGTGCCGACACAAACGGTAGTAACTGCATCAAATCACAACGTGGATTTCGGTGCCTCATTTCGGTGCTTAAATAGCGTTTTTTTTTTTTTTTATACGAGGCATCACTGCATGTCATGCGCCATCTCTAACGTCTTGCTCTGATAGCAACACATCCAGATACAGTTAGCTAACATAAACACTGGATGTATAAACCAGAGGGGTGCACCACATGAGTGGACAGTGTTTGACAGACGTATGAGACCAAATAGCTTACTTTAAAGCGATATCGCGAGCTCCTGTCAAATTCTAGCAGTGGGCCTAACTACACACAAGCAAAAGGCTATGAAACAACATCCAGTAGGCTAGCCTAGCCTATACGTTACACAATATCCTTGCTAATGCGCTAACTGACATTTATTTGAAATGTTATCAGCAAAGTTGTAAGGTGAAAACTTTATTTCACGGTGTGTTAAACAACATAATGGCATGATATTAATCTTTCATGTGCATGAGGTCCATATAGCATCACAATGAATATGAAGATCATGTTAAAAGTTAGCTGGCAAAAACAAATATGTAGGTTACATACCTGATGTCACTGAGCTGTCAAAGAGGCTGAAACCATCTCCGTACGTTATCGCTAATTAAACTCAGCTGACTGGTGTTAGCGCATAGCCATAGTTGCTGTTAAAATGCCTACTTGGCTAGCGCTGGGAATCTTA
Organism: Alosa pseudoharengus; assembly: GCF_046254945.1. Classification (NCBI taxonomy): domain Eukaryota; kingdom Metazoa; phylum Chordata; class Actinopteri; order Clupeiformes; family Clupeidae; genus Alosa; species Alosa pseudoharengus. Next base: position 36,691,336 of record NW_027468650.1, read on the forward strand.
ACACTTCAACACCGACATGTAGCCTAACATGTTCAAAACTACTGCGTGTTATGGGTTAAGTCAAGACATACAATTTCTTGAAGCATTTGGGAACACACTGAATTAACTGGAAAGTAGAGTCCCTTAGATTAGCTTGCTTGCAAATGCCGTTGTCCATGACCTGGCAGTTTTATGGCAAGCGGTTTTAACATACCTTATGGCAAACCGCCTACACTGGGTAAACTTGAAAGCTTACCATTGTGTGTGCATGCATGGCAAGCTGTTTTAACATTTAAATGTGTTATTCATAGGAGCAATGAGATATTGATAGTAAATTGAATATAACAGTTCAATTTCATGTTCAAATTTGTCTCATCAATAAAAAAAGCAATTCATGCTTTAGACCATTTTAATTTAAAACATTTTAAAAACAAAGTACCGGTTCAGGCACCGTTTCGGCACCGGCACCGTTTTAAAGGTATCGATTTAGCACCGGTATCAGATAAAACCCAAACGATACCCAACCTTAATTGCAGGTATTGTATCTTACAGGAGAGAAGGCTATACTCCATGGCATGGTATGGTACACTTTCTGCTTCATGTTCAAATCAGACTGTTTTACAAAACACAAAGTCTAATATAATTAGCAAATTATGTTAATATCAATAACACATCATATTTAACACACCAATTTTTGACTATTGGACCTGATGATTATTGCAAACCTACCCCTAAAGACACAGTTTTAGTGTTGGGTTAATTACCTTTATCGTTTTTAAAGTCGAGAGCATCCTCCTTATCTGTAACAATTTCCTTCATGTTGATTATACTCTTGTGGTTTAGTTGACGAAGGATCTTTATTTCTCTGATGGCAGTAATGGGAAAACCTTCCTTCTCATTGTCTAAACGAACCTTCTTCAGCGCGACCATTTCAGCTGTCAAAGGTCATGAAAGTTTCAAGATATGAGAATTAAAAACAAGCAAAACACCCAAACAGTCCAATCATTTTTCAAAGATGAAGTTGACTAGAGTGACCTCCTACCTGTGTCCTTGTCCTTTGCCTTATACACCTGTCCATAAGTACCCTCACCAGTGATCCCAATGATTTCAAACTTGTCGACACATCGTTTGCCCCAATCAATTTCTGCCTCCTTAATCTCTCCAAACCGAGGGCCACATATTCTGTGAGAAACAATTCCTGAATGATGAAAAAATTACAAAATAAATAGCAAAAAACTTAACATGGTGGCTATAGAACATACTTTGGCCTCCTGCGTAGAATGTTGGGCTTTTTGTCTTCTGATGGACTAGATGTGGAAGTATCCTCAGGGAGTGCTGGAGGAAGTGGGAGGTCAGTAAGGAGGTGTCTCGCTTTCCTCTCTGGCTTCTGTTTTCCTGTGTGTGCCAGCAAGCACTCCTTCATTCTGAGAACATAAACACAGACATACAGTACAACATATCGGATCCATTCAATATATTTTCTTATCTACTGGCTAAGTCACAAGAGTTAATAACCATAACACAAACCTTTTCACCCCATCCACGTTTTCCAAAAGGAAGGGTGGCAAGTGCAGAGAGGGCATTGTGCCTACTGGTGGTCTGGTAACCGGTTCCTGCTCTTTACTCTGGCTAGCCATGACTTTATTTTTCTCCTTTTGAATGAGCGGATCCTCCTCAGTTTTTATGCTTTTGCTTCTGGCAAGAGGGACCTCTGATGTCCTCTTGAAGATCTTAGCAACAGGTATATGTTGGCTAGACATACTGGAATCCTGGAATCCTGAAATTCTCTCCTGATGCGGCAGGGGTGAAAGTGGTCGAGTCTTTTTCAAAGTAGCATGGTATGAAGTGTGGCTGTCTTGAAGCACAGAGGCCGTGGATGTGTTACACTTGATGGATGATGAGTTCTTCACTCTGGCTGCAACTTCAGCAGCTTTAACTTTCTTCTGTTTACTGAGCTCAGCTGCCAGTGTACTCTTTAATGTCAGTGTGCTGGGAGATAAGCTTGAGGGTCGGCTGCGAGAACGGGAATGGTGGCGATGGCTTCGGGAACGTGACTGACATGATGAAGCATATGGGCTTCGGCTGCGAGATTCGCCACATCGACGACTAATGGAGCAGAAACAAAGAGCAATATTTGATTACACCTCCCTATTACCCATCCTACATAATTTACAGTGAAAACAATCCCATGTACAATTAGTGTGCGAATGAAAAGATCTTAAGGCTGCAGGTAATGATTTTAGCTTATTTCTCTTCCTGTTTAAATTTTTGACAGAATCTTCCAATAATTGAGTTTTGTAAAAGTTAAGACTGCTGTTAAGATCACTCAAACCAGCCCTAGCTTTGGAACAATGTGCAAATTAGTGCTGCCGCGATTATTCGACTTAGTCGACCTAATCGACCATGAAAATTAGTCGACGGCAATTTTTTTAGTCGAAGAGTCATTTTACTGTTGACCGCCTATTTATTTGTGGTCTCACACGGCTGTAATGTTATATTAACTCTATGTTATTAACTCTTGAAAAGTACAATGACTGTCTTTGGATGTTAAACAGGCTACTAAGACTTTGGCATGTTTTAAACCCCACTATGCGGGGGGAGCTAAGCTAGTAGGTTACGCTAGTCCAGACTCTGACTAATATAGTAGCCTATTGTGGAAATTGAAATAAATGAAGTGAAGTGTCTCACGTTGACAACGCAACGGCGTGTCATTACTGTAATTCATTCATACAAAAAAACGTTAAACCGAACATGCCGCCGCCCGTGATATCAACAATCAAGGTGTGCGTCATTTCCCATGGTCAATAAGTCACGACGCATATTTTTTTAGCGTTCAAGCCAACTGATAAAGTGAAGTAACCTATGTGGTAAGACGCGCAAAGTGCCTGTAGCCTACTTGTTTTGAACATGCTGATGTTAGGCTCATTTGCAAAGTCCTCAACTCCTGTCGCCTTTCAAAGTCCAGCGTTTCTCAAACTATGGGCCGCGCGGACCAGCACCGGCCGTAACGTGGACATTGCTGGTCCGGAGCCGCGGAGTGAAATTATTCCCGGGGCTTCGTCTGATAATTTGCTGCGCAATTGATCAAGGAACCGCGGACCGACAGAAAAAGAAAACAAACGTTTCTGCAATCAGTATTAATTACTTGCTAATTTGGTGTCATCAAACATAGAGGCATACAATTAAATGGTGGTATGAGCGTTCATTCAATGCGCGAGAGAAACTGAAACCACTTGATAACGTTGGTAGCAAATCTCCAATTCAACCTATTGGAAAGCTATTTAATTATGAAACTACATTTAATAGAACAATGTGGATTTATGCAACTTCCATAAAAACAGAGCACAGACTATAATACACTATAGAGTATTGTAGTCAAATTTGAATAACGTGGCCAAAAGCTTGTGGCATAATTAAATATTCTTTCCATTTGCCTACCAGAATATGATGCTTGCATGAGGGAAACATCCCAAAACGATGACACCCATATAATTGCTGTTGTTTTGAGAAGTATTTATCATGCAACCATGCAAAAGCAATGGAACTATTCTAATTATATTTTACATTAGTAAAGCAGTCCTCTGATGTGCATGCTTTCAAACTTTTTGTGAACAATGTTAGCACTTTAAACACTGGCTGCTATGACCCCAAAGTATGCCATGACCGGGCCTCAGGTCAAAGAAGTTGTCTATGTCGATGGCAACACTGGCATACAAATAAAGTCTATCAATGGTCTGACATTACTGTAGATCTGAAGGTAGCATTTTAAATGGGTGTTTTTTTTTTTATACATAATGTTTTTGAACAGTTTACTTACAGTAATACAACAAAAGTAGGGTGATATATATTTTACGTTTTCCCTTTAGTTGAGTTCAAAATAAAACTTACACAACAAAATAACAAACACTTGATTTAAAAAAAAATGTGTCGTTTAGATTAGTCGACTAATCGAAAAATTAGTCGAAAGATTAGTCGTTAGAAAATTAGTCGTTAGTGGCAGCACTAGTGCAAATTGAGTCTTATAAACTTTTTTTGACCAATATGTTTTATGCTATGCAGACGACACACAGCTCTATCTGTCCTTTCCACCTGATGACCCCTTGGATTCAGAACGGATCTCGGATTTCCTCTCATACATAGCTACATGGATGAAGGCACACCACCTCCAGCTGAACCTCTCAAAGACTGAACTGCTGGTCCTCCCAGCTAAACCTACCATACACCACGACATCAACATCAAATTTGACTCCCTGTCTGTTTCACCTACCAGGACTGCAAGAAATCTAGGTGTTGTTCTCGACAACCAACTAAACTTCTCAGATCATGTTGCCTCAGTCGCCCGGTCATGCAGTTTCGCACTCTACAACATACGGAAAATCAGGACTTACTTGACTCGAGATGCTACCCAACTTCTGGTTCAGGCAAGAGTCATCTCACGACTTGACTACTGCAACGCCCTCCTGACAGGTCTCCCAGCCTGCGCAGTGAAACCCCTTCAGATGATCCAGAACGCGACGGCGCGCCTGGTCTACAACCAACCCAAAAGGGCACGTTACCCCGCTGCTCATCCAGCTACACTGGCTACCTATGGCGGCCCGCATCAAATTCAAGGCTCTAACCCTTGCCTACAAAGTAGTCTCTGGTTCTGCTCCCACCTACTTGAATGCCCTCATACAGACATACGCTACCTCCAGACCGCTGCGCTCCTCAGACGAACGACGTCTAGCTCTACCACCGGTACGCTCAGGCCAATCCAAAGTTTTCTCATCTGTTGTTCCTCGTTGGTGGAACACACTGCCACTACAAGGGCAGGGGAATCCCTCTTCAAAAAACTCCTGAAGACCCAGCTCTTTAGATAACATCTCCTCTCATAGCACCACTTACAACAAGTCTTGCTGATCCTAGCACTCACCAGCCGTCTTAAACTGACACGTAACTGTTAAAAACAGCACTCACTGATGCGCTTATTCTTACTGTACTCTACCGTTTTTTTAAATTGTCCTAAAATTGTTGAGAATTGCTTTAAAACTTAAACTGTTTACCATGTTGTTAGTCGCTTTGGCTAAAATTGCGTCAGCCAAATGTAATGTAATGTAATGTAATGTTTTATACAGAGTTACCACAGTGCCACCTGTGGTTGTATAGAGTAACCTGTGGTAACTATACAAAACATATTGATGTCAATGGTGCATTTTTCCCACGTTCAGGGTGGAAAATAAAAAAGAAAGATTTGCAGAATTGGTGTTTTTAAAAAGAAGGGATCATGGAGAATAAAGAAAAAAAAAATCTTTGTATATTCCCACAAGGTGTTTGGGTGCTCTCAAAATGAGAACCAAAATGATTTTTCAGACTTGTGAGGTCTGCTGTTCAGACCCTGAAGGGATTTCTTTTTTGTTCATTGCTTTTTGTGAGTGTGTTTCTACTTATCTCAATAAGGAAGATAAATTAAGAGCCTATGTTGAGTACAAATATGTCTTCTGAAGGCCTAAACAGAGCCCAGTTAAAAACTCCAATAAAATCTTGATCAACTTTGAGGGACAGCTATGACCATGCAGGATCATCCAGACCAAACGTGATGATTTTATTACATACTATTACTATTTATGTGCCAGCATTAGGGCTGAACGATTTATTGCATTTGCGATAATATCGCGATATGATGAAACACGATTTTCAAACCGCAAAGGCTGCGATTTGTAATATGTGACGTCACCAAAACGCATTTATACTTGCGCTTGCCGACGCGCCACCGACTCTTCTCACCGACCACTGAAGAAGCAAAAAACGTAAACAAGAGGACCAGCTAACAGTGTCAAGAAAGGTCTGATCAGTAGAGCTACTTTGGTTAAAAATAAACCTCTTCATTACCTTTTGCTCGAACCTACCATGTCCCTGGTTCTAGTTCATAATTCCCCTGTGCTGCTACTCTGGCTGGTAACTTCGTTCACTTGTCCAGCTGACGATTAAAACTCCACGAGTGTTTAGGCTGCACTGCAGCCATTCACCTGTGCACTGGGGACTTTGTTTACTGGAGTACAGTGACAGTGGGGGCATTTGCGATATCCAAGGGGGTTGGCGGCACAAATTAATTGATGCATAATGTTATCCGCAAGTAGTTGACACAGCTAACCACCAAAAACCCAGCTGTTCTAACATTAGCTTACCAGCTAAGGCTCTAGGCTACATACATGCTGCTAACTGCTGATAACTTTGCCTGTTTAAAGAGTTTTGTCTCCGCGATTGGCTTTGTTGTGATATGAACAAACTAGTTAATTTGCATGCATGCGTATTGCGCTGCGGTGTTGATGATGCTAAGCTTTAGTTAACACCGAGCCGAACGGTCATTCGGCCGCATTTATTTGCGCTACAACAATCTACAGTAGTTTGTTCCAATTCACGTGCAAGTAGCCTACAGAGGAGAGGAGCGGGTCTGTGTGTGTGTGTGCGTGTGCGTGCGTGCACGCGTGTATGGAGAGCACAGGACAAGGAGAAGCCGTGTCAGTGCCACTACATGTAGACCTATTTGTTAACTAACGAAAGAAGGTCATATCTACATAACATAGAAACGAATCAGAATCATTAAATGTTTACAAGGCTGGAAGTTCAACAAATATAGGTCTACTAATGTGATTAAAGTAGTTAAAAAAAAAATATTTCATTCATCAATCTTATTCAATGACCTAATGCCATCATAACATAGGCCTGGGCTCCAGGAAAGAACAGTTTATGTTTAACTTATCTAATTTTGTGTTGGTCATACTATAGAATAATATATTGCTTGTCTTTGTTGAATAAGACAGAAGATAAAGAGCTTAAAAATAATCGCATATCGCATCGCAATCGCAATATTGGTGAGAAAAATCGCAATTAGATTTTTTTCCAAAATCGTTCACTCCTAGCCAGCATGCAAAATTTGAGCCTCCTACATGGTTTAGTTCTTGCTCTATGGGCTTGTGAACTTTGACAAAAAAAAAAGAGGCCGAACAAAATCGACACCCCCCTCCCCCCGTAAAACTGGCTGTATCTTGGAAAGTATTGATCTTAAAAGGAATTTTACAGTGTGTCTCCTGGGTAACATAGTACACCTGGTAATTTTTTCAGATTTTTTTGAGACCTAAGTGCGTGGGCCCTGGTTGAATTGACGTGGAATGACCCTTGTTAATTTTTTGAACAGTTATTGTATCTAATGACACAGAAAACACAAGTCGAAGAAAATCTTTCTGGGATCATAGAACAACAACAACAACAACAACAACACATTACATTTTATATAGCGCTTTTCTTAACACTCAAAGCGCTTCATATGGAAAGGGGGGCCTCACTAACCACCACCAATGTGTAGCACCCACCTGGGTGATGCATGGCAGCCATTATGCGCCAGAACGCTCACCACACACCAGCATGAGGTGGAGAGTGAGGGAGTGAATGAGCCAATTACAGTGGGGGATGATTAGGGGGCCAAATTGAATGAGCCAGGTTGGAAATTTAGCCAGGACACCGGGGAATCCCCTACTCTTTGCATTAAGTGCCATGGGATCTTTAATAACCACAGTGAGTGAGGACCTCGGTTTAACGTCTCATCCGAAAGACAACATCTCCTGCACTGGGGCATTGGGATCGATCTTTTTGGCCAGAGGGAAGAGTGGCACCTACTGACGACTAGAGATGCGCGGTTCGCGGTTACAGCCGCGGACTCCACGGTTAAACCGCGGATCGGGCGGATGACATGAAGAAATATGATATTTTAATTAAATTCGGGCGGGTGGCGGTTGAACCAATCAAATGAAAAAATATATAGCCTATACATTGTTAAATTGTGTTACCTACATCCAGGTGTATTCCGATGTTTCACTGAACAACCCCTCTCACGCACGCACACACACACTAAAGGTAACAAAACGTGTAAATTAAGTAGCCTATCGTAGCCTACCAGCATTTTTTCCTCTCCAGTGTGCAATAAGAAAGTAGAATAGACTACAGTGCAAGTTGACCGATGATTCATCTCCCATGTCACGTCTCGTTGCAGAGCCTTGGTAGGCCACTAAGCAAATCTGCAACCTACGAGCCTCTGCCAGTATTGGAGGAGGCCTAAACATCTCATAGATGAGACTGCCTGGGTTATTTTGTTTCGATATTATATATAAAACACATAGTCATTGTAGCCTACCATTCAGGGAATATGCATTTAAAAGAGACACAGATTATGGAGTGATATGACTTGAAGAAAGACATCGGGCAATGGCAGTGCGAGATGTTCAGAACGTAAGAGTTAAAACTTCTACAAGCTCAATAACATCCACAGCGGAAAAAAGAAGGTAAGAAAAATAGTCGGAAAACTTAGATGTGTAAGGCAAGCAAGTTTGGCGGTTGTTACTAAAAATGTGAACATGCATGTTGCACTGTTGTGCGGTGGACTTTCGGAATGAATAGAGTCGGCATTTCTTTAATATCGAGGCGCCATAGTTTGTCCGATCGGCCTGCTGGTATAAAATGAATTGCGCTGTCTGTCTGAAAAAGACGCTCTCTTCCCATGCAGTCAAAATTAATTGGAGTCTTCAGAGCAGGCTTGTCATAGTGTCACCCTGACATGACAGTGCGTAAAGTAGCATATAATGTGAATGACTTGTTATTTTATTAAGGATTAAGGAGTACAATAGGCATTAATTAGTAGGTTAAATAGCAGCATGTTGAAATTATGTGCCAAATTGCGTTTTTTATTACAATGATAAAATTGTAGGCTACAGGCCGATGTGCATTTTATTTGCGAGACAGAGACCGAGTTTGCTGCTGATATTCTGGGGATAGGCTACAACATAGCCAATGTAGGACTTTAGCATGCAAGTAGTCAGTAATTCAGCTAAGACAAGGTATCCGTTGGTCTGGCTGCTGGCTAGAAGAGATAAGTGTCGCAATGTTCCTTTTAGTGATGCACCGATATATCGGCAGTCTATCGGTATCGGCCGATATGGGCCTTTTTTGCTGCCATCGGCCATCTGCGAAACGGATATTTCAAATATGCTGGCCACGACTAAGCGTCAGCAACCTATTCTAAGAGTGCAGATCTGAAAACTTTCCATAGGGAGTAGCAGAGGGATATGCAAGATTTAAGTTATTTTCTTCTCTCTCCAGGGCCTAAATTTCACTGCGGGATTGCAGATATTGCACATAATTTATCCCACAACTCTCGCCATCATAATGCGAGAAATTCCTGCATACACTTTACAGCCTGTCTGATGATGTTAATCTAATCATGAAGTGGCGTGAATGCAGGACTATTGACCAGATGGATCAACTAAGGAGTTGAATTGAACATAGCCTCACGCACACACACAGAGAGAGAGAGAGAGAGAGAACCACTTTGCGTTTACGCTTGCATGACAAACTTTTACATCTGGAGAGAGCTCCTTGATAACTATTCTGCAGCTCAGGTTACATCTGTCAGTAGGCTGCTCACTAAAATTATTTATGATCCCAGAAAGATTTTCTTCGACTTGTTCGTTTTTTGAACATTGATTTTATCTAATGACATAGAAAACATAATGAATTGCATCCACATACCCTTATGCACTATGCGCAACTTTTATTCACTAGCCTAAAACCGTGAGACTGAAGGTTAATTACCCTCACGTATTTCTTAAAGTAACAGGCACTCAATTACACACATCACCAATGACCACTCAATTAGTTCTACACACCACATTAAAAGTGTAATTGTAATAGTTTAAAAATCAATAAGTATAAGTATACTCTTTTGATCCCGTGAGGGAAATTTGGTCTCTGCATTTATCCCAATCCGTGAATTAGTGAAACACACTCAGCACACAGTGAACACACAGTGAGGTGAAGCACACACTAATCCCGGCGCAGTGAGCTGTCTGCAACAACAGCGGCGATCGGGGAGCAGTGAGGGGTTAGGTGCCTTGCTCAAGGGCACTTCAGCCGCGCCTACTGGTCGGGGTTCGAACCGGCAACCCTCCGCTTACAAGTCCGAAGCGCTAACCAGTAGGCCACGGCTGCCCGTATAACAATATGAAGTAGGGCTGGGCGATAAAATGATAGCGATATGTATCGCAATAGACATGTAATCGATATCAATAAAAAATACATTCGATAGAACATTCGAAATTAAAACACACACCTCCCGCCTTACGTTGTCCATAAATAGGCTATAATATCTTGCATTGTAGCTATGTGCAACTCTACCAGAGTAGGCGATAGAAGTAGGCCGGCCGGCCGGCCTCTCTCTCTCTCTCTCTCTCTCTCTCTGCAAGACGACTGGCTAAATTGCTATTAAATCCAGTTAGCATCATTAGCACGCTGCACGAATTTGTTCAAAATTCTAATCATTTCAATCCCGATGCAAATTGAAAAGTATTTTCCAAGACTCAAACGGGCCTGTCCCAAGGAGGAAAAAGTATTCATTTTAAAAAGTAAACACACGTGGGGAAACTGAACAGTCTAACCAGTAGACTATGATAAACTAGCAAACTAGCTACTTTGTTTACAATGTTTCCAGGCTTCAACCAGTGTTGCTTTTCATTCAGACTTCTGTGCACATTTATTTATTTGAGTATTTTTCGTGATTTTGTTGCTATTTCTTTTCCCTGTTTGCTTTGATTGATAACTTAGGTGATTAAAATCAGGGGAAGGTAAAGTTTAAAATAAAAGTGTTTAAATTGAACTTTTTTTCCCTTCTGGTCCTTATCTGAAATAGATTTTTTTAAAAATCAATAATTATCGATATCGACCGATATGAAATACTTATATCGTGATACAGTTTTCAGCCATATCGCCCAGCCCTAATATGAAGTATTCAAATTACTATATGCTTAGCTACTAGTATGCAGATTATACATTATTATTAACTAAACACTTCATATGAATTTCAAAATATGTGTCCCTGCAAGGCGAAACCAGTCGTTTTGTGCAAGATAAACAAACGTACAGGTTAAAATGTCGAATTTCACGTTTTCGCATAATTCGACAGTATACAGTCTACACTTTCATATTGTGAACAAATTTCACGGATAAACATACATTTTGACTGTTAAACCCTTACTTTATTTAGGTGAAGATTCAACACATTAGCAGTCATTCTCGCCGCTATAAGGTTTTACGGTAGGGTACGGTAGAGCTAATTTACTCAGTTACTTACCCGTTACTTAATGTGTCAGCTCTATATTGTTCTTGGCAGATGTAACCGAATATGAATGTAAAAGACTTGCCGTTCAGGGCACGAACGGTCAAAAGCACGAACTTTTAGAAATATCCTGGCGTCCTTTTAGGGACCAGGAGAAGTTTTCCATTGAAGTAGGCTTGCGCATTTTAAAAGTAGGCTAGACTATACACAATCTGTGTACACAGAACTTCATCTCCCCTTACTTCCCCCGAAATACATTAATTATATTCTATAGTGACACCTTATGACCATCCCAGGTATTAACTAGGGGGCAGAAAAAGACTCATTGCACGGTTGAAACTGCATAGTCAGTCATCCGCTTCAAAGTCACGCTACCGTAAGGCTAATCATAGCTGTGCCCTCAACACTATCGCACGTGACAATTTACTTAAAAAGGTGATTTTCTCCTCTTCTGGCGTATCGTGACAGGAGAACCATGCCAACTTTGAATGCGGTTATCTTAGCGATACTTTTTGCAATACACTCGATATACATATCATTGGGAAGCTTAGTTTATGGTCGTTCGTGTGAGTACAACTTCATTTTGTAAATTTTACCAAAGCGACTGATTTCGCCTTGCAGAGTCACATATGAAACAGAAACATATGACACAAGCCATCATTTTCCATGTGTGTTTGTGTGTGTGTGGAGAGTGTCAAGCAGAATCTAGGATGGCCACTGGCAGAGGTGGAAAGTAACTAATTACATTTACTCACGTTACTGTATTGAGTAGTTTTTTTGTGTATTTTGTATTTTTTAAGTAGTTTTTAAAATTGATACTTGATTTTTTTACTTGATTACGTTTTGAGTGAAGTATTGTACTTCGCTACATCACAAATCCCATCCGTTACTGAGTAAAAAATGTAAGAATAACGACAACCAAAAGGAAAGGAAGGGGGAAAATTGCGCCCGGAACCACTACAATGATCGATCAACATGTAGCCTACAATAGGGCATGAATCAAGCTGGCGCCAAGTCTTTTTGAAAGAGATGGAGATGGAAGTGGATCACGAGATACCTCAGATTACCTGTGTAACCTAGGAACTGTATTTTCCGCTCTTTCAATGGGTTGCCTCAGTTCTATTGCGGAGACATTCAAGCAGGTTAACACCATGGGATTTCGTGTTACGTGTGTGCTCACCTTTCTTTGGAAAGAAGTTTATTAGCAGCTGTTTCCCCTCATTTTGATCTCTCTCTTTTTCCTGTTTTTGCCTTTGTTTTTTGGTAATCCGACTTGGTTTTCTTGGAGAAAGACATTGTACCAGCAGCACAACAATTAGCTGTCCACTACTAGCGATGCTCAACTATGTAAACAAAATGAGATACCTTATGAATCGTTGTGCAGGCGGACCAAACCATTTTGCGCTTTAGCAAGGGAGAGTGAGAGTGACTGACCTTAGACCTTGTCAAACTCCTATTAGGTAGTGGGCCGGATGTGGGGGCTGTCATTGTCATGGTCATTATCATTTTTCTGCATGGGTATCAGAGTGTTGTTTGACTCATCACTTATGAGCAAACAAGTACAATGAAATTGAAATGCCCTACTTCCATGTTAGTTTTTCTGCTTATTCCTTGCTGAGGATGGTTTGTAGTGCTAGGTTTCTTTTATTATTATTTTTACTGTTCAAATAATGGCCATAATAATCTATGATATGACCAGGGGTGAAAGTAAGCCGGTACTGGCCGGTACGGAGTACCACTAAAATATTTGAAGAGGGTACGCCGTACCGGAAAGAAAACTATACTGTCGCTGAAAAATATAGCACTTTCAGCATGACAACACAACTGCTAACGTCAAATTACCAGAAGCAACACGTTTCCCTCAAAATATATTTCATTTTACTTAAAAAGTTGATTTTCTCCTCTTCTGGCGTATCGTGACAGGAGAACCATGCCAACTTTGAATGCGGTTATCTTAGCGATACTTTTTGCAATACACTCGATATACATATCATTGGAAAGCTTAGTTTATGGTCGTTCGTGTGAGTACAACTTCATTTTGTAAATTTTACCAAAGCGACTGATTTCGCCTTGCAGAGTCACATATGAAACAGAAACATATGACACAAGCCATCATTTTCCATGTGTGTTTGTGTGTGTGTGGAGAGTGTCAAGCAGAATCTAGGATGGCCACTGGCAGAGGTGGAAAGTAACTAATTACATTTACTCACGTTACTGTATTGAGTAGTTTTTTTGTGTATTTTGTATTTTTTAAGTAGTTTTTAAAATTGGTACTTGATTTTTTTACTTGATTACGTTTTGAGTGAAGTATTGTACTTCGCTACATCACAAATCCCATCCGTTACTGAGTAAAAAATGTAAGAATAACGACAACCAAAAGGAAAGGAAGGGGGAAAATTGCGCCCGGAACCACTACAATGATCAACATGTAGCCTACAATAGGGCATGAATCAAGCTGGCGCCAAGTCTTTTTGAAAGAGATGGAGATGGAAGTGGATCACGAGATACCTCAGATTACCTGTGTAACCTAGGAACTGTATTTTCCGCTCTTTCAATGGGTTGCCTCAGTTCTATTGCGGAGACATTCAAGCAGGTTAACACCATGGGATTTCGTGTTACGTGTGTGCTCACCTTTCTTTGGAAAGAAGTTTATTAGCAGCTGTTTCCCCTCATTTTGATCTCTCTCTTTTTCCTGTTTTTGCCTTTGTTTTTTGGTAATCCGACTTGGTTTTCTTGGAGAAAGACATTGTACCAGCAGCACAACAATTAGCTGTCCACTACTAGCGATGCTCAACTATGTAAACAAAATGAGATACCTTATGAATCGTTGTGCAGGCGGACCAAACCATTTTGCGCTTTAGCAAGGGAGAGTGAGAGTGACTGACCTTAGACCTTGTCAAACTCCTATTAGGTAGTGAGCCGGATGTGGGGGCTGTCATTGTCATGGTCATTATCATTTTTCTGCATGGGTATCAGAGTGTTGTTTGACTCATCACTTATGAGCAAACAAGTACAATGAAATTGAAATGCCCTACTTCCATGTTAGTTTTTCTGCTTATTCCTTGCTGAGGATGGTTTGTAGTGCTAGGTTTCTTTTATTATTATTTTTACTGTTCAAATAATGGCCATAATAATCTATGATATGACCAGGGGTGAAAGTAAGCCGGTACTGGCCGGTACGGAGTACCACTAAAATATTTGAAGAGGGTACGCCGTACCGGAAAGAAAACTATACTGTCGCTGAAAAATATAGCACTTTCAGCATGACAACACAACTGCTAACGTCAAATTACCAGAAGCAACACGTTTCCCTCAAAATATATTTCATATACATCGTTCTGAACTGTATCTGAATTGTGTCTAAACCTCCCGTGCAGCTGGACAGACAACGAGCAAGCTATAGCGCGCGTACAGTAGCCTACAGTCATTGCGCCAACGTGCACTGGTATCCAAAGTGTTTTAGCAGACGGACGTTTCTTGGAAAGTCTCCCAAATAAAAAAAAAAACATACAAGCTAAAGAAAAATATGTTGATGTTTAATAGCCTATTCTGGTTTTATGTGTGCAGTGTTTTGCTGGAGAGACAAGAGACAGACAGCACGTGTACGGCTTAACCAGATCTTGCGCAGCATTAATGAAAGTGTTTTAGCGGACAGAAGTATGTTGCAGTCTCCCAAATAAAAAGGCATGACTCAAAGAAACGTGTTTCATGATATACAGTAGCCTATATAAAACAAACGATTGGAAGTGGGAACGAGCAGAGTAAATAGGCTAAATAAATAAATAAATGTTGAAATTAAGTGCATTAAGTGTGCAATTTATTCATAATCAAAAACAGATACAGGTGGGTTAAAGAGTGATACTAGAGTGATAAGAAGTCCTAGTGAATGCTTGATAAGTAGACTATAATACAGTAAATAAATAATAAATAATTAGGCTAAGTGAAATTTTCGGCGCGCGCTCCGCGCGCATTATAACTCTATATCATGGTTCCACCAAGAAATACAAACTACTTTCACCCCTGGATATGACCTAATATGCTGAGAAATTAAATTCAAAAGGTGCTTCGGGAAGAAGTTTTTTTTTTTCACTACAAGGCATTTCAGGCCACAGATATAACCTTGGGGACACAATGAAAATAAATTAACACTCCCCTCAATGTCAACACTATTTATTTGCATTGATGTGCGACTTTTAGAGTCGACGAACTCCGGTGATATGCAAATTCCTTGCAGCAGACATTGCAGAGGACTTTATTTTAATCAACACTTTATATTTTTAACACCATCAGGCCGTTTTTTAAAAGTAAATGTTCCAATCAATGATCTAGGCAGCATATTTTTTTCTCTCTCCTTCATTTTACAGTCTAATGGTTACTGACTAGAACGGCTCGGGGTCAAAGGTCATACGGAATCGATAAATCTGCACTATTTTTTCAGTTATTTTTTCTCAAATTAATTAATCGAAATGAATCAGTTATTTTGACAGCCCTAGTTATAACACATTGTTGAAGAAAACTGGATGTGAATTTCTTTTTTTCCCTGACTTTCCGTTCCTACCAAAAACATCTGGGGGGCCGTTAAACCTGCTGGCGGGCCTGATGTTTGACACCCTTACCTTAGACAGTCTTCACTATTTTTTTGTATACAAAATTTAGGTCAGTCAAACTCTACATTTTGCCTGACATTCATTTCGACATTTAATTTGGAAATTAAAATATCCAGGTAAAATAAGATATATTCCAGATTTTTTAAGGACCCTCTCCTCCATTGAGGCCCTGTAATCAGTCCCACTTTTCCCACAGTCTGAGGCCCTTGGATCTGCTGAACTCCTTTACAAATAAAGTAAACTGAACTGAAACTCAACATGGGCCTGCCTGCCTCAGATGCCTGTGAGCAGCTTTTCAGTTGTACTGGATTACTGTTCTCTGCAAAGTGAGCAAGGATGAGCACAACTAACTTTGAAAATCAACTGCTGCTCAAACTTAAAAGGCGAACTCTGGCGATTTTTCACATACAGTACTGTACTGCCCTACAAAGCAAAAAGGCAGTAACTACGCAGAGTGCAGAACTGAGAAAAATGACTTTAAAGTTATCCTGTCATCCAGCCTAAATAGTTGTAGGTAGATTATTGGACATGTGGCTGTTTTGTTACTTTATATTAGCTTATTTTTTGTACATATCAATCCTCATATTTAATTTTATATTTTACCCCTATTTTGCAGTTACTGTATTCTTGCTTTGTATTACTTACCAAAAACGTGGCACCATGTCAAGGAAAAAGGCAGTAACTACAGATTCTCCAAAAACTATTTTGCCACAACTTGGGATCTGGGTGTGTTAGATACACTGTATTTGAAATAATTGGAACCATTTGTTTTCCTGAACATGGATATACCAAACCCAACTAATTTTAGGTCAATAAAGCTGACCTGGTACTATAACGGCGTCTCACATTGCTAAGCTGTATCAAGGCCCAAATGGGGACAATTCATTTTGAATAGGACCACATTATTATGTCTGAGTATTAGATTAATGTGTGTCTAGGGGTGTTTCTGTATCTTTGGAGCAATATAAGCAAGTTAAACTCCAATTCAACAGAGCAAAACAAAATAATTTTGCCTAAGTGTTTCTAAGGCTTTTCAAACTCTTATGATAATAACTAAGACCACACATTTCACCACATTTCATATGGTTAGCCTATTAGTCCTCATCCTCTACAACATTGCTCACAGGCAGGGAATACCAGATTAAGGGGAATCAAAATTATATATAGCCGCAAGCGGCAATGGCGGGCCCGAGCACCTGCGGGCCGCAACCCGTGACATGTCGGAATCCAACAAAGCACCGACGTGGTGCGTTTGTGAAATGTACATATTTGATGCGTGTGCTATTTGTTTTTGTATTTTATTTTCTGCCACATTTACTCGCTTGGCAAGGTGGGGGCGCAATGCAAGGCAGGCCCATTGGGTGTCATCATAATCATAATATATATTAACCTGAGAAATTTCAGACCATTCATTTCAAGCAAAGAACATTTCTGATACACTTTTTGGTTGGCCAGATGGTGGCGCTATGTTAGGCATTGAAATTACACATGTGAATATCATCACAATAATGATATCCAAAATGTTTGTAAACTTTCAGATCAATCACTTAAGGTATTGTCCATTTCTGGCACATTTCCTGCTTGACCAGGTGGTGGCGCTATGCCAGGCAGGCCCATTTGGTGTCTGGATATCATCATAATCATAATATCTATTAACCTGAGAAGTTTCAGACCATTTATTCAAAGCATAGAGCATTTCTGGCACATTTCCTGCTTGGCCAGATGGTGGCGCTATGCTAGGCCTGTGAATTACGCATGTGAATATCATCACAATAATGATATCCAATATTTTATAAAGTTTTCAGTTTCAGACCATTCATTCAATGCACTGTGATTTATGACACATTTCCTGTTTATGTGGTGAGATATTAAAATCATATCAAATATATTACAACATTCAAAAATACCTTCACAATTTAACATCAGCGACATCTTGGCATAATGTTTGCCACATTTCAAATGAATCTGACAAACCGTCTAGGAGGAGTATGTTCAAATTGATCATATGACATCAGTATAATTGTCATTCTTTCTGTTGCCAGTTGGTGGCGCTATGCCAAACATGCATTATGGGCATGTGAATATTATCATTAACATGGTCTTCCATGACCTGTGAAATTTAAAACATTTCAAGCCATGCATGGTGAATTATGACACATTTATTGTTTATGTGGAAGGGTATTAAAATTAATAATTTCGCCATTTTGTCAAATTACAACATATAAAAAAAACGCTTCACAATTTATCATCAGGAACATCTCGGCGTCATGTATACCAACTTTGACATGAATTGAATCAACCGTCTAGGAGGAGTACGTTAAAATTGATCATGTCCACAACCTACAAAATCTCAATTACCTCACTTCCTGTGGGCGTGGCTAATGGCATGTTAATCCAAAAGTTGTTTGTTTTTGGGAGTTACATACACCTACCAAATTTGGTGTGTGTATCTAAAACTATATGCCAACCACAAGTCACAGTGACATAAGGGGGCGCTATGGAGTTGCTGGGCAACGCCCAGTGCCAAGCTTTTATCCCTGTCTATTCACTGTATCACTAGATGTGTGTGCCAAATTTCAAGACTTTTCGATTATGTTAACCACCTCAAAATATTTGCCATCCACGGGATCAGTCACCTAAGGGGGCGCTAGCGAGTCCTTGGGCTACGCCCGGGGTCAAGCTCTTGTACCTAACTGCGTTGCGTGACACCTGACGTGTGTGCCAAATTTCAAGAGTATTCCACCATGTTAACTACTTCAAAAACAGGACAGCAAAAAAGTAGAATAACAATAATAATAAAAATAATAATCCTTACAAAAACAATAGGGCCTTGCGCCCTTCGGTGCTCGGGCCCTAAAAATAATAATAAATATAGCCGCAAGCGGCAATGGCGGGCCCGAGCACCTGCGGGCCGCAACCCGTGACATTTCAGAATCCAACAAAGCACCGACGTGGTGCATTTGTAAAATGTACATATTTGATGCGTGTGCTATTTGTTTTTGCATGTTTTTTCTGGCACATTTACTTGCTTGGCCAGGTGGGGGCGCAATGCAAGGAAGGCCCATTGTGTGTTATCATAATCATAATATAAATTAACCTGAGAAATTTCAGATTTTTCATTTTAAGCAAAGAACATTTGTGATACACGTTTTGGCCAGATGGTGGCGCTATATTAGGCATTTGAATTACACATGTGAATATCATCACAATAATGATATCCAATATTTTGCAAAGTTTCAGATAAACCAATATTGGCATTACCAATTTCTGGCACATTTTCCTGCTTAGCCAGGTGGTGGCGCTATGCCAGGCAGGCCCATAGGGTCTCTGGATATCATCATAAATATAATATCTATTAACCTGAGAAGTTTCAGACCATTCATTCAAAGCATAGAGCATTTCTGGCATATTTCCTGTTTGGCCAGATGGTGGCGCTATGCTAGGCATGTGAATTATACGTGTGAATATCATCACAATAATGATATCCAATATTTTATAAAGTTTCAGATCAATCACTTAAGGCATTGTCCATTTCTGGCACATTTCCTACTTGGCCAGGTGGTGGCGCTATGCCAGGCAGGCCCAGTGGGTGTCTGAATATCATCATAATCATAATATCTATTAACCTGAGAAGTTTCAGACCATTCATTCAATGCACTGTGACTTTATGACACATTTCCTGTTTATGTGGTGAGATATTAAAATCATGACATATTACAACATAAAAATCCCTTCGCAATTTAACATCAGCAACATCTTGGCATCATATGTGCCAAATTTCACATGAATCTGACAAACCGTCTAGGAGGAGTATGTTAAAATTGACCATGTGAAATCAGTGTAATTGCCATTCTTTTTGTTGCCAGGTGGTGGCGCTATGCAAAATATGCATTATGGGCATGTGAATATCATCACTCCCATGGTATTCAAAGACCTGTGAAATTTAAAACATTTCAAGCCATGCATGGTGAATTAAGACACATTTATTGTTTACGTGGAAGGGTATTAAAATTCATAGTTTTGCCATTTCGTCAAATTACAACATATCAAAAAAAGGCTTCACAATTTAGAATCAGGAACATCTCGGCGTCATGTATACCAACTTTGACATGAATCGGATCAACCGTCTAGGAGGAGTACGTTAAAATTGATCATGTCCACAACGCACAAATTCTCAATTACCTCACTTCCTGTGGGCGTGGCTAATGGCATGTTAATACAAAAGTTGTTTGTTTTTGGGAGTTACATACACCCCCCAAATTTGGTGTGTGTATCTAAAACTATATGCCAACCACAAGTCACAGTGACATAAGGGGGCGCTAGCGAGTCTCTGGGCCATACCTGGGGCCAAGCTTTTTTACCTAGCTGCTTTGTGTGACACCTGATGTGTGTGCCAAATTTTAAGACTTTTCGATTATGTTAACCACCTCAAAATATTTGCCAACCACGGGATCAGTCACCTAAGGGGGCGCTAGCGAGTCCCTGGGCCACGCCCGGGGTCAAGCTTTTGTACCTAACGGCAATGCATGACACCTGACGTGTGTGCCAAATTTCAAGAGTTTTCGACCATGTTAACCACCTCAAAAACAGGAAAGCAAAAAAGTAGAATAACAATAATGAAATATAGCCGCAAGCGGCAATGGCGGGCCCGAGCACCTGCGGGCCGCAACCCGTGACATGTCGGAATCCAACAAAGCCCCGACGTGGTGCGTGTGTGAAATGTACATATTTGATGCGTGGGCTATTTGCTTTTGTATTTTATTTTCTGCCACATTTACTCGCTTGGCCAGGTGGGGGCGTAATGCAAGGCAGGCCCATTGGGTGTCATCATAATCATAATATATATTAACCTGAGAAATTTCAGACCATTCATTTTAAGCAAAAAACATTTCTGATACACTTTTTGGTTGGCCAGATGGTGGCGCTATGTTAGGCATTGAAATTACACATGTGAATATCATCACAATAATGATATCCAAAATGTTTGTACACTTTCAGATCAATCACTTAAGGCATTGTCCATTTCTTGCACATTTCCTGCTTGACCAGGTGGTGGCGCTATGCCAGGCAGGCCCATTGGGTGTCTGGATATCATCATAATCATAATATCTATTAACCTGAGAAGTTTCAGACCATTTATTCAAAGCATAGAGCATTTCTGGCACATTTCCTGCTTGGCCAGAAGGTGGCGCTATGCTAGGCCTGTGAATTACGCATGTGAATATCATCACAATAATGATATCCAATATTTTATAAAGTTTCAGATCAATCACTTAAGGCATTTTCCATTTCTGGCACATTTCCTGCTTGGCCAGGTGGTGGCGCTATGCCAGGCAGGCCCATTTGGTGTCTGGATATCATCATAATCATGATATCTATTAACCTGAGAAGTTTCAGACCATTCATTCAATGCACTGTGATTTATGACACATTTCCTGTTTATGCGGTGAGATATTAAAATCATATCAAATATATTACAACATTCAAAAATACCTTCACAATTTAACATCAGCGACATCTTGGCATAATGTTTGCCAAATTTCAAATGAATCTGACAAACCGTCTAGGAGGAGTATGTTCAAATTGATCATATGACATCAGTATAATTGTCATTCTTTCTGTTGCCAGTTGGTGGCGCTATGCCAAACATGCATTATGGGCATGTGAATATTATCATTAACATGGTCTTCCATGACCTGTGAAATTTAAAACATTTCAAGCCATGCATGGTTAATTATGACACATTTATTGTTTATGTGAAAGGGTATTAAAATTAATAATTTCGCCATTTTGTCAAATTACAACATATCAAAAAAACGCTTCACAATTTATCATCAGGAACATCTCGGCGTCATGTATACCAACTTTGACATGAGTTGGATCAACCGTCTAGGAGGAGTACGTTAAAATTGATCATATCCACAACGCACAAAATCTCAATTACCTCACTTCCTGTGGGCGTGGCTAATGGCATGTTAATACAAAAGTTGTTTGTTTTTGGGAGTTACATACACCTACCAAATTTGGTGTGTGTATCTAAAACTATATGCCAACCACAAGTCACAGTGACGTAAGGGGGCGCTATGGAGTTCCTGGGCAACGCCCGGTGCCAAGCTTTTATCCCTGTCTATTCACTGTACCACGTGATGTGTGTGCTAAATTTCATGCGTTTTCGACCATGTTAACCACCTCAAAATATATGCCAACCACGGGATCAGTCACCTAAGGGGGCGCTAGCGAGTCTCTGGGCCACACCCGAGGTCAAGCTCTTGTACCTAACTGCGTTGCGTGACACCTGACGTGTGTGCCAAATTTCAAGAATTTTCGACCATGTTAACCACCTCAAAAACAGGAAAGCAAAAAAGTGGAATAACAATAATAATAATAATAATAATCCTTACAAAAACAATAGGGCCTTGCGCCCTTCGGTGCTCGATATAGCCGCAAGCGGCAATGGCGGGCCCGAGCACCTGCGGGCCGCAACCCGTGACATGTCGGAATCCAACAAAGCACCGACGTGGTGCGTTTGTGAAATGTACATATTTGATGCGTCTGCTATTTGTTTTTGTATTTTATTTTCTGCCACATGTACTTGCTTGGTCAGGTGGGGGCGCAATGCAAGGCAGGCCCATTGGGTGGGCCTGCCTTGCATCATAATCATAATATATATTAACCTGAGAAATTTCAGACCATTCATTTTAAGCAAAGAACATTTCTGATACACTTTTTGGTTGGCCAGATGGTGGCGCTATGTTAGGCATGGAAATTACACATGTGAATATCATCACAGTAATGATATTCAAATTTTTTGTAAACGCTCAGATCAATCACTTAAGGCATTGTCCATTTCTGGCACATTTCCTGCTTGACCAGGTGGTGGCGCTATGCCAGGCAGGCCCATTGGGTGTCTGGATATCATCATAATCATAATATCTATTAACCTGAGAAGTTTCAGACCATTTATTCAAAGCATAGAGCATTTCTGGCACATTTCCTGCTTGGCCAGATGGTGGCGCTATGCTAGGCCTGTGAATTACGAATGTGAATATCATCACAATAATGATGTCTGATATTTTATAAAGTTTCAGATCAATCACTTAAGGCATTGTCCATTTCTGGCACATTTCCTGCTTGGCCAGGTGGTGGCGCTATGTCAGGCATGCCCATTGGGTGTCTGGATAACATCATAATCATGATATCTATTAACCCGAGAAGTTTCAGACCATTCATTCAATGCACTGTGATTTATGACACATTTCCTGTTTATGTGGTGAGATATTAAAATCATATCAAATATATAAGTTATCAAAAATCCCTTCACAATTTAACATCAGCGACATCTTGGCATAATATTTGCCAAATTTCAAATGAATCTGACAAACCGTCTAGGAGGAGTATGTTCAAATTGATCATATGGCATCAGTATAATTGTCATTCTTTCTGTTGCCAGTTGGTGGCGCTATGCCAAACATGCATTATGGGCATGTGAATATTATCCTTAACATGGTCTTCAATGACCTGTGAAATTTAAAACATTTCAAGCCATGCATGGTGAATCATGACACATTTATTGTTTATGTGGAAGGGTATTAAAATTAATAATTTCGCCATTTCGTCAAATTACAACATATCAAAAAAAAGCTTCACAATTTTTAATCAGGAACATCTCGGCGTCATGTATACCAACTTTGACATGAATCGGATCAACCGTCTAGGAGGAGTACGTTAAAATTGATCATGTCCACAACGCACAAAATCTCAATTACCTCACTTCCTGTGGGCGTGGCTAATGGCATGTTAATACAAAAGTTGTTTGTTTTTGGGATTTACATACACCCACCAAATTTGGTGTGTGTATCTAAAACTATATGCCAACCACAAGTCACAGTGACATAAGGGGGCGCTATGGAGTTCCTGGCTAACGCCCGGTGCCAAGGCTTTTCCCCTATGTATTCACGGTACCTCTTGACGTGTGTGCCAAATTTCATGCGTTTTCACCGATGGGAAGGACCTCTTTTGGCATCATAATTCATCACATCCGCACAAAATCCCAAATACCTCACTTCCTGTTGGGCGTGGCTAATGCATTGTACATACGAAAGTTGTTCATCTTGGGGAGATACACACACCTACCGAATTTGGTGTGTCTAGATGAAAGTATGTGCCAACCACTGGATCAATCACCTAAGGGGGCGCTACTGAGTCCCTGGGCCACGCCCGGGGCCAAGCCTTTATGCCTGTGTAGCCATTGTGATACTAGATGTGTGTGCCAAATTCCAAGACTTTTCATCCATGCTAACCACCTCAAAAATAGCAAAAAGGTGAACAAATAATAATAATAATAATAATAATAATCCTTTCAAAAACAATAGGGCTTCGCACCTCCTCTCGGTGCGCAAGGCCGGGACACCGTCGGTGCTCGGGCCCTAATAATAATAATCCTTACAAAAACAATAGGGCCTTGCGCCCTTCGGTGCTCGGGCCCGAATAATAATAATAATAATAATAATAATCCTTACAAAAACAATAGGGCCTTGCGCCCTTCGGTGCTCGGGCCCTAAATATATCATTTTATATTCAGAAGAAGAAACCGTGCAATAGCCTACATAAATGCTTAGGAACAGGAACCAATGTGTTTGAGCCTGAGAGCTAAGGGGGGGGCGTAAATACCTGCCGGCTCGCAATGCAGAAGTTTGTTTTTGTTGAAAGCATGGATGCTTAACAGTAAAGAGAAAGATGTCCGTTTTGCTCACAACTCGCTAACTTCTCTAAACAGCGGACATCCTTCAAACAGCGGCCGCGAAGAGAACAGTTGAACGGACAGTTATATTCTCCTGTTGGACAACAATGCCATGAATGATTAGCTTATGAAAAAAGAAGAGGCCGTTCATGTAGGCTAATAAGAGCGAAGAAGATCACGCTGGCTGCTTGGATGTTATGGGATAGCCTGAGGCCTTTAGCTGTTAGAAGTTTTAGGCTACCTCCGCCCAAAGGTTATCTTTTGGTGCTGTTTCTGTATGTTCGTTAGCATAGATATACGGTTCATTAGTAAGATAACTCGAAAAGTACTGTAGCCTATGGATTTGGATGACATTTTCGCACAACATGGGTATTATAATCGCAAATGTTAAAACTGTCCCGCCGTGAGGATGCAGCGAAATCAGCTGTGTGTGTTAACCATGGAAACAGTAACTTCACTGCGCAGTAACACGGTTATTTTTTGTTAGGTAAAACATAACAAGAATACAGTAATGGATGTTACTGTACTCTTGCTTTGTTTCATAGGGCTTTTTGGAGTTACTGTACAAACGACTACCATTTTTCTCCAAAACGACACACATTTGAGATAAGATGTTTTGTCACATAACAAAGGATGCCTTGAATGTCATGAAAATGATAATAACTCATTTTTTACCAAAAATGCTTTACTGCCTTTTTGCTTTGTAGGGCAGTGTAGATCTCCGTTTCAGCAGCCAGCAGCTAAGGTAGCCAGGCAGCTACAGTGCTACACTCTGGGGGGCATGAACATAGGGGCTCACAAACATGACCCCAGAATGTAGTGCTGTAGCTGCCTGGCTACTCGAGCTGGGTAAAACCGATTGTTTTGGGTCCCCCCCCAGAAGTAACTTTTACTTGAGTACATTTTCAGATGGGTATTTTAACTTTTGAGTCATATTTCATCAAAGTATTGGTACTTTTACTTGAGTACAATATTTTAGTACTTTTTCCACCTGTGGCCACTGGTGTGAATGACCACACTACAGTATATTCAATATTACTGATGATGTCCTCCCCTTCCCCCAAATTGTGTAAATCCCCCCTACATGAAGGACCTAAGGGGGGAATTCTCCCCATTTTGAAAAATGAATTTTAAGCCCTACTCTCTCTTCTAATTTCATGTTGAACAAATTTGAAATGTATTTTGAATACTTTTTTGCCAGCAAAGGTGCATCACAAAAATGTCAATAAAAATATCAGTATCGGTATCGTTTAGAGCCCGACCGATCAAGGATTTTGAAGGCCGATAGCGATACAAATATTTGTTGATTTAAAAATCCGATATTCCGATATATCAGCCGATATATTTTCTTTTCAGAAACGCGCAACAAAACATTAACAGATTTCCCTAACATTAGTTATTTGTAGTTATTTATGAGTATTGACTAAAATAATATGATAATGCATTTTAAAACCAAACTTGTTTATTTGTAAATAATATTGTCACAGTGGAACAGAGGAACATCGAAATATATTAAAGTTCTGATAAATAAAAAAAAGTATAAAAATAGAAACTTAAGATATGAAACGTAGGCCTAGTCTTTTGAACAAAAACACAATAACAACAAACAACCAAATCAAAGTTACCAGTATTAAAAGACTTGGTAAGCTTCATAAATATAACTTTGAACTAAGACTTAATAATTACAAAAAATTATGATGACATTATTACCATCTTCAACATTTGTATTATCATTAAACAAGATAAAGGTCACTCCTAAATGTTTGAGTGTGCGTGTGTAATAATTAGTCCCTATTGCCTTATAAGCTACCTTACAATTACAATGTCAGCTTGCTTATCCCTTTACCTGCACTTTTAAAATTATTTCCATCAAGCTACATCAAACCATTTTCAATCAGTTGCTGCCTGCCTTCTAAAACCTACTATTTAGTGATCTAAATCCACTAAGTACGATCGTTAATGCTGCGGCTGAACGACAGTCTGAAACGCACACTTGGCGTCATTGGATTTCATACGTGTAAAAGAAAAGCTAACTTTTATGCACAAGCTACGTTTTGCACAAGCTACGTTTGATACTTTTTCTCTATGTCTACATGTTCACTCCTCGCACGTCTAACTTACATTTTACAATGCAGGGACTGTAACTAGTAGTCTGTAGTAGTTACTACATAAATACAGTAATCATTACTTTATTTAGGCAGAATAAGTTTGTTGTGGTTTCCAAGCTCATTAATGTTAACGTTAGCGGTCTTCCACTGATATTCATGGCATTAGCTAGCTTTGTGGTTAGCTAGTCTATGATGAGCCATAATTTAGCAATGGATAACGTCATACTGCAAATTGTAAAACATACGCTTTCAAAATAACAGGCCCGGGAGAGATGATACGTCTCACTGCTATAACTGTCACGCTATTAAAGAAACACATCTTCAGTCACATTGTCAAAAGTTAAAAGGACAGACAGTCAACTACACTGCAATAACGTAACGTAATTACTAACGTTAGCTAATTCCGCTTCACTCTCGGCTTGTTTAACAGCAGCAAAACTGGACATTGTTTTCACGAATTTTGTCATGCTTATTGCTTATTTGAGTTAAGAGAACTGATGGGGATGTTCTTTTAATTGTTATTCAAGCAATGTATGTCTCGTGACCAAATCACCATGAACACACTTCACTGATGATCTCAATCGCGGATAACTGGTCTGCCCGACTCTGGCTGGATCAGCAGGTTGCAGGATGAGTGGCGCGTTATACACGAGTGTTGCCAGCAGGGACAGTGTAGAGTGCCCTCTGGTGGACAAACTATACAACGCCAACACTCATGACATGGTTGAAGGGTGTTTCGTCCGTTTTTATTTTATTTTTAAAATATTCATTTATCGGCCATTATAAATGCCGATACGATAGTTTGGAAAATGCCTAATATCGGCCAATAATATCGGCTCGCCGATAAATCGGTCGAGCTCTAGTATCGTTATCGGCCAAAGTGAAATTTTAAATATCGTATCGGCCCAGAATGTCAATATTGGTGCATCATTCCTTTATGATGTTGGTGAGCACTACTCAGATTATGTGAGCTAGTGAGATAGTTAGCAAGTAACTCTCCAGATGTAAAAGTTTGCCAATAGGTTGCGTAGCCTAGGTTATTTCTGAAATGTCATTACACCCAACAGTAGGCCTAAATTAACTAAAGGCCCTTTCACACTGCCAAAATCCCCGCAAAATTATGTACCAGATTCGCGGAACGCCTGTCCTTTTTACATAGACTCTCGCCAAATTTACTACCAAGCACCCTAGACATTTTGCCGCACCAGTATGGAAATGTTAAAGGAGAATTCCGGTGTGATTTTGACCTAAAGTGTTTTGAAACATGATACCGAGTGTGAACGTATGTCTCATAGCCCATCTCGGCTTGTCCCCTGCACCCTGAAATCTGTCGCTAGTTAGCCGATGCTACCAACAAGGAGGTCAATGGTGGTGCCTCGGCATCGGCATAGCCATGCAAATAAATCACTGTTTTACACCATTTACGAGGCTCAATGTATCTCCACACTTCATTGGTAGACTTCCAAGGGCCCTGACATTTAAAACGAGACATTGAGAACTTTGAAAAAGCACTGGTAGTTTACTTACAAGACGATTTATACAGACAGTATCTTCTCGAAGTTTAGCGTTTGCAGCCATCTTGAATTTAGTCACGATAAGTCGAGCGACGAGTAAGAATGAACAGGTATGATAAGGGATCAGATTCCAAAAATAATTCTGTGGAAATGCATGGATTCCAGTTTCTTCCAGTAGCAGCAACTGGAATCCATGCATTTCCACGGAATTATTTTTGGAATCTGATCCCTTATCTATGAGACATACGTTCACACTCGGTATCATGTTTCAAAACACTTTAGGTCAAAATCACACCGGAATTCTCCTTTAAGGCGGAAAGGGGGGACGTGGGCGGACATTTTGATGACACCACATATGCCCAACCCACCACAGGAGATTTAAAATCTGACCGATCAAAAGCAGCAATAGCAGAGATAACACGTAAGGACAATGAACTCTTACCTTTATGGTCTACAAGTTATCCTCAGTTACCCATAGTTAGTCCACTGTTATTTCCGTTATGCAATCTTCTCAATAGAGCTAGTTAGGCGGGGATCACATCTGCTAGCGGCAGCCGCAAACGTAACGCAACGCTCAGACCATAATAAGTTTTATCTCGTTCCTAAGCAACACAAACGGTTTGTCAATTGAATACGATCACGTTGCGCTTTGAAAGTTGAACCAAGTTCAACGCTCAGCTTGTTCAACGCTAGCGTTACGTGCCGTTGCCACTGTTCCGCTGCCGAACCATAGAGAACAATAGGAAACCTGCCACTTGCTAATGTGATCCCCGCCTTGATAGAGATAGCCTTGCCATATTCTTCGATCACACAAGTCTGACTAAATTCAAAGTTTCACTCCAGAAACACTTTGTTGTAGCCTATGGACCTTGCACAAAACTTGCGACAAAAGGCTTTACCCATACAAACTGTCATAGTGTAATATGCCGTTTCTGATATCCATAAGAAAAGCATTTGTAGATGAATGGTCAACATAGCTGACTCGTCTTCAGGGAATAGCAACGTTGCTCTCCTTCAATAACATGACGCACAACTTTATTTTCATACATTAATTTGATTAACAGGCTAGACTAAGCTACATGACGATCAAGCACACTGAGAATGTTTTCTGTTGCTTCAATTTACTGCAAGCAACCGGAATCCATGCATTTCCACTGAATTATTTTTGGAATCTGATCCCTTATCATACCCGTTCATTCGCACTGACTAGTGCAGTGCCCGTTCAAACATGCTATTCCTGTAGCCCAATTACATGCCTGCAGGTAGGCCTGCTTTAAAAATAGGATGATAGGGAAAAGGGGAAAAACATAATTCCAGGTAAGCATTCAATAATGAATAGGCCTACAGATAATATAATATAATAAATGTGAAGTGAGCAGAATTTAAGCATGGCTGCATGTGACATTTTTTACAAATCAAAATGACATAATGCTAACAGCTGTTTTGAGTCAAGGCTATATGCTTAGCCTATTGAATAACTTGATGATAGAGAAAACAAACCATTTTGTGGAATGATGCATCATATGGAATTTGCAACGGTGTGACTCAAAAACAGTCTCTGGTGGCCTATAAGTGACATCACACTCTGTCTGCCACTCGTTGCTTGTCGCTGGTTATGCTTTGCATGTGTGGCATTCTGAGACGTTCTTTAATTCGGGACCATTATCGCTCGTTTCAATTTAGGACCTTGCAGTTGGAATTGTCGTTTGTTTATTCAAAGTCTAAAGACAGTCCAAAGTAACCTGGGCTATTCATAAGTGACATCACACTGTCTGCCACTCGTTGCTTGTCGCTGGTTATGCTTCGCATGTGTGGCATTCTGGGACGTTCTTTGATTCGGGACCATTATCGCTCGTTTCAATTTAGGATCTTGCAGTTTGAATTATCGTGTGCTTATTCAAAGTCTAAAGACAGTCCAAAGTAGCCTGAGCTATTCGAAGTGTCCGCTTATTGCACATAATTCTTTACGTAATTTTGAAGAGCCACTGCATATAGCCTACCTGTGTGTGTTGGCATGTTGTTGCAAAATCCGTGGAGTTATCTTGCACTCGCTTAAGTTTTTACCCGTGTAACCTACACTGATCCAATTCTGCCAAAGCCCTGCTTCTATCCTCACTGGTAGCTTACAGTCCTACAGTGCTGTGTGGGAGGGGGAGTGGCTAGCAGCGAAAGCCAATGCGTGGTTCTTTTACCGATATAGGCTATTTAACGATATCTTTTGCATTTCTTATTCAAACAACGTCAAATTCGGCAGTGCACTTACTCATGCCTGTAGCAAGACACCTGCCAAGTTTGTAATCAGTCTGACAAACGGTCAGCGAGATATGCGTGCCACAGACACACACACACAGACGCTTCTTGCTTTATAGATAGATGGCGGCGAACGGTAAACTTCATGAAGGTACTGTCTGTATAAATCGTCTTGTAAATAAACTACCAGTGCTTTTTCAAAGTTCTCAATGTCTCGTTTTAAATGTCAAGGCCCTCTGAAGTCTACCAATGAAGTATGGAGCTACTTTGAGCCTCGTAAATGGTGTAAAACAATGATTTATTTGCATGGCTAGGCCGATGCCCGAGGCACCCCCATCGAAAAACTGTTGGTAGCATCGGCTAACTAGCGCCAGATTTAAGTGCAGGGGACAAGCCGAGATGAGCTATGAGACATACGTTCACACTCGGTATCATGTTTCAACACACTTTAGGTCAATATCACACCGGAATCCTCCCTTAACCGTGATGTTTCACAACGTGGTTAATAGTAAAACCGGTTTACCGTGACATCCCTACTATATGTAGTTAGTTAAAATAAAGGTTAGTATTTCTTCTCCTTAGGAAAAGCACTTTTGAGTCTTGGAAAACACTTTTCCATTTACAGGGATTTTGCATACATTCAGTGTCAGAGTCAATCAAATTAATAGAGTCCTGCACGAGTAGCCTAATCGAAATTGACAAGCAGCCGTAACTAAACACGGTAAGCTCGACATCCAAACAGTATTCTAACGTTAGCTTAGAGATACGGCTTGATTGCATACAACTTATCTGCTTAATAGCAATTTAGCCCGTTGTCTTTTTATGCAATGTTTCTATGCGCCAACAACAATCCTTCAACAATTGTCAATGTTTTGTTAAATGTAGCCTACATGGAGAGGAGGGGCAGCAGGTCTGTTATGAGAGAGAGTGGGGCGGGGCAAGGAAAGGCTGCGTTCGTAAATAGCACAGCTCAATGAAAGGATTTTATCTCATTTAAATTATACAGCATAGAACATTATTGTGTGGCGGCCACTGTTGATTTTATGGCGGCCCGCCACAGATTAGTCAATGTATGGGAGACACTGGCAGCATCAGAATTTGCTTGAAGTGACAGTAGACAGTGAGGGTCATTCAAATACTTGCAAAATGTAGACTACTTTACTCGCATTTGGCAAGGCGAGTGGGTGACCATTTTAAACCCTGTACCAAGTAACGACACTATAAACAACGTTGGCGTGATTTCGTAACTTACGACTTTGTACCGGCTTGTATTACCAGTGAAAAACAGGTCCTGGGGGAGAGTAGTTAGTAGAACTGATTTAGAAATGGACTGTTCCTATAACTAAGCTCCTTGTTTACCTGCCCCAAAAAGCTTGACTTAAGAATCAAACTGTCAAAAATCACAATTATCCAATAATATTAAAAAAAATTTACCTTTTCCCTGGGCTTGGACTTGAAGACTTTCGGTAGGGACTTCCTGCTCGTCTACAACCACTTGGCCTATAAGGACTAGAGAGTTCTCCTTGTTCAAATGGGCTATGACGGCCATAACTTGGGGATCTCCGCCAACTGTATGGGCTTACAGGGGATCGCTTTCTTTTGTCACATCCGTATGGCCCTGGGGACTTTGCAATGCTGTAGGCACCATACAAATCCACATCTCGACCAGAGTATGCTGAACTGGGGGAAGGTCGCTTGTTCCCAAAACCAGGACTTCTCCTTGATATCAACTGGTAGTTAGAGCCCGGTGACTGGTAGCCGAATGAGCAGGACGTCCCATATGGACTTTCTGCCTTAAATGCCAGACTTCTTCCATAGGCCCTAGGTTCTTCACATTCTTCTTTATATGCTTGTGGTGTATCTCGATATGAAGAATGAGGATCTTTTTCAGACCTGCTTTTGACTTTGTGTCGTTTAGATTCCATCTTATCCAGTGGCGTTTGTGGCAAACTAAGGGGCGACTTCTGAACAGTGCGGTCACTGTTCCTCGAGCTCTCCTTGTTGTTTCTCTTGTCAAATCTGCCTCCTATATGAACTTTGGAGTCTCTGTCATTGTTTAGACGATCCTTTCGTCTGTGCTCATTTTCTTGTCTGTGCCTTTCAGTTGGAGTTTGCCTTTGTGGGTCTCTATTTAAATACAATGGGTTAGGTTCTTTCCGTTGCCTTCTATCAGGGGACGTAAGGCCGCTACTGTCTACAAAATCGCCATCACTGAGAAGGTCCAATCTAGTAGCACCGTGTCTGGGCGAGGGGCTCCCCGAGAAGCGTTCAGACTGAGAGCTCACATCGTCGTACTCCACCAAAGTCCTTAGCTCCCCGTCTCTTTTAAAATAACATCTACGTTCGCTGTTGGGTTCGTCTGGGGTGTGAATGGGCTTTTCTTTGGCATGTTTGTGCCTCTTTCGCCGTGAAGATGATGAACGCCTCTTCTCCCGATGTTTGTTTCTTAAAGTAACAATGCTTACAGGATTAACGTTAACGTCAATGTTACTTCGCCTCGCCTGCCCGGAATTTCGCTGTGCCAATGGGCTGCGTCCTCGGGCCTCACGAACAACGTCCGAATTAGGCATTTAAAACAGACGTGGATAGAGAATATCCTGATTATATGAACTGGTATACTTCAAACGACCGTCTCCAGCGAACAAAACGAATCACATAAAGATAATTGAACTGGCATGCTACTGTTTTCAAGCTAGCTAAACAGATAAGTTAACGTTAAGCAGACGCCAGCAGGTTATTCCACCATCTATGTTAATGTTAACGTTCCGTATCCATCATCAGGTTTGTGGATAACAAAACTTTAGTAAGTACTTATTTACTTCAGTTTAGTGCCGAGTGACGAACATTATTCCACTGGGTCTTGATTGTCTGCCACCTTGAAACCGTCGCAAACTTAGCTAACGTTGGCTAGCTTAGTGGCTAGCAAGTTAGCCAATGTACTCCAAATGCCCCAACAGCGTGAAGTGCTTTGGTTTTGTTGTTTTCCGTGATGTAGATCTAGTAGTCATATAAACATAATGCGCAAAACTAAATTTCACAAAAAAAACAAGTGAGAGAGGGGGAAATGTTCGTTGTCTCTGGACTAAAACTTCTAAACGTTTCTCCTCATAGATCAACTCATTAAGTAGGAAGTAGCCACAAGCTTGTCATTCCAAGAGTGAATTAACTTCAGCAGATTCAAGTATGGAATCCGTTGTGAGGAACCAACACAAAATGATATTGAACGTATTACAGCTACATGTCTGCTTATGATAGTCGCCGCTACGAGCATTTTTATAGATATTTTCACATGTTTTAATTTAACCATCTCCGTCACAGGCGCAAAAAGTAATGAAAATTGCGAAGACGTTTAGAT
This sequence comes from Alosa pseudoharengus, assembly GCF_046254945.1. Taxonomy (NCBI): domain Eukaryota; kingdom Metazoa; phylum Chordata; class Actinopteri; order Clupeiformes; family Clupeidae; genus Alosa; species Alosa pseudoharengus. Next base: position 36,725,029 of record NW_027468650.1, read on the forward strand.
TTTCCTAGAACAATGGACTCTCGGGCCAAAGACTGTGTAAATCTAAGATTGCATGGCTAGCGCTACCTTCCCTTCTGTAATGATGCCTGAAATTCTGGTACTTCTTTATTTGTCAGAAAATATAAACAGTTTTAATGAAAATGTATTAGCATGGTTTATTTTCACTCTCTCTAAAAACTTACCCTGATAGGCCTATAGTGGCCTATTTTTTTATTATTATTATTATTCATTTATTTATTTTATTTTTATTTATTACAGTGCATGCACTGTTCTGTTATCCGAAGTCTTCTTCTTCTTTTTATTATTATTCTTCTAACCAAAATGACTGAGTCCAATTCAGCTTCAACTGTTTAACGTAGAAACATCATTCAAACTCTGTAACGTGTCTTGAAAAGGACACTTGGGCAATGTACTTTTCACTTTTGTAAAATTTATACTTTTTGAGATATTAACAAAAAACTACCAAATGTAATTTTGAGGAAATTACCAGTGCATGAAAAAGCAAAACATACATTAACATAAAATGCAAAACAAACTTTTATTTGGAAACAGTTGTGGGTAGAGGAAACAGTTGGCAGGAGTCATAGTTGATGACAACTGACAGTTGAAATGGCTGAACAGTTAAATAGTTCAATATTTTAAATTGTAAAAATTATTTAATAGGGAATTATTGTAGTGAGGACTTTTATTTTTAAACAGTTTTAGGCAGAGAAAACATTTGGCGGGAGTCATAGTTGATGTCTATGTCAAAGTCTATGGGGAAAATAAGCTTGATTTATGTTAATATCTCAAAAAGTATAAACAGAGACTTTCTAATGAGGAGACACAGCACTCCAAAAATCCTCCATAGAAATGCATGAGGTTAGTTGTCTACACATATCCCACCCCTTCCTCGGCAAAACGTCGACATGTGAATACACTCTAAAAAATGCTGGTTTTCAACCCAGCCGCTGAGTAAAATGGGGTCCAACACAGCATTGGGTTATCTTAACCAAGCAAATTGGGTTACTAAATTTAACCCACAACTGGGTTGAAATTTAACCAATATGTTGGGTTATGTTGACACAACTGTTTAGCTGAAGTTACACAACGTTTGGGTTATGTAACCAAATCCCCAAAAAACTACTGGTTGATTTTTAAAATACTCTGCTTATACAAACTTTTAATAACTCAAAGGTTGTATTTACTTACTTGAAAGTCACACCTTCTGTTAACAGCTTTAGGCCTGATATAGACAGTCTATATTAAATGGCCATCAAAAGCCATGCAATGAAATAAAACAGTTCGACATAATTATTTATTTGTATAAAATGCATGTGATACTTCCATGAAGACAGGCAGATTCCAAAGTCCCTTTTGGGGGTCAGCCCTGCATTTTAATCACTGTTAGCCTACAGAACTTTATATCAAGACTTGCATGAACCATTACCAGTGAATGATGTTGACAGACATAAAAATCCACCAGGAGACAAATTATTAGGCAACACACTCGGAAACCATGACCACCTAATATTATGGAGTTGTTTTAAACATAATACCGGTAATACAAAACGTGCGTTTATGTCAGATGAGCTTGATAACACTAACATTACCATTACATTAGACCAGTGTTTCTCAAACTTTTTTTTCTGGGGACCCACTTTTTAAAAATGACAGACTATCGTGACCCAACTCGTGACTGTGGTAGTTAACAAACTAGATCAGTGGTTCTCAAACTTTTTCTTTCATTCCCCACTTTGATCAAGGGGGCATTCTCATTATTCAGTTGGTGAATCCAAGTTAATGTTATCACCAAGAACCACCCAGTAAGTTACATGGCTATAATATGAGGCTAACTTGAATGATTTAATAAGATGTTGTTTGGCATGATTATTATCGTAAGTTACGTGTGAGACTACTTCGACTGTGTTAGCTAGTTGACAAACGTTAGCCACGAAGCATATTTAATTAGCATAAAGTTTCCAAGTCTGCTAACGTTACCTACCAGCTGCTGGTATGCTAATTGTAGTTTGTTGTAAAAGTTTGTTTTGTTTCTGTTCAGCAGTTCCTACCCAGTGAATACAGAACTATGTTTTTATGAGTCTGTCTTTGTGTAGATTTAACATTAACAGTAACTAATATTAGCTGGAATGAATGTATGGAGTCAAAATAGGGTCATTAATATTGAGAGGTTGTGTAAAGATGTTCACATGTGTAATAAAGTTTTGCAGCTGTGCAAAATGAGTTCTGAATGTGCAAAGACATTTCGTACCTGTAGAAATATTTTGTACTTGTGTGAAAGAAATGTGTATCTGTAGAAATGTTTTGTACATATGTGGGGAGGAAATGCGGATCTGTAAAAATATTTTGTACGCTTGTGGAAAAAATATGTACATGCACAAATACAAAAACAGGCTCCGCCAACCGTCCATCCTCAAGGCACCACCTCCTTGCCGCTCCACCTTCTCTCGGTGAAGTCAGCGCCCAGGCCAGCGTCACTACCTTATTTTCCAAGGCCGCTTCCTCAGACCGCTCTCCCAGTCGCGTGAAGTCCTTCTCCGCCGTGGCCACTGTATCAAAACCCTCTTTAGGCAAGCATTTCTCCCGTAGCTAGGCCCAGGCGACGGCTGGTCTCCTCCTGCGGCTTCTACTGAAGGCCCCTGTAAGCTTTTTAGTACCCCTTACAAGGGTTCTCTTCGGATCCTTTTGCTTGGGCCTCCACCTAGCGGTGAGCATGGACGGATTATGAACTTTCGGGCCCCTGGGCCCAGATGTATTAAGGGCCCCCCATTAATTGTCGCATATGTGGAAGGGGGGTTTGGAGGTCCTTCCTCAGAAATGTTTTAATTTGTTTGATGTGATTTCCTGTATTCTGGTGCATTTTGGGGATGGCCAATACTAAATTCAATCAGATTCATAGCCTACATCCTGATGTGTTGATATTGAGACAATTATTTCATGCAAAGGGGCCCCTGACCCCTTGGGCCCGGCCCGGTAGGCCCGTGCAGTAATTCATCCCTGGCGGTGAGGTCTCCCACTCCCGGCTCCTCCAGTACTGAAGACACTGTCTCCTACAGAACGCAACTTGCTCCTCCATGGAAAACGTGCCCATCTACAGGTACTGCTTTGGAAAGCAGCAGACCGTCCTGATCCACCGGCTGTGGATATAACCGCGTTTGGAGGGAGTTAAAAGACAGGTATGAAGAAAGGAGAGGAACTTGCCCACCCTCGATTCAAGTCCTGTTGCTCCTCCTGATTTGTTAGATGTTATCAACTGCAAAGCTGGGTTAAAACTGTGTATACATGTATCTGGAAAGTGCAGCTGTGCAGCTGCAGGCCTGGCCTGTACTAATTATTGTTTCTGCAAAGGCAGTGATGTTACATGTGGCAATATATTTACACAGCAAAAACAGCAGAAGGACAGGGATGAAGAGTCTGGAGAAGATGGCGACAGGACAACGGATGAGGACAGTGAGGAGTAGTAGAGGCTAGTTCTTCCCTTTGTTACTCAATTGTGAGTCACAGCAGAGGACCAGTGAATAGCTATTTCCAAAATGATTGTGGAATTCATAAATAACTTGAGGATCCAAATTATTCCTAAACACTGAACATTTTTATCCTCCAAAAATCCGTCTAAATCGCCCCCCAAAACTCAGCAAAATCAGCTTAATGAGAGTAAAAATGTGACCAAACCAAGTTTAAATAGTGATTTTGAATCTTGAAAATGTCAGATATGGACTCAGCATCTCCAATAACCCCTAAAAACATACTAACATGGTCAATTTTGGCCAAGCAGCCCTTATAATATGATCTAGAGCCCGACCGATAAAGGATTTTGAAGGCCGATACCGATACAAATATTTGCTGATATTCCGATATATCGGCTGATATATATATATTTTTTCAGAAACGCGCAACAAAACATTAACAGATTTCCCTAACATTAGTTATTTGTAGTTATTTATGAGTATTGACTAAAATAATATGATAATGCATTTCAAAAACAAACTTGTTTATTTTAAAATAATATTGTCACAGTGGAACAGAGGAACATCGAAATATATTAAAGTTCTGATAAATAAAATTTATAAAAATAGAAACTTAAGATATGAAACTAGTCTTTTGAACAAAAACATAATAACAACAACCAAATCAAAGTTACCAGTATTAAAAGACTTAGTAAGCTTCATAAATATAACTTTGAACTAGGACTTAATAATTACAAAAAATAATGATGACATTATTACTATCATCATCATTTTTATTATCATTAAACAAGATAAAGGTCACTCTTAAATGTTTGAGTGTGCGTGTGTAATAATTATAAGCTACCTTATAATTACAATGCCAGCTTGCTTATCCCTTTACCTGCACTTTTAAAATTATTTCCATCAAGCTACATCAAACCATTTTCAATCATCAGTTGCTGCCTGCCTTCTAAAACCTACTATTTAGTGATCTAAATCCATTATGTAACTCGTTAATGCTGCGGGCTGAACGACTGAAACGCACACTTGGCGTCATTGGATTTCACACACGTGTAAAAGAAAAGCTAACTTTTATGCACAAGCTACGTTTTGCACAAGCAGAATAAGTTCGTTGTGGTTTCCAAGCTCATTAATGTTAACGTTAGCGGTCTTCCACTGATATTCATGGCATTAGCTTTGTGGTTAGCTAGTCTATGATGAGCCCTAATTTAGCAATGGATAACGTCATACTGCAAATTGTAAAACATACGCTTTCAAAATAACAGGCTGGGGAGAGATGATACGTCTCACTGCTATAACTGTCACGCTTTTAAAGAAATACATCTTCAGTCACATTGTCAAAAGTTAAAAGGACAGTCAACTACCCTGTAACAACGCAACGTAATTACTAGCTAATTCCGCTTCACTCTCGGCTTATTTAACAGCAGCAAAACTGGACATTGTTTTCACGAATTTTGTCATGCTTATTTGAGTTAAGAGAACTGATGGGGATGTTCTTTTAATTGTTATTTCAAGCAATGTATGTCTCGTGAGTCGTGACCAAATCACCATGAACACACTTCACTGATGATCTCACTCGCGGATAACTGGTTCTCTCTGCCCGACTCTGGCTGGATCAGCAGGTTGCAGGATGTGTGGCGCGTTATACACGAGTGTTGCCAGCAGGGATGGTCTAGAGTGCCCTCTGTTGGACAAACTATACAATGCCAACACTCATGACATGGTTGAAGGGTGTTTCGTCCGTTTTTATTTTATTTTTAAAATATTCATTTATCGGCCATTATAAATGCCGATACCGATAGTTTGGAAAATGCCTAATATCGGCCGATAATATCGGCCCACCGAAAAATTGGTTGGGCTCTAATATGATCAATATAGGTGATTATGCTAATTTATGCTAATTAGTTCAATTACATAAATTGCCCAACATATGCAAATTAGCATCCAGCAGTTTCTGCATGCTGGGAACCCATACTATATATTTCCATCATAAAACTTTGTGAACCTTTCTGTCCACTGGACTATTTCCTGACAATGCGCACAATGTATGCCAAACTGATAAATAAAATGAAAACTGACACCTGCTTGCGATTTATTTTCCATTTCTCGATTTTCATTTTCAAGTTCACAACATGCAAATGAGCTGCATTGTTAATGAGATGTATGTGGGTGGTGCTCTGGTGACGACAAATGCAAGTGACTAAATTTTTCAAGTACAGCTTGCCTCAGCCTGCGGGAAGGCGAGGCTTGACATCAAGCCCCGCCCACATCCAACTCAGCAATGTTTTCTTTGCCTACGTCACTCCCCATACGCTTTGGCTTTAGGCCTACTGCCGACAGCCCGGTAGCGAATTATATAGTATATTGTTTCATATTAGATGATAGAAACTGATGATTTAGGCTAAACACAAATTACATTTCATGCAACAACAGTGAATTTTTCATGTAGGCTTAGGCTAGTTACTGTAATTGGGTTCGTGTAGGCCTACTTTTTCGTTCATTTGATTAATGTTGACGAAATAGTTGAATTATTCATTCCATTTCCAAAAGGGTGATTCAGTGGTGTCATTCGTGATTATAAACAGTAATACTGTACACACATTTATGTTTCATCTGCTATTATTATTTGATATGAGAACACGTTTTTTGTATCACCCTTTGCAAGTCTATAATAATAGCCTAGTGGACGGCAAAAAGACGAATCAAATGAATGGGTTGTAATGGGACATCCACGGCTAGGAGATTATAGTGAGATTTAACCGTAGTAATGCCCTTCCAGGACTGTTGGTTTATTGTTTGGAATACAACAACATCCCATTTTCTTACATAGGTACATTTTGTTTTGTTTTCTTTGTGTTTCGGGAGTATTTCAAGCACGGTTATCTCGTCAGTTTATGAAGCACAGCAGCGGTTTCTATAGCAACCATAGACTGAACAGGACGGTAGACTACCAAGCAAGCAAGCGCTTAGGCAAAGTCTATGGCAAAATCTGAATGTAAATGGATAAACCCGTTCAAGCGTTTTCTTTATTTCCTATTTCTTTCAATTCTTTAACTTAAGACATAGAATTAAGCCTACTTATTCGCTGGGCAACGTACAAACTGACGACTTACATTAGCCCTAGCAATATGAGCTACGATAAGTGTCAGCTAGGATAGCTATGGCAGCTAGTTATTATTTCATGTTCTGATATGATATGCTTAACGTTTTCACTATGTTACAACTGATAAAAGCATGACAAATAAAGTAACCAAATCGCTTTGCAATATTTTAGTCCAGAAATACTTATGGGTGCTCATTTACAGTAATGTTACGACCTATCTGCCCTTGCTGTTACCTCCAGTTTTAATAACTAGATCTGTGGTTTAGTACCAAAATCTGGTCGGTGGGGAACGCTGATTGGTTGGCAGTAAGCAATGTGTTGATTGGCTCTTCAGAAAGGCAGTAAAATTAGGGTCAAAAGTCCGTAAGCATTGCAAATCAGTTTCACAAGCTTGTACCAGAGAATGTCTAATAAGGGGAGAACCTTCACTCTCGGAACGCTTCCGGTGTGGTACTGCATCTAGGGGCGCTCGCAGGCGAGTCCAGAATGAATGGAGGTCTATGGAGCTGTACCCCTCATAATCCACTTCTCTCGGGATATAATTTTTTTTCAAATAATTTGAATATTGTATTCGAAAGGGGAGGCAAAGACAATACACTTGGTTGAGTAATATATTTTTTAAAGTCACTTAATTGTACCTAAAAAGCCTGTCAAACGTGTCAATGACGTCATTCATTAGCATGATCATAGCATAGCATCAATGCTAGCGTGTTATGGGCAACAATGACCCAACCTGTAAGAAAACGAAAGGACATGACTCCCGGATTATTTCACTTTTGACTGATAATCCATATCCATTTTGCGAAAAATAAAATAAAATCTAAGGGTTTCAGTTGTTAAATAGGTGAAAACAATAAATGTAGCCATGTAGCTCCATAGGACCCCATGTATTTTGGACTCGCCCGCGATCGCCATCTAGGTGAACTCTGGTGAACTTGTTGTATAAAATTATCCTATGGGTTGTAGACATCATGATGAGAGAACAAGTTTGAAACTGTAAAGCATGTATTCATATAACCTTAATCATAATCAAGTAATACACTGAAGTTATTCCTAACCATAATACTCTTATAACATTTTAAATAACAAGTTTAACTAATACTATTAACATACTGAAGCTATTCTACCAGAATTCCCTCTACGTGTGCTCTGTATCCCTATGTCTCTTTTTGCTGCCCTGTGTCTCATTTTGTTGCACTGTGTCTCATGCTGCCTTAGCCTAGGCCTTTTGAAGAAACCAAAGTCGGCCTTGAAGCTGCAAGATAACGCGTACACAGGGCGAGCTCTACTCATAACAACCAGTAGGAGAGTGCAGGGGGGCGAACGATATTTAACTCATGCACAATGTATGACCTGTGATCACTCTATACCCCCTGAACTTTCCGTAAACTTAAGGTGAAAAGTTCGTTCGGGGTAGTGTTGTGTCAGCATTTCAGGGGTATAAGTAAGAGAGTTCTACCTTTGTTCAGGAGTGCGATCGTGCGATCCACTCAGGCTTTGCGCTATGTACTTTTGCGCCTTCTTTTTGGGAGAAGTTTTTGACTTCAGCACTTATAATGGTGTATTTTTGTTACGTTGTGGGCAAGATGTTTGGACTTAATTTCTGGCCCGAGTCTGAATATCTGCCATGACATTTGGCGAGCCAGCCAGGAGAGATAACGAGACACCCGAAGCTTGGGGGGACCAGCCTGCACTACAAGACACCAGGGCCCACAAAATTGAATACGAAGTAGAGCTTTTTGTTTTCTGTGATTTTGTTGAGTGTGTTGGTGTGCAGGACTCCACCCAGGTTAACGGTAAGAAATTGTCTCTCCTCCAAAAGAACCTAGTTAAATTGTTAAACATAAAATTAAGAGTATTGAAAAGAGTCGCTGGCAGAGTTTGGTGCAAAATATATGTGTAATAACGCCGCATGTGTGTGCTTATGTTTTGTAAACTAACAACCGTATTGTGCAGTAGTAGGCTATGAATGAGGAATTACTAGGAGTGCTGTTTGGCATCAGATCACAGTTTTTTGTGCTTATCAGAGGATGACCTTGAATATCCCGGACAGAAAAGAGCCTGAGCTCAGTGAAAAAAAAAAATTATGGTTAGAAATGACTGAAACTGTTTGGAAGTGGCGGCATAGGTTATCAAAAGGTTGATTGATGTATATACCATTAGAAATTAAGGCGTAAATAATTAGTAAGGATCAGTTTTGAGAGCGTGTGGGCGACATCGGGTGTGCGCATTCTCATAAACTTTCCTGTCGACTGAAAATGCATGACAAAAGATATAAATAGGGCTTTCAGTCTTCTGCAATCCCTTTGTATGTCCTGAATTACGTTTGAATAGCTTAAAAGATGTTTGTCTCATCTTTCCCCATGAAATAGGTGAACCATAGTCATACAATTTGTTCCGTTTAATACGTTTTTTTTTAGTCTCTTTGTGTTTATTGCCCCCTCCCTATATACTGAGCCTTAAAGGAGCCGCACCATTTTTATACCATACCAATTGGATAGATATTTGAAAAGAATGTTAAAAAAAAAAAAAAAAGTTTAAGAAAATTAAACAAAGCTGAGCCTAACATCTGAGAGTAAATATGGATGAATAACCTATTAGAAAAAGCTTATTTGTGTGTTTAATTGTGTCTTGCATAAATGTTAGCTACTGCTGTGCTTGAATACCAGCTGTTAATTCGCTTTTGTAGCTGTAAGTTAGTTCACTAATTGACACAAATCTAATTATATCCCTGATCATTGCAAATGAAGTGTAAGATTAAAGGGCTTTTGTGAGACGGGACGCCTCTGCTATAATAGCTCTCGACGAATAATGGGTCGGGTGAGAGCTGTAGACAGAACCTAAAAAGATATAATCGCCATGAATTCTGCACGGCAAAGATGTCGGATTTCAGGATTGTCACAGATAGAATCTTAATCGCGAACTAACGTTTCAGTGACATAAGGGTCGCATGAGAGAAGTCTCGCTGAGTACTGCGGTGAGTTGCTCATAGATATTGATGTTGTCGTGGGATAGCTGCCGGCAGGTAAAAATTGCCCTAGTCGCTCAGTAAATGTTATGTTTCACATGAGGACAGGTTGCAATAGTAATTGCTATCCACTCGAGGCGCGCACGGGTGGAGAGGCTGGATAAGGCACACCTCATAGTAAGCTAAAGGATAAGAAGGTATTTGTGTTGGTATTGAAGGGCATTGGTGTGGGGAATAATTGGTGAAATAAAGGTGAATCAGATGTGGTATTACTGCACCTTACTGTAATGGCTATTACTAATTTCAGTCATTTGAAATTAGAAAAATGTATGCTACAATTACTAGTGTTGCTGAGCATATGTTGTTATGAGTTATTGTTGAGTTTAGTTTGTATTTTTGTTGGTCATTTTTTGTTGGTTATGTTTTTTGAAACAAAGTAATAGCCTGCCTGGTGTGTTGTGGTACTGTCATTGGTTAGTGCAGAGTAAAATCAAAAGAAAAAGCAATTGATAGAAAAAAGAGAACATTTTGTCAGGAGAGATAACTTAGAAATGTGAGTGATATAAAACATTTTTGGAAAAGGTTGATATAATATCTCATACTAACCAATGTGTGTGAACATGTCCCTGTTGGGACAATTTACTAAAAAGTGCATGCAAAACGAGGGCAAGTGAATGTTTCTGTGTGTCTGAGTGAGTGAGTTTATCTAACTTCTGATTGCTATTGAGAGGTCTCCGCCACTGAGCCCTGACTCCTCCTCAAGGAAACCGGGAAAGACTGCAGCAAATGTTAAGCCCAGTGCCTTGGACAGAATTTGTGCTGTGTCCAAGTGTATAAGCGGGTGTACCCGGGTTGAGGTGGAAGCATGACTCATGTGCAGATGGACACTGAATTGAGAAAATGGAATTGAAACTTTTGACCAATTATTGTGTTTGGTCACCAGTTTCAGTTAACTTGTTATAAAGGAAAGGATAGTATAACAGAAAAGAACATAATGAATATTGCATTCTAGAAAAAATCATAGTTTGTTCCGGTCAATATTGGGATCACAATCGTTTGCCACAATTATGCCATCCATCTTCTGAACTTAAAGTGAGTTTAATTGAAATGTTGAATACAATTTAACTGAAGAACTAAGATTATATAAAATAAAATAAAAATGTTTTAAAAGGTTATCCTTAAAATAGTTACCACAGTGAAAGAAATGTACTGAATTGATAAATCTAAGGGGAAAAAAAAGAGTAGAGAAAGGAAATTTCGAAAAAATACTTTGATTAAGTTGTTATTAGGATAAAAATCTAAATTGAAATAACAAATTGACTAACTGCACAGTGTAGTGTCTGTTCTGAGATACCATCATAATTTGGGGAATGATATGAAAACCAGGGTAGTCTTTGAAACAAATGGGGTTAATGTTTTAGATAAGGCAGGGTACAGAAGCAGGGAAAGATTAGAAACTAACCACTGACTAAACACAGTTTTGAGTCTGTCTACAGGCTGTGTGCCCTCTGAATCCGAGACCCAGGCCCTGATTACAGCCAACCGACATGTCACCCACACCAACGTCTACCCATGTGATACCAATGCTAAGACTGTTTCAGAGACGGTTAGCCACTGCTGCCAGACTCAAGGGGGAGGAGCCACAAGTCCCACCTCGACAAAAGGAGTGGAACACAGCAAGAGGGAGGAGCATTTGCATTCTCCTGATACTGCTCACTGGGCCTGACTCCTTTTCAACCGAGCCTCGTTTTGGAAAAAGGAGTGAAAGAACACAAAAGGGCAAACAGCCTCCGCAAGTGAAGTAAGAGACTACCAAAAATACACCAACTATGGCTGGAACTGTCTTTATGGCATTCTAAAAAAAAAAAAAAAAAAAATCATACTCATCAGAACATGAGTGGGAGAGGGACTATGAGGTCCCCACTTGATCAACAAATGTCAACTGTCAACCAAGGTGCAGCAAATACCAATGCAACAAGTCTTGATGTGGCAACAATAAAAGAGACAGTATGATCGTTGATGAAAAGGAATGAGCATGGTGTGGGATCTCATCAATCTCCAGATTGGCTGTCAGGGCTGGATCGGACCAGAGGTACACTTCAGTTGGACATCCACCAATATTCAAGTCACAACTAAAAGACGACACACATGTACTAACCCCCACCACACCTTAAGAAGGGACAGAACGATTGACAGCATGTTGTTCAAGGATACTGAGGATTGAAATGTAAGCAGGAGTCTTTAAGGATGCCCTGGCTCAAAATTCAAATCATTTTTAATCCATGGTTCTGGTTGCCAGGCCAGTCCAGAATCAGTCTAAATTTGGATGGATATGAATCCATAGCCAGTAATCCCCAAGAAAGGGTTCAATCTGATGTGTCATTGAAGAAGATGCTCTACTAGGGCTTAGAATAATACACATGGTCAACACACATTGATGATTAGAGAAACTGAAAGTAAAGTAAAGGCCAGAACAATTAAGTATTCTTCAATATTGATCTCATAACTGATTAAAAAGTGATGGTATTAAGAGCAGTAGGTAATAATGGACACTTTGCTGTGCTTCCCAAATCACATAAAGAGTGAGAGTATGGCTTATGACAATCTATATACAGTAGGAAAAACTACAAACAATAATAGTGTAACAGTTGCCTTATAAAAACAAAACTTTCATTATTTTTAACTACGATATGATAAATGTCATATGCTGAATGAACAGACAAACAGAATCAATTTGATAAGCATTAAAACACTCTGTAGAGCGCTATGAGACATGTGTAATGTTGTGGTGCTCTATAAGTGAAATTAAATTGATATTGAAATTAAAAGTAACAGAATAAACCAAAAAATAGAAATAAATCTAAAATCAAAATAATCGCTTTAATAATCAAAAAAACATAAACTATTTACAAAATGATAACTCTGTGAAATAATTAATTAGTTACAAGGAAGCTGGAAGTGCGTGAAAAGTTGGTAGGGTGATTGTGATCGCTTAGTATTGATTGACGATCGACATGAGAAATAAGGGTGTGGGTAGTAGGGAGTGAATACCCAAAGCAACAATATTTCAGAATAACTAATACCATAAAACCTTGCCATCCTACTGGAACTGTTGGACGCAACAGGGTGGGGCAGATTAGCTGTTACTGATTCAGAATGAGGCTTGAGTGAGTGACAGGTGAGTGAAAGATGTAAGAGTGAGTGTGCATGCAATGTGTGAATGGAGCGACGTACCTGGGGTCTTAATCAGACTGACAACCAGGAGAATACGAGACCTATCCCACTTTTGTTGACATTGAAAAATGTCAAAAGGAAGGAGGGATAGGAAATTTGAATAACAGTATGTAGACATTGATTGCTACGAAATATTACTATTAAAATCCATTAACATACCCAAGCCCATTCCCTACTCCATTCCCTGTTCCTAGCCCATTCCCTACTCCTAGCCCATTCCCTACTACAAACCCATTACCACCCCCAAGTCCATACCCTGCTTTAATACCTATTCCAGGTCCAGCCCCAGTCCTACAACAAGATTGCGCTGGACTGGGATATGCGATAGCATGAAAGGCCAATGGGGAATTCTGAATTAAAGCCAAAGCAACGCGATTGACATGAGACCACAATCACCTAAATCCAACAAACGGCTCAGATGAGGAACATTCATACACCGCATTGTACACATCTAGGGACGGTAACACCAGTTTCTGATCTTCTACTCTAAGATAAAACCATCAAGGAAGAAAGAAAGAGCATAACACCAAAGAAAGAGAAAATGCCATTATAGAAGTAACAAAAATCCCATTCATGATCACATTAATGCCTGTAGCATAAGCAGGGCCCACACCAAAAGAACCATGAAATGAACACAAGGTACCAGCAACAAGATCAGTAGGAGAACCAACAACTCAACGACCAACTATGCAATGTGACTTTACCGTGCTGGTGAAGACCATCAACAAATGGCTTTTTACCTTCAACAAGCAAATCATGAGTGTGGTACTATATTAAGTAGTCAGTATGTTGTTTTTAATCACCTATTGTACATATGTTCAAAACTATCCATAACTCTTTTGTGTTAAACGAAAAGATACAATCAGTATGTATGAAAAGTGTGTGTAGTACTGCATTATCTTGTGGGTGTATAACATCAAAACCATATGTTGTGTGTATACCATAATGGCTTAGTCAAAAGCAAAAATACGACATGGAAATGCATGTTCACTGACATGTTAATGGTGATATTCCTTCTTACCTCTACCCATTTTGATACTCTTATAGTGTACAAAGTCAGAGATGGTATAGCCAGTATAAGAAATAAGAATGAGAAAGGAAGGATAATTTTTACGGAGTGTCTATTCGTACCCCTGGTACGAATAGCCTTGGCCACGCAACTGGGCTATTCACACCCTGTTACATAACAACAAAAACATGTTGCTCGCGTGGCCAAAAAACATGGCCGACATTCGTTTTTTCGTCAGCAGAAAGTGAAGAATTCTGAACGGTTTCAGCACTAATATCTGTTCATATTAAAGTTGAGATGGAAAAGTTGTGTTTTATTTTCATAATCTTTGTTCAGCGAACACATACAACCGTCAGTTTGTTAGCTAACAGAAATTTCGTGAATATGACGTTCAGGCCTATAAACTATAAGTTTACCTGCAAACCTCATCTTCTTGTCGAAGCAGATAGTGCAGTGGTCACAACCAAGGGCTGACACTTGGGAGACCGGGGTTCGATTCCCGTATGATGTGTTTTGGCGGAGTGAGTTTGCATGTGTACCAACGTCTCTGGAGAGAAGGCGCGCAATTTGAATAAGAAATCGGTTCTCAAACGGAAGTTTTGATTGCAACAATTAGCTAGTTCATGCACCAGGGTGTAAATAGCATGCAGTACTATAAACACCTGGGTACGAATAGCATCCACTTCTAACTGTACATTGATGCAAACAGCATACCTTATTCAGAGTGATTACACAGCTGAGCTATTAGTCAAGTCAAGTCAAGTCAAGTTTATTTATATAGCGCATTTCGTACACAGAGGTCATTCAATGTGCTTTACATAAACAAAACCAAACAATAATAACAAATAAAAGCATAGAAGGGCAATATAGTCAAAGAATAGTAAAAAGGTAAAATAATAAAAACAAAAACATAAGACACATGGTAAAATCATTTAAAAATAAAGAATAATTAGTAAGCAAAAACAAAGGCAAAGTAGTAAAAAAAAGTAATAAAAGACAAAGTAGAATAATTATCAAGGCAGATTCAGAATTTGTAACTCGGCACAGTTAGCAGAAAGCATCTGAGAACAGTTTGGTCTTAAGTCTAGATTTAAAACTGGCTACAGTTGGGGCCTTTTTGATGTCATCCGAAAGTTGGTTCCACAGCTGAGCCGCATAGCAGCTAAAAGCTGCTTCACCATGTTTAGTTCTAACTGTAGGTTTTACGAGCAGGTTTTTCACCTGGGACCTGAGAGGACGAGAAGGTGTGTACTGCTGAAGCATGTCTGACAAGTATTTAGGTCCTGCTCCATTTACTGATTTATAAACAAGCAATAGTGCTTTAAAGTCAATTCTGTGACTTACTGGAAGCCAGTGCAAGGACTTAAGAATTGGAGTAATGTGGTCAGTTCTTTTAGTTTTTGTTAAAATCCTAGCTGCTGCATTTTGTATCACCTGAAGCTGTTTAATAGTCTTTTTAGGAAGGCCTGTGAACAGTCCATTGCAGTAATCAACCCTGCTGGAGATAAATGCATGAATGAGTTTTTCTAAGTCATCTTTTGACATCAGCCCTCTGAGTTTGGCAATATTTTTGAGGTGGTAGAAAGCTGATTTAGTTATCGCTTTCATGTGGCTGTTGAAATTTAGATCACTGTCAATTAATACACCAAGATTTTTAACAGTATCCTTTGCCTTCAACCCTTTTGTGTCAAGGAGAGTGGCAACCCTAAGTCTTTCCTCATTTTTACCAAATATAATTACTTCAGTTTTTTCTTTGTTCAGCTGAAGAAAATTTTGAGACATCCAGGTGTTGATTTGTTCTATACACTGACACATAGATTCAAGAGGACCATAGTCGTTTGGTGATAGAGCTAAGTAAATTTGTGTGTCATCTGCATAGCTATGATATGAAATCAAATTATTTTCAATGATTTGTCCAAGTGGGAGCATATAGAGGTTGAATAATAGTGGGCCCAAGATCGACCCCTGGGGAACACCACAGGTCAAGGACGTTGGTGTTGAGGTACAGTTTCCGATGGCAACAAAGAAGCTCCTTTCTTGTAGATATGATTTTAGCCAGCTGATAACTATGCCTGTAAATCCAACCCAGTGTTCTAGTCTGTGTATTAAAATATTGTGATCAACAGTGTCAAATGCTGCACTAAGATCCAGTAGCACTAGGACTGATGTTTTACCTGAATCTGTGTTGAGGCGTATGTCATTGGAAACTTTAATGAGAGCTGTTTCAGTGCTGTGATTTGCCCGAAAACCAGACTGAAAGTAATCAAAATACCCATTTGATGTTAGGAAGGTGGTTAATTGATTAAAGACTACTTTTTCAATAATTTTGCCAATAAAAGGTAGATTGGATATGGGCCTGTAATTGTTTAGCATGGAGGCATCCAGGTTATTCTTCTTGAGAAGTGGCTTTACAACAGCTGTTTTCAGTGACTTAGGAAAAGTGCCAGACAGCAGTGATACATTTACAATTTTAAGGACATCCGCCGCTATGAGGTGAAAAACAGTTTTGAAGAAATTGGTAGGCAGAGTGTCTATTAACACTCTGTTATGTAACAACAAAAAAACATGTTGCTTGTTTTAAAAAAAATAAAAATATTATTACATTGTGTGATCAATATGCCAGATTAAATGCACAGGGGTGCAAATAGCATACACTGATATTTGTACCAGACAAGGTACTAATAGAACACATTGCTGTGTGCACCGGGGTACGAATAGCATACATTGATATTTGTACCAGACGAGGTACTAATAGAACACATTGCTGTGTGCACCGGGGTACGAATAGCATACATTGATATTTGTACCAGACGGGGTACTAATAGGACACATTGCTGTGTGCACCGGGGTACGAATAGAATTCACTTCTTATTGCACCAGGGTACGAATAGCATACACTGCTAAGCGTGACTGTCGCATTCGTTTTGGTGCCGCACAGAGGATCAGCTCCGCCTCCAGGCGGCTCCGTAAATTCTACTGTCAAACAGCGGGTCCTGAGTGGACCCATGTCGGATCCGCGGGCGCGGACGCGCCTGTACTGTAACGGTTGAACATGACTGTACACCAAGAGCCGAGAAGAGTCATACTAGTGGATATTTTCTTTGCTGGGACACGGTTGCGCTGAACCCTCTCGAGTAAGTGATATTTATTAATATATTGCGACATTCACAATAGCTAAACATTGGCCTTTGTGGTTTTATACTTAAAACTTACTTATCATGTTTATTGATTATAATGACGTTGTTTGATATTAGGACTAACGTTAACGTTAGTGCAGACGTTTGTAATTTTGAGCAACAGGCTAAGTTAACGTTATTGTTAGCTGTGATGCTCATATGAGTCTGTAGCCTATTTGATTTAAAATGGGTTAGCAATTTCGGCAGAATATGTTATGGTAGTGTGATTTAAAAAACACACATTGTTATTTAACGTTAGTCTGGTCTTGTCTGTTTTAATGTGTTGCTGTTGTCCATAGTCCATAGTGCTACTATGCTAGCGGCATACAGCTGCTAGCTAGCATGCTGCTAGGCGCAATTGCATAAGTTATTGCTAATGTCTATTATACATATATATGTTTGAGATCACGTTTGCGATGCAATCCTTGATTAAGCTGATACATTGGCACTGGTATTTCAGTCAATGAAGTCAGTGAAGCACTCGTCTGCTATGAAAGCTACCTAGCTACAACTTTAGCATGTTGACTCACTGATAATGGTTTAGCCCTAGCTTCTAGCTAGCTGTGCGTTTGCATTTTGCCAAGTTTGGTCTCATACGTAACTTAACTTTAGTGTCCTTCTGCCATCTTCGTAATGAAAGCCTCGGCATTTTAATCACTGTTTAAGTCGGTTCAGACAACTAATGGGTATTGGCGTCTGTTTGTGATTTATTATGCTTAACTTAACTGTATGGAACTTGGTCCCCATCTTCTATTTTGTTAGTTCTGCAGCGTCAACTTTTATCGGCTGGATTCTAACGTTACCATCTAACGTTACGATTGCCTCTGTTGGGTTCGCTTGATGAAGATACTTTCTGGGTTGTTAAAATGTAATGTGAACACATTCCCGTAGCATTCCAAAATAGACCAGAGATGCTTGTACTATATGTATATTTGGACATTTTGGGATTGCAATAACCATAATGATATGGTTATTTAACAGCCATCGTTTCGGGGACTCTGATGAGAGTGAAGAATAGCCAGTAAATGGTGACTTTGCATCTCTGAGGTACCTTCCAACTCGCCTGGTATATCAGTTGAAGCCTCAAACCTAAGCCAATTGCACTGGCAAAGTAAGTAATAATCTCTTAACATTGAAATAACTAAATCATAATATTAATATTAGAGATATGGTTAACATTCTTAGTGCTAAAGACATTCCCCTCTCCTTGTATCTATTCCTCCAGCTCCACCATCTTGCCGAGTGCCAGGCAGCAGAGTCACTACCCCTCAACCTGGAGAAAACTGTTAAGGTAAAGACTGATCTCTGAAATAAAATTGAATACAGTGGCCCCATCTATATTAACACAGCAGTAGTCACTCTATTTCAAATCAACAGATTGCATCTGCATTACCATCTCAGATTTTCTGCATACTTCATACATTACATAAATCTCAGCCAAATATTTTGTCAGTTAAAACATCTGCATTCATGCAATATTGCCTGAAAAGTTCATTCATTATTATCAGATTGTATTGAAACACATTGATTTCAATGTCAATCCATTCATGGAGTTGATATAGATAGTGCATACCAAAATGTTGAAACATACACATTCATGTCCAGTATGACCAGAGATTTGTTTTTGTTTGCCATTGTTTGGCCCTGTAGCTCTCAGCCTACCATGGTTAACAGATCACAACCATTTCTCTCCCTTAGCACCTCACCATTAGGCAGGACCGCAACACTCTTCACCACCTCAACTCCCTGCACCTGCACCCGCATTTAACATACGGAGAGTTACTCAAGGTAGGGACTGATCTCTGAAATATTAGTGAATAGAAAGGCCCCATGTGTATTATCAATGATGACTACCATTTAATAAATTTTTTCCCCCTCTCGCACACCGCCCACCTCACTATGGGCCAGGAATGGCAGTCCCTCCTCAACTCCCTCCACCCCCACACCAGCCCTCAACGTGCAGCGAACAGAGGAGCTTTGTAAGTCATGTTTCTTTTTAAATTTAATCTCCTTAATACCTATCTCATATATTGTATTGTGTAAGCATACTTGGCTTTGGATGCTACATACCATAAACATAAACATATCTGTCTGTTTGATTACAGGTGCTGTGAGGAAAAACATGGTGACACGGTCAGCCACGGACGCTGAGGTCACCAAGCACGCAATTAGGTGTTTCAACTGGCGGTGGATCGGGCAACGAGGAGACGTGTTCCGCCTCCATCCACACAAATGGAGTAATAGGAGAAATAAGCATTAAACAATCTTTTTATTGAACTTCTTGTCATTCACCAGTTATTCATTTTCTGATATTTTAGATGTGCATAGCACAGCATTTCATTGAAGTTGTAGCCTATTAGATAAAATATTTCATGTCTGCACTGACCTAGGCTGATAAAGCACTAAATTAGGTTTTGACCTCAAAATTCATGTAGAGTAGCCTAGGCAACGTAGGCTACTTAACAAAAACAGAATAGCTTATAACCTGTAACTTTCCATAAATGTCCATTTTATATTTCCATTGAGTAGTGATCACGTTTGTAAATTGATGTCTTGACTTAAACCTTTTCTGTTAGGTATTATTGTTGACAGTATTGTTAAGTTAAAAATACGAGGCGATGCTAATCGTAGGCCTATCTTGCTGTAGTAGCCTAGGCTAGGCCTAGTGATAGTTTTACTTTTATCCTATAGTTTATCCTATTTAATCCTACAGCAAGAACAGAAGGAATTTTGAAAATGAGATAAACGGGTCCGAAACGGACCCGGGCCAGATGAGCCTTTATGAGTCCGTTGCGGGTCCGCGGCGGATGTATGTATCAATTTGCGGGTCCCAAACGGACCCGCCGCGGAGGTAAGGTTTTAATCGCGGATGCGGGGCGGATGCAGCGCGGAGCCACGGCGGGTCCGCGATCCGCCTTCGTAGCGGATCCGTTCCTGAGAGCATCTGGACTCCGATACGGGTCCGTTTCGCGGGTCCGTTCCGGAGGCCGTCATACATCCGCGGCGGATCCGCCGCGGAGTCCTTTTGCTGTGTGGGGTGTCTCATGCTGCCTTAGCCTAGGCCTTTTGAAGAAACCAAAGTCGGCCTTGAAGCTGCAAGATAACACGTACACAGGGCGAGCTCTACTCATAACAACCAGTAGGAGAGTGCAGGGGGGCGAACGATATTTAACCCATGCACAATGTATGACCTGTAATCACTCTATACCCCCTGAACTTTCCGTAAACTTAAGGTAAAAAGTTTGTTCGGGGTAGTGTTGTGTCAGCATTTTGGAGGGGTATAAGTAAGAGAGTTCTACCTTTGTTCAGGAGTGCGATCGTGCGATCCACTTAGGCTTTGCGCTATGTAGTCATTAAAGGAATTTTTGCACGGAACTCTGCCGGACTTTTGCGCCTTCTTTTTGGGAGAAGTTTTTGACTTCAGCACTTATAATGGTGTATTTTTGTTACGTTGTGGGCAAGATGTTTGGACTTAATTTCTGGCCCGAGTCTGAATATCTGCCACGACAAACTGCAGCCAAATTCGGTTTGTATGGGATTAATAGAGAGTGGGGAGGCTCTCCGTAGACGGGCTCTGCTTGTAGTTTCAATGTTGCGCAGGAAATCATCGCGTAGCGTCGCGTAGGAGATTCACACACGTACAAAGTATTTGTGCAGGTACATATTTTTTACACACGTGTACAAAATATTTTTACAGATCCGCATTTCCCCCCCACATATGTACAAAACATTTCTACAAATACACATTTCTTTCACACATGTACAAAATATTTCTACAGGTACGAAATGTCTTTGCACATACAGAACTTCTTTTGCACAGCTGCAAAACTTTATTACACATGTGAACATCTTTACACAAGCTCTCAATATTAAAGACCCTAATTTTGACTCCATATGAATGACACCTGCTAACCTGCTTGAAGCTGAACGAAATGGCAGGCAGAATATTCCTTGATATCACGAAGGGTATGTCTCTGGGTGGACTTTTAAAAACCCGTCTGGATAAAAATAAATAAATAAATAAATAAAAGCAGATACATACCTTCCGAAATCACCTGATTTCCATTGCATGTTGACAGCTCCTGGACTGGACAGTTGAAAGAATAGATGCCTGCCTGCCTGACGATTCTTTTTTCAAAACCTTCAAATAACTATGCAGCTGTGTTGAAGTCACCCTGGTGCTGGGTAGTGTACTCCACGTCAGGTGGGGGACAGGGGGGAGCACAGCCCTAAACTATCAACCCAGCAGTGATAAACTATCAACCCAGCAAGCTGGGTTACAGAAATGACCCAATATGAGTAAAAACAACCAAACAAAATGACCCAACAGCCTCAACCCAGCGTTTGGGTTGAAAAAATAACCCAGCATTTTTTAGAGTGTACATTGAGCCAATCATGTGGTGTGATGTGAATACATTGAGCCAATCATATGGTGTGTTGTGAAGACATCGTGCCAATCATGTGTTGTGAACTTGCAGCTGGAGCAAGGTTGGTGTCGTGAAGCCTTGCGCACGCGCATTTCTGCCGAATAGGATGCCCGATGAGTGCCCAAAAAGCGTTGCAATATGGCCGCCGAGTGGAGGGACTTGCCTAAAAGGACTTTGGTATAAAGTTTACAAAAAACGAAAAATACATTCATCAAGTGTCCTTTTCAAGACCTATGTTACAAAGTTTGAACGGAGTTGTTAAACAGTGAGCTGAATTAGACGCAGAAATTTGGTGGGAAGAAGAGGAAGAAGAAGAAGACTTTGGATAACAGAACAGTGCATTTTCATACACTGTAACAAGCTTATTTCCCTCATAGACTTTGCATTGGCACTATGACATCACAAAGGGCTAATTAAATTGATTTGTACCTGTATCAACTGCCAGCTGCTCAACTAGGCCACATCAAAGAGCCAGTTAAACTGATTGCACTTGTATCGACTGCTTTGTGCCAACTTTCTCTGTGCCTCTCCATTCTACAAGGATATAAATCACATTCCATCCAACTTTCTATCCATCCATCTTCTACAAACCATTCACTCATCCACCCAATAAACTATCAACATCCATTAAACAATCTGCCAATCAACATCTATTACACTATCTACATTAAACTTTTAAACTATCTACTCTGCAGAGAGTGATAAGGGGCACCTTATGTCAAAAATGATGGATGACCCAAAGGTCAAAAAGGTCAGGTTCATGTTTGGGTCAGTGGGCGTGTCTAGCAGTGGGCGTGTCTAGTATATTCTAGAAGATTCTGGAACATTCCAATAAGGTCACATGATGTGGGTGTGTCTTATGACATCACATGAGGAGGCGTTACTTTGCAGATGATGACATCACATGAGGAGGCGTTACTTTGCAGATGATGAGATGTGATTTAACAATTTAATGGTTAATTAATTAATATATGTATAGAATCAATAAAATTCTTTGTTCATGCTTGTGGAGATAGACGGTGAGAGTGTTTGCTGACATTTCACAAAAATCAGGCTCCCCAAAAGTCAGGCCGCCCTCTCACAGCTAGGGCTGGGGGCACACACGCGCGCGCGCACACACCCACCCATACACAGACAGAGTAAAATGGTAGAATAGAGTGCTAAAATGCTAAAAAATACCTTGGGGTGTAAAAAACCACAGAGTCCTGAGAAGATTCTGTAGGCAAAGGCCTGTGAGAGACAGAGTCCCCTGAGAGAGACAAAGTCCTGAGGAGATTCTGAAGGCAAAGGTCTGTGAGAGACAGAGTCCCCTGAGAGAGAGAGAGAGAGAGAGAGAGAGAGAGACAGAGTCCGTGAGAGACTGAGTCCGTGAGAGACAGAGTCCAGAGGAGATTCTGAAGACTGCGACCGTTCCCTCCGAGCGTATGACTGGAAATGAGTCGAAAACGAGAAGGTGGGAGGGCGTGGTTGTCCCAGATTTAGACTAGTATTTCTCGTACCAATGGGATCATTGGGTGTGGCCAGCCTGTTAACCAATGAGCTTCCTTGAACTAGCGGTCATGTTCGGGCCATGTTCACCCATCCCCGGGTTACTATCGGTCAGCCACCCGCCCACCCTCCCTCTGCACCCCTCTGCACCCCCCATGCAGACTCATCTGTAAGACATTAAAATCAAAGAAAGTTTTTTACTACCCATAGGGGTAGACCTAACTAACCCTAAAGTTCATGAGAGAGGTCATACTCACCCAACCCAGGGGTGTGAGGTTACTTTCGCCCACCCACCCACCCTACGTGAACAACCCCGCACCCCACCAGGTGTAAGCATCCCCTGGGAGTCATCTGTAAGACGTTAAAATCAAAGAAAGTTTTTACTAAGCGTAGGGGTAGACCTAACTAACCCTAAAGTTCATGAGAGAGGTCATACTCACCCATTTCATGTGGTGTGAGGTTACTTTAACCCAACCAACCCCCCGTGTGAACAACCCCGCACCCCACCAGGTGTGAGCATCTCCTAGGGAGTCATAGGACTCATAGGACAACATGAACATCCTGGACCACCAAGTTTTAGGGGGTTTGTAAAAAAAAGAAATAGGAGGAGTTGCTTAGAGTTGTCGAGCCAATGGTGGAAGAAGTACAAGAAGAAGAAGATGCGATTGCCGGAACATCTGGAGGATTCGTCACTCCTCGAAATGGTGTTTCTGAACCTGACGAGCGTTTGCTGGGAGCTCCTAGGAGAAAAAGACTCTTAGGATATCAGGAAGAACGTCAAGAACCTCATCCCAGCGAGTTAGGAGGAAAAGAGAGATGGTGTAATCTAAGTTTAGGGTACGACTTTTATTTTCATCTGGGCCAACTGGGTCTGTATACTGAGACCGAACTGACGACGGGAGCTCCTCCCGACACCGTCATGACTTTGAGATCTTACGATTGGAAAATGTGTGAAGAGATCGTCAGTAACTGCATCAAAAGTAAAATGCCTGGGAATGAGAGTATTTCTGCAATGTGGTGCACGGTGCCTACCGATTTTGACAAAGTGTACATGCGGTTCTTTTGCTGCCTGAAGAATGAACCCCCTTTGTCTTTCATTACACTCTCTCGTCAAGTGGGTGAGGATGTGGAAAAGGCTCACTTTATTTAAAAAACTGTGGAAACCCGTTGCTTTAGAAAAAGTAAGTAAATTAACTTAAAGTTTGTTGTACTGTATATTGTCTGTGAGTTGTAAGTTCATACGAAAGTTGTTGTTACTCACACACTCACAAACACACACACACACACACACACACACATCCATATGTATATGTATACAGACACACACACACACACACACACACACACACATTCAACAAAGTGTAGTCATTCAAACTAACTTGAGCTTCAAACTAACTTTCTTGCTTACTTAAAGATTATGAACTTCCACAATAACTGCTTTTTGCATTGACATAGAATGAAATGCTAAACTGTTTTCATTCAAATAATGACAAGATTTACCACAAACATTACATAGCCTTAAGGGGTTGCATGAGAAATAGGTATGTATGGTAGATCGTGTAAAAGACCTTATAGGTCTTATAGGCATATAAAGGCCTGCATCTGCAATGTAATCTGCATAATCTAGGAGGTCAAACATCAGTCTATATGACGATTTTTCTGATTTTTCATAAAGCCATACTGTATTTGAGTATATACTGTAGACATATCAGCCTCACCACTTTAACTAAAGCAAACATTTTATATTCAATAGTTAATATTGAGATTGGATGTCAGTTGTCAATAAAAGATTGTGTCTTTACATTCCTTGTGTCACTGATTCCTTGTGTCCTTGTCTTCTGCCTCACACATTCTTTATACATACATAGCACCAAACCCTCATTATAGCCCCAAAATGAACACGGAATTCTACTAAACATAAAATTGTACCTTTTTTTTGAAGGGGCTGATTGTTTTTGAATGGTCTGGCACTTGCCTAAAGCTAGCCTCTGGCGTGAATTTGGTGAGGTTTCACATGTACTCTTCAGTTTTTGAGATTGAGGTGTCTGATGCAGTGTGTTTTCGTGTGATAGTGAGGCCTTGTTGTTCCGGACAGTATTATTTGGCGAGCTTCAACATTTTATCCATACCTACTTATGATAATAAACTGTATAAATAAACTCTCTCGTTCAATCCTCTAAGCAATATAATAAGGCTCATTTCCATAATGTTACACTTTCTTCATGGAATGGTGGGCATTTCATTCATTCATCATTGCTCTGTAAGCATTCTTGCATGCGTTAATTTTTTTGTTACAATTTCCTTACACTCCAGAAGCAAATTGACAGATTCACATTGTCAGATTCAGATGGGTTTTTTTATGTTTTCACGAGTGAAGTGAACTGAGTAATACTTACTTGACTTGCCTCACTTACTTAGTATAACTTCATCTAGATAAGTTCCTTTACTCGTCTTTTCCAGGCAAGCGGTTTCCAAATTTTTGCAAGTATAGTTGTATAGTTAACACATCAGATTGTATAGTGTACATTTCTCTGTGTACATGATTCAAGTGTTATCAGATCATTTGGTGTGTTTGTGATTTGACAACAAAATAGATTTTCATTTTAAAACAAGTGTTTCATTTTGTAAAAGATCCGAGGGATTCTGTTATTTGGCCGTGGCGGCTGTGTGTTAATTGTGTTTTTTTGTTTTTTTTTAAAATTGAATTTGAAATGTCAAAATTCTGCTAAAGCAATGGAAGGAAAAATCTGTAACAACAGTTCTGCTCACACATTCTCTAACCATTTGCTCCATGATCTTACGAAGCCCCCTTTAGTCAAATAAATGTCCTCAGGTTGTAATATTCTCTTTTGACAACTCAACTGTTTTTTCAACAACTTTGTTTTCTGGAGATTTTAATCATTTTACATCTCTGAATGACAATATATCTTGTTTTATACTTTGAGAACCCCCCCCATTTTTGTTTACCTCCCTCGTTTAGGTCAGAAAACAGGATCGGAAATCAGTTTCCGTCCTTTAACAGAGCATTGTTCAATTTCCAATAACCTCATAGTGATGGAATATCTGACGCATCTGTTTATCCGGACAAATAGCAGACTGGGGAAACGTAAGACATGATCAATCCACGATTTGAGCGTTACGTTTTTTATTTGACATAGTGATGTCCAAACCTCCTGCACATAGCTGTACACTACATACCGGTATCTGTCTATATGATTTTCTTATAATCATTTCTTATAATATATTCTGTTAATACGCTGCATATATCTATAGTATTCTTACTACTATTATAAAGTTACTGCTACTTCATTGCACATATCTGTAGCCTACATGTTCATGCATTGTTCATATGTTATATACTGCTAATACGCTGCACATATTTACCTTCTGGGTTTACCTTCTGTAAACCAGCTATTCTTATCAATTTCTTGTCCTGTCTGTCTATGCACCACCCGTCTATACTTTGTATATCACATTGCACTTTCCTGCTTTTTTGCACTTCTGGTTAGACGCAAACTGCATTTCGCTAACTTTGTACTTGTAGTAATACCAATAAAGTTGAATCTAATAAAGACCCAGCAATTCAAGTTGAATCTAATCTAAGACCTATACGTAAGTCAAGCACCATGTATTTGAGTCCTACTGCACTCTTTGTGTTGCACCCTGTGCATGGAAAATGATAAATTACTTGTATATTACTTCACAGAGCGCACAATATTTTATTTTCAAAAAGCTGACACAGAGCGCACAAACTTTCTTTTCAAAATGGCGGACATAGCATTTTTCTCATTTTATAGCGACGCAAGGGGTGATTGATGACATTTTTGGGGGGTTTTGGGGGTGTGTCTTACAGAGACATGTTAGTTTTTCACAGTGTTTCATTGGTTGATAACAGTTCAGGGAGGAGTGTTACATAAAGACATAAAAAGCATCGGGTAGGTGTGTACCAAGTAACTAACTTTCAAGACAGTCAAACCAATAACTTGTCAAGAGTTTCTGGACCTGTATTTACAAGGACAGGCTAATGGATCCTGAAATAACTTTTGCACCAAAAAGAGGAAAGCCGGAAACATTCGTAAACTTTTTTCATAAACCGAGCAATGCTCTGGAATACCAATGGATGTTGAGTGATGGTCGCATAGGAGGCTATGTTTTTGACAAAGAAGAATGCAGTGTGAAGCTATATGTTTTGGCTTCACCGTATTTGGTGTTTTCAGACGGGATGCTACACATCTCATTTTGCGCTGCCGATTGGATAATGTTTAGGGACATTTGGAGTGATCTTGAACTACCTGTTTCGGATAGCACCTTCACAGCATCATGGAATAGTTCGGTCTATACCAAATGTTACCATATTTATGCTAATTGTCTTGAAATAGAACCACAGGGGTTCATTCACCTGTGTAGTGATGACTACAGAATAGCAACATATGCTGAAGCAATATATGCTGTAGAAAATGATGTAGAGAAATTTGTACGAGGTCGTAAAGTGAGGTATCTATGGAAAGACATGTTTGTTTTAAGTAATGTTTTCAAAAAGGTTGATAGATTGTTCAAATGGAGTGTTGGCTTGAATAGATACCAAAGGATCAAGAGGCGTCTTTTCCCGACGCGTCGCCTTGATCTGGCCAACGATTGTGAATCGTCAGCTCTGGAATCAACGCCCCTCGACATACAAGAAGAAGAAAATGCTGAAACACCAATGATTGTCTCATCAACAAATATCTGTGAATCCTCTGAAGCTACTGGATTTGATTGTCACTACCTTACAACATCCTAAGGCGTGTGTGTGCAACATTCTACAGCATATTGTCGCTGAGAAGTTATGTGAGAATTTTTTCGGCTGTGAAGTCCGGATGCCTACTACTACAAGACGCACATAGGGGATATAAAAAACAGAGGCTTTTTAAGCCAGAATTGTTACAAGTCATCACGAGTGTTTTCCAGACATAAGAAATTCATGTAAACCCTCAAAATTCCTGGGCTGCTGTAGAGGCCCTTGTGTATGAAACATTACAATTAAGGAAAACATTGCTGAAGCTCTGGATTAAAGCTCTGGACTGTGAAAAATACTTTTTTCAAAAGATCATTGTGTTAGAAACCGGCAATCAAAAGATTCTAACTGTTCAAGATTCTGTTATACCATAGAATTTGCAGTGCCTTAGCATCGTTTTAATGCCCTTAAAAACAAATGGTGTTTGCTAGGTCATTGTCTGAAGACTGCTCTAACCTATTGTATGTAGGGGCTTCCATTAACAAACCATATCATGTAACAGTAGGCTATGTGAAACTTGAGAAAACATGTCAGACAACATATAACAGCTGTATGTACATATACTGTAGATGTTTGTATCATTAAGTTGTATGAAAATGAAAATGTGTTTTTTTCTATTTATAGATAGCTTTTAAACTATTTAGATACTTTACCATTGTAAATGTGTTTGTGTGGGTGACAATAAATGTTTTCAAAATCATTATTTGGTGAAAAGGTTATAATGGCGGATCCTCTAAATGCGGCTTACTATACACCATCCAGTGAGGGGTCGGTAAAACAAGATTAAAAGAAGCTGTATTTAAAGATACAGGTGTACGTTTGTCTGACAAAGATGTCACCGACTGGTTACCTGTTGAGGATTCTTATACACTTCACAAAAATATGCATGTCAATTACAAGAGAATTACAGTTTCAAGCAGACTTGGTTGATGCCTATATACTCGAAGTAGAATGATAACTTTAAATATACAGTACGTTGACACACATAGACTTTTTTAGCAAATAAGCCTGGCTATGTGTTCTGAAAATAATAATTGTATAAATAGCTGAATTCATTTGAAAGGAATTGCATGCAAACCGACCGTGGGACAGAATTCTTCAACAAACATATGTTTTGTATTATAAAGAGACTATTACTTTAATAACTCAGCAGCACTGAAGAAACATATTGTAAGCCTGGTCATTTAAAACAAATAAAACTCCCTCTGACAGTGGTGACTTTAGAACTGACAGTGGACACTCTGACGGCTGGTGACAGTGGCCTCATTACAACATACAATTCCAAAACGTATACCACTCAAGTCAATAGCTTCTTGCTTAACAACTTTGTTATTTTTTGGACCAAAAGTTAAATTTAAGTTAAAAAGTTTTTTAAGGAATATAAGGTACAATTAAGCAATATCATTATTAAAAGTACCCATCCCTATATCATCAAATATCAAATCATCATAGTAAAGTGGAAGCCAGCTTGCACAAACATTAGCTATCATTTTCCTAACTAGCAGTGTTAGCCCATAAATATGAGCATAGACTAACATGGTAAGCCGATCATATGTGCTAATTCAAAAAAGGATGGTAACGTTATAACATTAGTGTTGGTGAAAGAAGCCTGGTATGTGGATGCATGCAGTAAGCATGATCAGGGCTGTACGTTAACTTTTTTGCACAGGTGCTACAGAGGTTAAACGTTTTAGCACCAGCCACAAATTCTGTACCATCGGAATTTGCCTGAAATTGCACAGCGCCTGCTTCAGAGGCCACCTAGTTGGGCTTATCCAATGCTTGACCTCTTTGGACACTGTAGTCAGGCAGAGACACTGTAGTTTCTTTGGAAACAATCAGAATAACTGTGTGATGTACTGACACAGAGTTACAAAGGCTAGAATATAGATTTTTCTTTCTGTCGGATTACAAGCATCTCTGAACTGACCACGTTTCAGCCCTCTAGCTCACTTGATATGACTTAGAAACACAATTGAGCCCTAGCACCAGGTCTTGTGAAGCTGTGTGCAACAGCAGATCAATATAGAATGAAAATATGGGTACTTTAGACTATTATTTGGCAAGACATGCTCATGAGTTTTATAAAATGCCCTATGGAAACTCCCCATTGGACTATTGGTTATCCAAAATGCATACTGACAATCAAATGCTTACATGCAAATGAACCCCTTTTGTGCAGAAGCATAATCTTGGTCTCAAATTAATGATAACACTCTGAAGTTTCTTGTAGACTATTTGGATTGTATGTCAGGGGTTCTGATATAGAATGGCTACACAAAATATGGAATAATTACACAAAAGTCAAATTTTTTCCATTTTCTTTGTTGCTTCAATGGGTGTGTATAAGATGGACTATACATCTGCACAACTTATATTGGATAAGACCCAATATGCTGAATTTACTTATTGCTAAGGATATACACTGCAGTTAGGGTAGCACCAAAGGTGATAGAGGGGGAAGAGGGCATTTTCGATTAAATTTAAGTGAGACATATTAAGATTAATCTGACAATGTCAAGCACTATACAGATTTTAGCCTACATGAAAAAAGTTTTCATGTTTGTATTCCCAAGAGTCCAAGCTTTCAAATGGTGTATACCATTACCATGTTAGCAATATGGTGTATACAATTGTTTTAGAATGGTGGGGGAGGTGGGGGAGGGGGATACCCGACCCGCCAGCGGAACACTGAGGATGGAGTAGCATGACCTCTCTTTCTGATACCCGTCGAACTGTATGGAACTGACAGGGATTATTTTTTTGTTTTTTATAAAAACACAACAACAAAATAGCATGGCATATCATACCATACTGATAGATTTTGCTCTTGATGAACTGCCCTATACTTGTGATTGTTTTTAGAGATTTTAGAAGTTTTATTCCGATGGTACAGAATTTGTGGCTGGTGCTAAAACGTTTAACCTCTGTAGCACCTGTGCAAAAAAGTTAACGTACAGCCCTGATCATGCTTACTGCATGCATCCACATACCAGGCTTCTTTCACCAACACTAATGTTATAACGTTACCATCCTTTTTTGAATTAGCACATATGATCGGCTTACCATGTTAGTCTATGCTCATATTTATGGGCTAACACTGCTAGTTAGGAAAATGATAGCTAATGTTTGTGCAAGCTGGCTTCCACTTTACTATGATGATTTGATATTTGATGATATAGGGATGGGTACTTTTAATAATGATATTGCTTAATTGTACCTTATATTCCTTAAAAAACTTTTTAACTTAAATTTAACTTTTGGTCCAAAAAATAACAAAGTTGTTAAGCAAGAAGCTATTGACTTGAGTGGTATACGTTTTGGAATTGTATGTTGTAATGAGGCCACTGTCACCAGCCGTCAGAGTGTCCACTGTCAGTTCTAAAGTCACCACTGTCAGAGGGAGTTTTATTTGTTTTAAATGACCAGGCTTACAATATGTTTCTTCAGTGCTGCTGAGTTATTAAAGTAATAGTCTCTTTATAATACAAAACATATGTTTGTTGAAGAATTCTGTCCCACGGTCGGTTTGCATGCAATTCCTTTCAAATGAATTCAGCTATTTATACAATTATTATTTTCAGAACACATAGCCAGGCTTATTTGCTAAAAAAGTCTATGTGTGTCAACGTACTGTATATTTAAAGTTATCATTCTACTTCGAGTATATAGGCATCAACCAAGTCTGCTTGAAACTGTAATTCTCTTGTAATTGACATGCATATTTTTGTGAAGTGTATAAGAATCCTCAACAGGTAACCAGTCGGTGACATCTTTGTCAGACAAACGTACACCTGTATCTTTAAATACAGCTTCTTTTAATCTTGTTTTACCGACCCCTCACTGGATGGTGTATAGTAAGCCGCATTTAGAGGATCCGCCATTATAACCTTTTCACCAAATAATGATTTTGAAAACATTTATTGTCACCCACACAAACACATTTACAATGGTAAAGTATCTAAATAGTTTAAAAGCTATCTATAAATAAAAAAAACACATTTTCATTTTCATACAACTTAATGATACAAACATCTACAGTATATGTACATACAGCTGTTATATGTTGTCTGACATGTTTTCTCAAGTTTCACATAGCCTACTGTTACATGATATGGTTTGTTAATGGAAGCCCCTACATACAATAGGTTAGAGCAGTCTTCAGACAATGACCTAGCAAACACCATTTGTTTTTAAGGGCATTAAAACGATGCTAAGGCACTGCAAATTCTATGGTATAACAGAATCTTGAACAGTTAGAATCTTTTGATTGCCGGTTTCTAACACAATGATCTTTTGAAAAAAGTATTTTTCACAGTCCAGAGCTTTAATCCAGAGCTTCAGCAATGTTTTCCTTAATTGTAATGTTTCATACACAAGGGCCTCTACAGCAGCCCAGGAATTTTGAGGGTTTACATGAATTTCTTATGTCTGGAAAACACTCGTGATGACTTGTAACAATTCTGGCTTAAAAAGTCTCTGTTTTTTATATCCCCTATGTGCGTCTTGTAGTAGTAGGCATCCGGACTTCACAGCCGAAAAAATTCTCACATAACTTCTCAGCGACAATATGCTGTAGAATGTTGCACACACACGCCTTAGGATGTTGTAAGGTAGTGACAATCAAATCCAGTAGCTTCAGAGGATTCACAGATATTTGTTGATGAGACAATCATTGGTGTTTCAGCATTTTCTTCTTCTTGTATGTCGAGGGGCGTTGATTCCAGAGCTGACGATTCACAATCGTTGGCCAGATCAAGGCGACGCGTCGGGAAAAGACGCCTCTTGATCCTTTGGTATCTATTCAAGCCAACACTCCATTTGAACAATCTATCAACCTTTTTGAAAACATTACTTAAAACAAACATGTCTTTCCATAGATACCTCACTTTACGACCTCGTACAAATTTCTCTACATCATTTTCTACAGCATATATTGCTTCAGCATATGTTGCTATTCTGTAGTCATCACTACACAGGTGAATGAACCCCTGTGGTTCTATTTCAAGACAATTAGCATAAATATGGTAACATTTGGTATAGACCGAACTATTCCATGATGCTGTGAAGGTGCTATCCGAAACAGGTAGTTCAAGATCACTCCAAATGTCCCTAAACATTATCCAATCGGCAGCGCAAAATGAGATGTGTAGCATCCCGTCTGAAAACACCAAATACGGTGAAGCCAAAACATATAGCTTCACACTGCATTCTTCTTTGTCAAAAACATAGCCTCCTATGCGACCATCACTCAACATCCATTGGTATTCCAGAGCATTGCTCGGTTTATGAAAAAAGTTTACGAATGTTTCCGGCTTTCCTCTTTTTGGTGCAAAAGTTATTTCAGGATCCATTAGCCTGTCCTTGTAAATACAGGTCCAGAAACTCTTGACAAGTTATTGGTTTGACTGTCTTGAAAGTTAGTTACTTGGTACACACCTACCCGATGCTTTTTATGTCTTTATGTAACACTCCTCCCTGAACTGTTATCAACCAATGAAACACTGTGAAAAACTAACATGTCTCTGTAAGACACACCCCCAAAACCCCCCAAAAATGTCATCAATCACCCCTTGCGTCGCTATAAAATGAGAAAAATGCTATGTCCGCCATTTTGAAAAGAAAGTTTGTGCGCTCTGTGTCAGCTTTTTGAAAATAAAATATTGTGCGCTCTGTGAAGTAATATACAAGTAATTTATCATTTTCCATGCACAGGGTGCAACACAAAGAGTGCAGTAGGACTCAAATACATGGTGCTTGACTTACGTATAGGTCTTAGATTAGATTCAACTTGAATTGCTGGGTCTTTATTAGATTCAACTTTATTGGTATTACTACAAGTACAAAGTTAGCGAAATGCAGTTTGCGTCTAACCAGAAGTGCAAAAAAGCAGGAAAGTGCAATGTGATATACAAAGTATAGACGGGTGGTGCATAGACAGACAGGACAAGAAATTGATAAGAATAGCTGGTTTACAGAAGGTAAACCCAGAAGGTAAATATGTGCAGCGTATTAGCAGTATATAACATATGAACAATGCATGAACATGTAGGCTACAGATATGTGCAATGAAGTAGCAGTAACTTTATAATAGTAGTAAGAATACTATAGATATATGCAGCGTATTAACAGAATATATTATAAGAAATGATTATAAGAAAATCATATAGACAGATACCGGTATGTAGTGTACAGCTATGTGCAGGAGGTTTGGACATCACTATGTCAAATAAAAAACGTAACGCTCAAATCGTGGATTGATCATGTCTTACGTTTCCCCAGTCTGCTATTTGTCCGGATAAACAGATGCGTCAGATATTCCATCACTATGAGGTTATTGGAAATTGAACAATGCTCTGTTAAAGGACGGAAACTGATTTCCGATCCTGTTTTCTGACCTAAACGAGGGAGGTAAACAAAAATGGGGGGGTTCTCAAAGTATAAAACAAGATATATTGTCATTCAGAGATGTAAAATGATTAAAATCTCCAGAAAACAAAGTTGTTGAAAAAACAGTTGAGTTGTCAAAAGAGAATATTACAACCTGAGGACATTTATTTGACTAAAGGGGGCTTCGTAAGATCATGGAGCAAATGGTTAGAGAATGTGTGAGCAGAACTGTTGTTACAGATTTTTCCTTCCATTGCTTTAGCAGAATTTTGACATTTCAAATTCAATTTTAAAAAAAAACAAAAAAACACAATTAACACACAGCCGCCACGGCCAAATAACAGAATCCCTCGGATCTTTTACAAAATGAAACACTTGTTTTAAAATGAAAATCTATTTTGTTGTCAAATCACAAACACACCAAATGATCTGATAACACTTGAATCATGTACACAGAGAAATGTACACTATACAATCTGATGTGTTAACTATACAACTATATTGCAAAAATTTGGAAACCGCTTGCCTGGAAAAGACGAGTAAAGGAACTTATCTAGATGAAGTTATACTAAGTAAGTGAGGCAAGTCAAGTAAGTATTACTCAGTTCACTTCACTCGTGAAAACATAAAAAAACCCATCTGAATCTGACAATGTGAATCTGTCAATTTGCTTCTGGAGTGTAAGGAAATTGTAACAAAAATGTAACGCATGCAAGAATGCTTACAGAGCAATGATGAATGAATGAAATGCCCACCATTCCATGAAGAAAGTGTAACATTATGGAAATTAGCCTTATTATATTGCTTAGAGGATTGAACGAGAGAGTTTATTTATACAGTTTATTATCATAAGTAGGTATGGATAAAATGTTGAAGCTCGCCAAATAATACTGTCCGGAACAACAAGGCCTCACTATCACACGGAAACACACTGCATCAGACACCTCAATCTCAAAAACTGAAGAGTACATGTGAAACCTCACCAAATTCACGCCAGAGGCTAGCTTTAGGCAATTGCTAGACCATTCAAAAACAATCAGCCCCTTCAAAAAAAAGGTACAATTTTATGTTTAGTAGAATTCCATGTTCATTTTGGGGCTATAATGAGGGTTTGGTGCTATGTATGTATAAAGAATGTGTGAGGCAGAAGACAAGGACACAAGGAATCAGTGACACAAGGAATGTAAAGACACAATCTTTTATTGACAACTGACATCCAATCTCAATATTAACTATTGAATATAAAATGTTTGCTTTAGTTAAAGTGGTGAGGCTGATATGTCTACAGTATATACTCAAATACAGTATGGCTTTATGAAAAATCGTCATATAGACTGATGTTTGACCTCCTAGATTATGCAGATTACATTGCAGATGCAGGCCTTTATATGCCTATAAGACCTATAAGGTCTTTTACACGATCTACCATACATACCTATTTCTCATGCAACCCCTTAAGGCTATGTAATGTTTGTGGTAAATCTTGTCATTATTTGAATGAAAACAGTTGTGCATTACATTCTATGTCAATGCAAAAAGCAGTTATTGTGGAATGTAATGTGCAATATAAGTTGTATTAACAATTGGAATAATTACTTAATAATCTTTAAGCAAGAAAGTTAGTTTGAAGCTCAAGTTAGTTTGAACGACTACATTTTGTTGAATGTGTGTGTGTGTGTGTGTGTGTGTGTGTGTGTCTGTATACATATACATATGGATGTGTGTGTGTGTGTGTGTGTTTGTGTTGGTGAGTGTGTGAGTAACAACAACTTTCGTATGAACTTACAACTCACAGACAATATACAGTACAACAAACTTTAAGTTAATTTACTTACTTTTTCTAAGGCAACGGGTTTCCACAGTTTTTTAAATAAAGTGAACTAATCACAATTTACAGTGTAGCCTTTTCCACATCCTCACCCACTTGACGAGAGAGTGTAATGAAAGACAAAGGGGGTTCATTCTTCAGGCAGCAAAAGAACCGCATGTACACTTTGTCAAAATCGGTAGGCACCGTGCACCACATTGCAGAAATACTCTCATTCCCAGGCATTTTACTTTTGATGCAGTTACTGACGATCTCTTCACACATTTTCCAATCGTAAGATCTCAAAGTCATGACGGTGTCGGGAGGAGCTCCCGTCGTCATTTCGGTCTCAGTAGTCTATAGGCCTACAGACCCAGTAGGCCCATATGAAAATAAAAGTCGTACCCTAAACTTAGATTACACCATCTCTCTTTTCCTCCTAACTCGCTGGGATGAGGTTCTTGACGTTCTTCCTGATATCCTAAGAGTCTTTTTCTCCTAGGAGCTCCCAGCAAACGCTCGTCAGGTTCAGAAACACCATTTCGAGGAGTGACGAATCCTCCAGATGTTCCGGCAATCGCATCTTCTTCTTCTTGTACTTCTTCCACCATTGGCTCGACAACTCTAAGCAACTCCTCCTATTTCTTTTTTTTACAAACCCCCTAAAACTTGGTGGTCCAGGATGTTCATGTTGTCCTATGAGTCCTATGACTCCCTAGGAGATGCTCACACCTGGTGGGGTGCGGGGTTGTTCACACGGGGGGGTTGGTTGGGTTAAAGTAACCTCACACCACATGAAATGGGTGAGTATGACCTCTCTCATGAACTTTAGGGTCAGTTAGGTCTACCCCTACGCTTAGTAAAAACTTTCTTTGATTTTAACGTCTTACAGATGACTCCCAGGGGATGCTCACACCTGGTGGGGTGCGGGGTTGTTCACATAGGGTGGGTGGGCGAAAGTAACCTCACACCCCTGGGTTGGGTGAGTATGACCTCTCTCATGAACTTTAGGGGTAGTTAGGTCTACCCCTATGGGTAGTAAAAAACTTTCTTTGATTTTAATGTCTTACAGATTAGTCTGCATGGGGGGTGCAGAGGGGTGCAGAGGGAGGGTGGGCGGGTGGCTGACCGATAGTAACCCGGGGATGGGTGAACATGGCCCGAACATGACCGCTAGTTCAAGGAAGCTCATTGGTTAACAGGCTGGCCACACCCAATGATCCCATTGGTACGAGAAATACTAGTCTAAATCTGGGACAACCACGCCCTCCCACCTTCTCGTTTTCGACTCATTTCCAGTCATACGCTCGGAGGGAACGGTCGCAGTCTTCAGAATCTCCTCTGGACTCTGTCTCTCACGGACTCAGTCTCTCACGGACTCTGTCTCTCTCTCTCTCTCTCAGGGGACTCTGTCTCTCACAGACCTTTGCCTTCAGAATCTCCTCAGGACTTTGTCTCTCTCAGGGGACTCTGTCTCTCACAGGCCTTTGCCTACAGAATCTCCTCAGGACTCTGTGGTTTTTTACACCCCAAGGTATTTTTTAGCATTTTAGCACTCATTCTACCATTTTACTCTGTCTGTGTATGGGTGGGTGCGTGCGCGCGCGCGTGTGTGCACCCAGCCCTAGCTGTGAGAGGGCGGCCTGACTTTTGGGGAGCCTGATTTTTGTGAAATGTCAGCAAACACTCTCACCGTCTATCTCCACAAGCATGAACAAAGAATTTTATTGATTCTATACATATATTAATTAATTAACCATTAAATTGTTAAATCACATCTCATCATCTGCAAAGTAACGCCTCCTCATGTGATGTCATCATCTGCAAAGTAACGCCTCCTCATGTGATGTCATAAGACACACCCACATCATGTGACCTTATTGGAATGTTCCAGAATCTTCTAGAATATACTAGACACGCCCACTGCTAGACACGCCCACTGACCCAAACATGAACCTGACCTTTTTGACCTTTGGGTCATCCATCATTTTTGAGATAAGGTGCCCCTTATCACTCTCTCTCTGCCTCAGGCTTTTAGCATACAATCTGGCTCTCTTAAGACTACAGATCCTTTTCAACTGTTTCCTCTGCCCACAACTGTTTAAAAATAAAAGTCCTCTGCTATAATTCACTATTAAATAATGTAACTATTTAAACTACTCAACTATTTAACTGTTCAGCCATTTCAATTGTCAGTTGTCATCAACTATGACTCCCGCCAACTGTTTCCTCTGCCCACAACTGTTTCCAAATAAAAGTTTGTTTTGCATTTTATGTTAATTTGACGACTTAGCCAATGCTTTGTTCTAGCAAGCTTTATTGTCATGGGTTCGGGAGCAGGGACACAGACCAAGAACACAGCACACGCTAGGGACGTCAAAGACACTCGTACATTACACGAAGGGTTACACACAAGGTAGAACTAAGAGGGTAATCACGATACACTAAACCACGTACATAAACAGTAAATAAAGGCA
Source organism: Alosa pseudoharengus (assembly GCF_046254945.1). Lineage (NCBI taxonomy): Eukaryota > Metazoa > Chordata > Actinopteri > Clupeiformes > Clupeidae > Alosa > Alosa pseudoharengus. Next base: position 36,763,349 of record NW_027468650.1, read on the forward strand.
TAAACACACACAAAACAACCCCAAAGTTCTCCCAGAATCCCCCAGCATGCAACAGTGAGGAGCCGTAACATTAATATATGTTATGCATTTTCATGCACTGGTAATTTCCTCGAAATTATTTTTTTTTTAGTTTTATTCTATGTTTCTTTCTGTTTTTATACTAAAAATAAATGTTTACTAGTGGCTGTGACAACAAAAGTCATGACCAAACAATACAGATTAGATTAACATTAAAAGATGGAGATTAAAATACATAATAACAAGTGAATAAAACATATAATAAATAAATAAAAACATGTAAAAATAATTCAATTATCAATAATAATAATAATAATAATAATAACTTATAAGTAATACAAATTGTTTAGATTTTTTGCCCGAGCCCGAACTCGTGGGCCAGGTCGGGCCGATATTTCCAGCCTCTATCCTCGGGCCGGGCCGGGCCGGATCCTTGATCAAGGATTTGTGTTTTGTTTTTTGTTTTTTATTTAAATCATTAGCGTACTTGGGTGGGGGGCTAAAGCTATGGCATAATCAGAAACATATATTTAGCAAAGTAGGCCTAAGTAACAAAATGTGTGCAAAGTTATACAAGTTAGGTTACAAAGTTACAAAAATGTCATTTGTAGGCCTAATGTCATCTGTGCAACACGTATCATGTGCAGCTTCTCCTCCACTCGCACGCATCACACCGGAGAAATAACAAGTTTGGAGGAAAGTCAGAGATATGGAACCATTTTAAACAAGTTGTGGGCAGTGACAACATATGCGTTGGCTTTGTCGCAGGCAATGAAAATTCCCTTCCTGGTAGAGTGGTGGACACCGAAATTTTGACGGTTGGTCCTGTCTCGACTTTTCTGACTCGTTTTGAATCGCCTTTGACTTCTTAGGGTGGCTGACAATGTTGAGGCTACTCAAACATGTCCTAAAACAACCCTTAACGTTCGTTTTCAAAACTGTGCAACTCACCGAGTGGTTAGTGGTGTTCGTTCATGTTCCAAAACAAGTAGCGTAGCGAAATCAGTTTCTGTCGTGTTTTGTTTGGCATTTTGTAAAATCCCATTGATTTCTGTTGGAAGACTCATTGCACTTGATAGCTGCGCCATCGTCTATGCTTCAGGTTCAAATATTGAGTGTGGAGTAACACGCTCTGGAAATTCACAATTTCGTCGCCGTTTTTTTTTTTTTTTTTTTAAAACATAGTCCAGTATTTCTTTCGAAATTAAAAATGAAGTTGTATGGACTGGACTTTTTTTTTTAAAACGACGACGAAATTGTGAATTTCCAGAGCGTGTTACTCCACACTCAGCAATCGACTCCTATGGACTTTCCCCTGAAGATGGCAGCAAAGATGGCAGCAAAGATGGCAACATTTCCGGAAAGGTACTGGCTTGATGAAATTCATTCTGGACTCTCTATCCGACCACATAAAGACCTCGGGATACTTCGGTTTGGCTTTAGGGACCCTCTACTCATTACCACGTAAGTGTAATGTTGTTTGGAACTGTAGAAGAGGTATAAAAATAGCGTTTTATAGCGGCGAAATTACATGCCCGGGTCACTTCCAGGCTAACGAGTTTTGACTAAAAACGGTAAAATCGAACTTTCTCAAAAAACATCCGAATTACATGATTTGGATGTCAACTCAACGTATGTACTCCCAATCATCCGTAAATTGATCTAAAGTGCATTTTACTCTGGATAATTCCTTTAAGGTCGTTCAGAAGGCCCAGCCTATGCCAGGATTTGAACCCGGGACCTCCGAGAAATCTTGATGAAGTGCTAACTCCCTGCACCACAGAGAATCCTTAGTTTCACCAGCAAAGTTCAGCCACCAAAACATTTTGAATTCTCTTTTGAAAATCTCTGACACTGTGATCAGCAGCACCGGAGCTCCACAGGGAACTGTGCTCTCTCCAGTCCTGTTCACCCTGTACACGTCTGACTTCTGCTACAACACTGAGTCATGCCACATGCAGAAGTTTTCTGAGCAAGAGGAGAAATACAGGAGCCTGGTGGAGGACTTGCAATGGTGCAAACTCAACCACCTTCAACTCAACACTGCGAAGACCAAGGAGATGGTGGTGGATTTCCGCAGGTCTAAGCCCGCTCTGCTACCAGTTTCCATTGATAGGGTCAATGTGGAGGTGGTAAACAGCTACAAGCAGGCCCAGTGTGGGTAATCGGGAGAATTCCCGGTGGGCCGCTTCACTTTTGGGCCGGTCGAGGAAAAAAATATTGACATTTGTCACGTTAGTCTATCTTCTCTTAAAGGCTATACACGTTCATGTATACACGTATGCATGACACCGTTGTCTCTGCATGGGTTGTAGCCTACCATGTGAGGGAGTTCTCCCCTCCCAAAAAGAGTTGGTTGGGTCCATATAGCCCGTCTTTTCCAAAAAGTTTTCTCAGATACGGATAGCCGGGCCGGCCCTACAGTAGCCATAAGCGTCAGGAAGGATGGATGGTAGAAAGAGGCCAGGAGTAGTCTGGTATGAAGGAGGGGGTCACCTGCACCCGAAAGGTATATTTTTTTAACCTAGTTTTTTGTAATCCTTAAGGTGTCTAGAAAAGGAATTGTGATGTTCCCCACGCAAATTATTGTCCCATATGTGTTTTTTTGTATCATCTTTTGTGTCCGTGCTTGATTTTCGGCTGTAAAAAATGAAAACTTTAAATCTACATAGAATCTGAACAATACATCCTACAGACACAATCCACCCCAATTTCTTTTCGTCTTTCCATGAGGAATTGATAGATATGAGGATTGTCATGATTAGATGATGTATGGTGGTATTAAAACTCAAATAAACACCAAAAAATGTAAAAAATCGGTGACATTGGATCACTGGAACTCCTCCCCTATGGACCCTATTGATATATGTTTTCTAACTTTTGTATTTTTACAGTCTTTAAGATGTCTAATAAGCAAATGTTGATGATCCCTACTTGAAATATTGTCACATGTTGGTCCAAATGAATATCTCCCATAGTAAGGAGTTACTATTCAAACCGTTATATTGGTATTATATTTATTGAAACAAAACAGAAAACCACTCATATAGTCAAATATGTGTGTATATAGGGTATAACAAATCCCCATTAGAATAAACTGAAATAGAAAAGAGTGATTCTAATCAAAGGTCAAAAGGTCAAGGGCAATGATGTCTATACATAATACGACAGGTCTTCATAATCAATCTCTTGCTCCTTGTCTTCTTCACCATCTCCATCCATCTCCTCGACTGTTTCCTCTAGAAAGTCAGTGAGTGAAGTGGGGAGGATAGGTCCACAAGACCACACTGGTTCCAGGGTACCCTCTTCAGTCTTTTCCCAGCCTTGACCTTGATATTGGATCCTCTCCAATAATTTCTTTTCAGCATGATGCTGAAATTGTGTAATGTATGGCCAGGCCCGTGAAAAATCTGTGAACAACGTGCGCAGCATCATGCTGAAAAAAAAATATTGGAGAGGATGAGACGCTTACCACCAGATCCAAGGTGGATCTGTCCCAGCTCCCGCACTGCAGAGACAACTTGGTCCCACAGATCAACCGTGTCAACCACCGTCTGGCCATCTACAAGAGAGCAGCCACACCGATATTCTGGTGTCCCAAGCCCCATGATCCTGGTCAAGGCTGGGAAAAGACTGAAGAGGGTACCCTGGAACCAGTGTGGTCTTGTGGACCTCTTTGTGGAAGCGTGGGATAGGCTACATTTCAAAGGCTTTCTTTCTTTCTTTCTTTCTGTTTTTGTAATAGTGGAATATTTTTTGTTAGTGTTTGTTTTGTTGCAGTGAATTATTATAACCAGTGATGTAGTACTCGAGTCCGGTCTCGGTCTCGAGACCGATTTCTGCTTTCTCGGACTCGACTCGGACTTGTTCCTTCAAAGACTCGGTCTTGACTCGGTCTCGGACCACAGTGGGAGGAGAAGGACTCGTAATTTCAGACCGAGTCCTCGAGAGCATTTTTTTATGTTCATATAAAAAAAATTTGAAAATGAAATTTCACGGCAGCCACGTCTTTGCCCCTTGCGTTGGCCTTGGTGCCCCCTTCTTTCAATATTCTGCTTTGCGTCCGTTTAATAGCGATTTTTATTTAGCCTATAGCCTGTCAAAATAATCTTAGCATCACAGCGCAAACTAATTCAGTGTTACACAGTGGAGAAAATGACAGCGCATGGCAAGACAGAAAGTGCGTCCAAATTCACTCATTCTTCTCAGTTGAAATAGCCTACTCGCAATCGCTAAGCCTACTCATCACACAGACACGTGTATCACGTCACATGAAAGAGCTTTTTCTCAGCTTTTAAACGATGTTAGCCGCTAACTGCTGTGGTGATCGGTTCGCGAGAAAAGTAAATAATATAATTAAATTTAATCATAACGTCTACATAAGATGCTACACCCATCTCCCTACCCATTCATCTCGGTGGAATACTTCACGAACCCTTCGCTCAACACATGACAAACCATATATCAGAATAAACAGCAGACCTTACCGAACACAAAGATGTAAAGCAGTCCCCTGTACAGTAAGCCGTTTCAGAGTATTCCGGTTAAATTAAAAATGTAATCTGCAGCAAGGTCTACATTCATGTCTCCAACTTTGGTCTTTAGGTTTCAAAATGTGTTTAAATCGTTCTTCATGATTTCATAACAGGCCAAATACAAAATAAATGTTACAAATATTGCCTAGATATAGGTAAATATTAAAATCAGAGGATTTACAGCTGAGTAAAAGTTTGTGAAAGGAGTCTTAATGATCAAAAAATGCTAAGCATGCATCTAGGCTATTTGAGTTTCTTAAAGCTGAGCTGTGCTTAAATTGTTCAATACATGATTCCATAACAGGCCAAATATAAAATAAATATAAATATTAAATATAGCCTAGACATCTAAATATTAGATGATCAGTTGATTTACAGTTCTATGTAATATGTCATGTTTCATGTTTTTGTAATTTTTCATACAGTGATGCAGGTCTACTGCTGTGAATAGGCTAAATACAACTTTGATTATTTTTATAGCCTACTACTGTATAGTTAACTTTGGTCTTGGTGCCCGTACATGTGGCCTTTGTGCCCCCCACTAAATATGCCCAACTGAAGGCCAAGTGGCCTTGCCCCTAAAATGGTGAAATTCCAAGCCTGGGCCTAACTGTTGATTATTAATTGGGGTGATTTTAAATCATGAATATGAAAACTGACATGTTTTTATGGTCTTGGTCTCGACTCCTAAAGGACTCGGTCTCGACTCGGACTTGCTTCCTCAAAGACTCGGTCTTGACTCGGACTCGACTGTATTTGAAAACCAACGGACTTGGTCTCGACTCAACTTGGTCTCGACCCTTCAAAGACTCGGTCTTGTCTCGGACTCGGCATAGGCGGTCTCGTCCCCATCACTAACTTGGGCCTGAAACTCCCGGGCTGAAAAGTGGCCCCACTTCGGCCCTGGCTACAAGTATCTGGTTTTGCACCTGGACAATAAACTGGACTGGTCAGTCAATACTGAAGCACTCTACAAGAAAGGGCAGAGCAGGCTGTACTTCCTGAGGAGGCTGCGGTCCTTCAATGTCTGCAGTAAGCTCCTCAGGATGTTTTACCAGTCTGTTGTTGCCAGCTTCCTCTTCTATGCTGTGGTATGCTGGGGAGGAAGCACAAAGAAGGATGCTGGGTGACTAGACAGGCTGGTAAGGAAAGCTGGCCCTGTTGTGGGAGCCGAACTGGAGTGCATCACTTCAATATCAGATAAAAGGACCCTGAACAAACTGATCAACATCTTGGACAATGACTGTCATCCACTCCAAAGCACTATTACAAAGCAGGAGCTTGATCATGCACAACTGACAGACTGAGGAAGTCATTTGTCCCCAGGGTCATTGAACAGTTCAATGCTTCACTTTAAGGGAAGAGGAGAGATAGACTTCTCTGCATAGTCTACCTGCCTCTCCACCTTCTCCATGCTGTGTACTGACTGTCCACTGGCCTACTGTTTTTACTGCTAAACTGTTTACAGGCTATATTAGCACATATGCATAACCCCTCCCTCCCTCCCTCCCACAGCCTGGATTGTGGCTGTACTTACAGTTTTTTCTGATTGCTTAAAACCACATTGATCTCAGTAAAAATTTCAAGTTTTTGCCTGAAATTGCACTGTGGCTATTTACAAGGGCATTGTTCCCACCTCTTTTGGGGTCAACCATCAAATGCTGGACCTCTATAGATAGATAGATAGATAGATAGATAGGTAGATAGATAGATACTTTATTGATCCCCAGGGGAAATTCAAGGTCTCAGTAGCATACAGACAACACACACACATTCACTAACAGCAGAAAAAGTAATTTAAAGTATATAATATAAAAACACAACTAAGCAATAAGGACAGTAGAAGATAAAGAATATACTAAATATACTAAAATACAAATTATACTAACTAACACTTAATCTAAATCACTTCTAAAAACAGTATCCACATAGTGGTGATTAATCAATCAAGAGGCGCTTGCAATGACTGAGGCAGGGACTGAGCCTGTGATTCTCTGTGCATAGTAAGGTAAGCAGTGTTGGGAGTAATGCGTTACAAAGTAACGCGTTACTGTAATTCCACTACTTTTAGTGGTAACGAGCATGTAATGAAGTATTTTTGTAAATCCAGTAACGCAATTACAATTACTGAAATTTCAAAGAGTTCGTTACTTGCGTTACTGCGTTGCTGCTTTGTCTCCCGACCTTAGCTGTGTTTCCAGCGATGGTGTTTCATGTTTAGATTGCAGATGCATTCTTTACAGTTAATAGGAGCCTCCTCACACTCCTCCTTATTTCGGATTTATGCTAAAACACACAAGAGTGCATTATGCTACAATTTAAATGGGCATCTTAAAAGCCTTTTCCCTTTCGTTTCCATCTCGTAAGCTCCACTACAGTAAAAGCGCATTGTTGTTTATCTCCGCTCTTTTTCGCCTATTGCGCAAAAGCCTCGTTATATCAATTTCTCATTCTTACAACATAGCCACGCCACAACACCAATAGGCTACGGTAGCCTATATATAGCCTTGGCACAAGCAAGCACACGTTTAACTCGAGAGGAAAATGCAGATTTCACTTACCAGATAAAGAAACCTCCAAATAGCCTACCGTACGTAACAGCGACTTGAGTTATTTGCACAGTAGGCTATGTGTACATCGGAATTGACGTCCATGGTGTTATGGATTAATTTGTCTGCGACGGAACATGCAACTTCTCTCTGGAACACCTTATCAGCTGAAGAGCTGAAAACTCTCGGATGCATTAGAACTTATTTCGGTAGATCAGCACTTGTGCAGCGCAGGCTTTTCCCAAACTGGTGGTGCTTAAAATGCTATATAATACAACTGTGTTCAAAGCAGGATGAGGATAACCTAAGGTTATGTGTGTGTGAGCAGACAATAACTGCTTTGAAAATAGGCCATTTAACATTGTTTCAAATTACATTCCATTGAACGAATTCCATGTAGCCTACAGAAGGATTGCAATAATAATGATAATAATAACTTATTACTATATTGCAGAAGGCAAGTAGTAGGCAAGCAGTAGGCAGTGTACTGTACATATCTATCAAACCACCTAGATGGTGAAGGTGGCGCAAAACAAGGTCAGGGAGGCCTTCATGCATAGAATGTTTTGTGGTCGGAAAAAGTTTGAGAACTCATGCACAAGGCTATTGATTTGAAGGCCCGTTGAAACTACAATAAATATGTCCAAAAATTAGGTTTATTGTGTGTGTGACTGTTCAGTACTGTTCATATTGACATTTTAAAAGCAGACTTAAAAGTAACTCAAAAGTTACTTTCTCTAGTAACTAATTACTTTTGATATACAGTAATTGGTAACGTAATTGAATTACTTTTGAAAGAAGTAACTAGTAACTGTAAACTAATTACTAATTTTCAGTAACTTGCCCAACACTGAAGGTAAGGTAAGGTGCTATGTGTGAGTGAGTGTCATGGTGATAGTGCAATGGTGATAGTGGTCATGGTGATAGTGCAAATGAGTCCAACAGTGCAACAGTGCAAGAATAAAATCTATATATTATATAACTATTTTAAGAAAAGGTATAAGTGTGGCCACAGTTCGGCTGTGGCATGGAGGGAGGGGTTATGCATATGTGCTAATGTGCTAATATAGCACGCAAACAGTGAGGCAGAAAGACAGTGGTAAAAAGTGGCTAGTGGACAGACAGTATCCAAACATGGAGGGGGTGAAGAGGCAGACAGACTATGCAGAGAAGTCTATCTCTCCTCTTCCCTTAAGTGAAGCATTGAACAGTTCAATGTAGGGCTGCACGATTATGACCAAAATGATAATCACGATTATTTTGATCAATATTGAGATCACGATTATTTATCACGATTATTAATTAATTTTAGTGACAAAAATATTTTTTCCCTAAACATATTGGACTTGCTATCTGGCTCACCCAAATTCTTCCCCTCACATTTACTCCCCTAAATTACTGCAAATATAGATTTGACTGCGACTTCCAAACTTCCAAACAACTTCCAAACAAATGTTTTGTGCGTGCTACTTTGTTAATATTTGGGAAAACGCCCACCGAGAATCCTCCCAACGCTCCCCATTAGCCACTTAAGCTCTGCTTCGTGTTCATGAGTTTACTGTAATCGTTAGTCCAGGGGTGTCCAAACTTTTTGACTGAAGGGCCACATTGGGTTTTGAAAATTGGCCAGCGGGCCACACACAAATAATAATAATAATAATAATAATAATAATAATGTTTTGTATTATTTAAATGACAAAATAATTTTGTTGTAGAAAATTAATTTCTTAAGAAATACTGTTAATTTGATGCTGTTTAATTCATTTATAAATGGTGCACTGTCACTTTAAGACTCTTTGCCAGCTCCACTCAAATATAGCCTATGGCTAGTGCTGTGCCTATGGCTGTGCCCTCTCACAGTTTATAAATGGTCAGTAATGGGAACTACTGTTGCCATCGCCGTCTCTCCCACGCTCAAATGCCTCCCCAATTAAATGGACTAGCATAACGTAGTTAGATCTGCTGCAATGGAGGTTCTATGTATCTCGTTGTGACCATAGACATATAGACGCTGCATCGACCGCTACTCCCTACTAGCGCTGACGAGACGTGGAGCCGCCATCTTGGACCGGTCATCCACTCCACTCAGTGTAATCTGTTTGGCCGGTGCGATGAGCTGTCAGCGCACTTAATTAATCATATCTCACTGAATACCTAACAGATTTTCACGCGGTTTTTTTTGCTGCAAAGGTCATAGATGTAGCTATGATACAGGCCACATTGTTCGAAAATACAAAATACAACCAATAGTACGGTAATGTTAAATCTTACTTGTGAAAAGTAAATCCCCCGAGTATGGTCCGCCGATTTGAGCAGGAACATGCTGCACAGTGCTGCAACGCAACGAGGAGTATGACCGGTCCAAGATGGCGGCCGCATTTCTTGTTTCCAGCAGCCAATGCGGCGTCTATGTATATTATGTCTATGGTTGTGACAAGCTGTTTTGACATTGACATTGTAAACGTTCTCTAAGAAGAGTGTAAAGCAGTTTGCAGTAGCCTAAAGTTAACCACAACGTCGTCTATCGCTGGAAAAAAATAGCGAGCGGCCTATGATAAACTAATAAATGCTCGGCGGGCCGGATTAAAGTGCATGGCTGGCCGCAGTTTGGACACCCCTGGTTTAGTCATTCGTTGATATGTAAAACACTGACGTGTAGGCTACATTTTCATTATTGTTCACTCGTTTTGAGTAGGCTGTGTCTTGAAACGCATATGCATTGTAGGTTGCACATGTAGCTTATAAAATACATGAATAAAATTCACGGATCCCGTCGTTAGCTCAACTCTTATTACATAGGCTATCAGAGGAAGCAAACAAGGACTAAAAGTTAACGTGATAAAAAATGTGTGGTTTACGTCATGTGATGTGTTTCACGGTATGAGTTGAGAGCCCTGCTTTGCTTATATTTTTGGTTAACTTAACTTCCCTGAAATCCGAAATATTTTCGAACAATGGATGATCCGCTTCGAGGGACAAGCTCTTGGCCTTCTGCTGTGCCACACATTTGATTTTTGATCGTCGTTTATTGTATAGTCTAACTAGCCTACTAATAGTTAACATAATGTCACTAGTCCACAGTGCATCAGGCTGAGCAGTGCAGGGAACAGCTGTCATTGGTAGGCTGCATGCAGGCACATGGTCAGACAGGTTTAAGGAGCGCTTGATTTGTTTTGTAGCAGAGCGTTCTATGGGTTGCCAGGTTGGTTCTATGGGTAGAGCACGCATTTGAAATATCGCTCGAACACGCAAATCATGGGAAGCCAAAATCGTGATCGTGATTAAAATTCGATTAATTGTGCAGCCCTAGTTCAATGGCCCTGGGGACAAATGACTTCCTAAGTCTGTCTGTTGTGCAAGGCAGTGAGCGAAGTCTCCAGCTGATCAGGCTCTTCTGCTTAACAATAGTGCTGTGGAGTGGGTGACACTCATTGTCCAAGATGTTGATCAGTTTGTTCAGGGTCCTTTTGTCAGATATTGAAGTGATGCACTCCAGTTCAGCTCCCACTACAGAGCCAGCCTTCCTTACCAGCCTGTCAAGTCGCCCAGCATCCTTCTTCATCCCAGACCCTAAACAAACTGATCAACATCTTGGACAATGAATGTCATCCACTCTACAGCACTATCAAAAAGCAAAAGAGCTTGATCAGCTGGAGACTTCGCTCACTGCCATGCACAACTGAAAGGCTGAGGAATTCATTTGTTCCTAGGGCCATTGAACTGTTCAATGCCTCACTAAAGGGAAGAGGAGAGATAGACTTCTCTGCTTAGTCTGTCTGCCTCTCCACCCTCTCCATGTTTGAGTACTGACTGCCCATTACTGTTTTACTACTGTACACAGCCTAATGTTTTCACTACTGTTTTACTGCTATTAGCACACATGATCAATGGCTGCGGTCAGGCTTCTGCTACAATACTGAATGAATGAATGGCTATAACCCTATTACCTCAACCTGTTCTTGCACTGAAATAGTTTTTTTTTACCTTGTCTACATTATACTTTACTCTCCTATTTGTCCATATTATTTATGCTGGTCTCTAGACCTTACTCTTGCACTGTTGCACTGTTGGACTAATGTTGGACTACTTTTTGCACCTTCACCATGACACTCACTCTCTTGAGCACCTTGCCATGCACACATAACTAAAGGACTATGGTTGGACTACTTTTTGCACCTTCACCATGACACTCACTCCCTTTAGCACCTTACCAGTCCCACCCTCAAGCACATTGGACTTTCTTAATTTAATTTATATAGTGTATTTAGTATTTAGTTTTGTTAGTTTTCTTATCTTTCTTATCTTCTACTGTCTTTATTGTACAGTGGAGTTATATGTTATACTTAGTTATAGTTATATGTTTATACTTATACTTATGTTTACCATTTCTGCTAAGTGCATGTTGTGTGTGATGTCTATATGCTACTGAGACCCTTGAATTTCCCCTTGGGGATCAATAAAGTATCTATCTATATCTATCTATCTAGAAGCATAATCCTGGTATCAAATGAAAGGTAACACTTTGAGATTTCTTGCTTCTATTTAGATTGTATGTCAGGTGTTCTGATATAGACTGACTACACAAAATATGGAATAATTACAAAAAAGTCTTTATTTTTGCATTTACTTTGTTGGTTCAATGAGTGTGTATAAGATAGACTATACATCTGTACAACTAATATTGGATAAAACAAATGAAGATTCAATTTCTATGGATTCTTGTGAATATTTCAGTACCCAATATGTTGCATCTACTTATTGAGCTGCAGCTACACTGCAGCCAGGGTAGCACCAAAAGCAGAGGAGGGGGAGGGGGGCATTTTGGATCAAATTTAATTGAGACATAATAAAATTAATCTGAGAATGTAAAGCACTATACAGATTGTACATGAAAAAAGTTGTCATTTTTGGATTCCCAAGAGTCAAAGCTTTGAAATGGTGTATAACATTACTATGCTACATAGCAATATGGTGCATACAATTGATCTAGAATGTTGGGGGGAGGTGGGGGAGGGGGGTAACCGTCCCGCCTGCGGGACACTGAAAATGATTGGGTTAACCAAATCAGCAAAACATTGTAGTTCTCTTGCAAAGAGTGCTAACACACCTTGCTTAACTCTTCACACCTTCATAAAAATGGTGTTTTCATATAAAAAACAGTAAACACAAGCCATCACAATAATAAGCACACAATGTGCCAACTAGGGATGTAACGATTACCGGTATAATGATAAACCGTGATAAAAATGTTGACGATAACAATTACTGTTGACTATTCTTTTGAAATATCATAATTATCACGGTTGATTATCACGGTGTTGAAACCGTGTGTTTAATCCTTCCCATCTTCATCCGAGCCTGCTTTTGACATACAGTAGGCCTGGTACAATGAAGCAAAATTGGTACCCTACTGATTCTGTTGTCTAATTGATGGTTTTAACTGCGAATTGGATTAGGCTACAACTGATTTTAAAAGGCGGAACATTTTCACCGCAAAACTTGCACTGTATCATTTGCACTCTGCGTCTTTTTATGTTCGCGTGCACATTAAATCCATTCCACTCACGTTATCAGAAGAACACAGTAGCCTAAAGTTTTATTTCGAACACTTACTTTGGTCTCACTCAGGGTAGGAATTTCACGGCGGCCACGTTTTTGCCCCTTGCGTTGGCCGTGATGTCCCTTTGAAAATCAGAGGTTTACAGGCCACGGTGCCCTTGGTGCCCTTCTTTCAATATTCTGCTTTGCATCCTACTAATAAGAAATTTTATTTAGCCTATGGCCTGTCAAAATAATCTTAGCATTCACAGCGCAAATTCATTTATTTTACGCAGTGGAGAAAGTGACAGCGCAAGAAAGAAAGTGCGTCTAAATTCACCTATTCTTCTCAGTTGAACTACTCGCGAAGTAGCCTACTCATCACACAGACATTACAAGTATCACATGAAAGAGCTTTTTCTCGGCTTTTAAACGATGTTAGCCGCGAATTGCTGTGGTGAACGGTTCGCGAGAAACGTAAATAATATAATTAAATTTAATCATAAATTCTACTGAATGTTTTAGTCCATCTCCCTACCCATTCCTCTCGGTGCAATACTTCACGAACCTTTCGTTTAACACACGACAAACCATATATCAGAATAAACAGCAGACCTTACCGAACATAAAGGTGTAAAGCAGTCCCTTGTACAGTTAGCCGTTCTAGAGTAATCCACTTTTGAATTGGCAGTAGGCCTACATTTCGACATGCATGGATGTCTCCAAATTTGGGCTTTAAGTTTTACAATGTGTTTAAATTGTTCCACATGATTTCATAAGTGGCCAAATACAAAATAAATGTTACAAATATCGCCTATATATCGGTAAATCAGAGGACAGCTGACTTTGTGAAAATAGATCACAAAATGCTAAGCATGCATCTAGGCTATTTGAGTTTCTTAAAGCTGAACTGTGCTTAAATTGTTCAATACATGATTTCATAACAGGCCAAATATAAAACTAGATGTACCGCGTAGCGGTACAAAATATGACCGCCGCTCAGTCCTGCACATCCATTCTGCGAAAATAAATCATATTAATGAATTTGTCTCCATCTTCTACTCCATTCCCCACTCTTGAAACTTTTGTGTATGCTTGTTTGAAATGTGTGTTTGCACACATTCCGCACACAAAGTAGCCTACTGGCGCTGCAAAGGTGAATAGATTTGTTTCTGGGCCAAAAAATCTGTAACATTGTTATAAAACCTTTAAAATCTCTAAACAATCACAAGTAGGGCAGTTCATCACAGTCCATCCATTGCAACTGGACTGATGAAAGGTACACCTGTAGGCTACATTGTATTTGGGAAAAGCAGAAGGTAGCAGCATAATGTATTTATTTATTTATTATTAAACAAAACAATCCCTGTCAGTTCCATGCAGTTTTCAACAGCTATCAAGAAGAGAGGTCATGTCATGGATTTTTGTGAATGTTTCTTCTTCTACATATGCATAAGTTTAGTCATCTAGTTCAAATGATATTCAGCTTTATTGTCAATGCACAAATGAAATACCAGTAGTCTAAAACAAAATGCCGTTTTTCCCAGTGGTGCAAATAACTGACATGTCCAAAGGGCCTTCATGAAATGCGTTGCGAGACTGTTCATACACATTTTAACGGGCAAAGTTGAAGAGCTACTCTCCGTTATTGTTTGTGCAAATAATATGCTGATTCATGTTCCCTTGCATTTTGCAACCATGAGGTCAATGGTTAAGCTCAATCTTTTGACGCAATCTTTTGATTTTCACCCAGCCTAGTCCATGGTAGGCGCCCGATAGAAATATTGTTTAATTTTGCGATTGAGATATCCACGCACTGGCGCCCCCCCTGCGACGTGTTCGCCCCCCGGTTTTAGAGCTATTCTAAATGCAAAAATGCATAGAGGGAGTTATGACAAAACCGTGACTGTTAACAAACTATAAGCTATATAGGGTAGGCCCTATGCTAGGCCTATTACACAACACAAATTGTCGCTAGGCTATGCTGGCGACCCAAATAAAATCTCCGTTGGAACCAATGGCTTACACCTTACAGTATCAAGCTGCCACCTCTTGGCGAAAAAGTTAATAGTTTTGCATATCAGTAGTAATACATTTCACGTAGCTGTGAATCACGGAAAGGGCGAATGAAGTGGACACTTCTAAACGGAACCCAACCCACTGTACAGTAGCTCAAGGTCTGTGGCTAAAGCAGCCATAATGAAAGCGTTATCATTGTTTGGATACTTCACACACACGTGTTTTTTAATCGCATAGACTACAACTACCAAGCTGGAATCAAAGCACATCGACTCCCCTCTCACACCCTAAACACGCACTTCGAACAAACAAAAAGCGCCTCAGTCTCACGGAATAGCCATAGGCAAAACTGTATCTGACCCTTGTAACGTTGGTACTAAATCATTCATCGCAAAGAATGATTTTTGTAGCACGTGCAACAAATATGTGTAGGTACAGCCCTGCCCTGAATACATCTCAACGTGCGCTCTAAAACATCTGGTTTAAATGGAGATTGTAGATCATCACGGGATCATAGACAGGTTATCTTTCAGGTAGCCTATATATTTTCCATTAAAAAACCATCACGTAGCGAACGTGTTGTGGCTAACTCACTTAGCTCCTGTTAGTAGCCTAGGTTATGGTCATAAGCAAATGAGATGACAGTCGAAAGATACAATTAGTGCTGTTATCGATTTGCTTGGTAGCTTATAAACGCATTTATGGTTTTCTACAAATACATCAATAATCAAATTGGCCTCCATCAGTCAACCATGCTAACGGTAACATTATTTTACCTACGTTCTGCTATTGATAGGATTAACGTAGCCTACCTGCAGTAAAAAACAAGCATGTCCGATAAACATTCTCAGATTTATTTCGGCTTCAAGAGGAAATGGGAATTACATGTCATGCAGAAATCATCCTACCCTTAGACGTTCTCTGCGGTAAACTACTGTAGCCTACAGTCTTGTCCTTGTAGGAAGCATAGTGTCTTTCCAACCCATTTAAGATTAACTTCCAACAAAATTACGTCTCACTGCAACGATGCGCCATCTAGTGGACAAACGACTACTTATCGCCAATACTGGAAATGCAGCCATGATGATGATGATGAATATTTATTTTGGCTTTCTTTTAATCCTACTGAATTTGTAATTATGTATCGGCCGTTCTAATACCGATAGTATGTGGGTGCCTGTGTGTGTGTGTGCATGTGTATATGTGTGCACCACCATCTACAGGCCAATGAGTGTAGAGTCACTAAATGTACACATAACTTAATTTTTTAGACCCCCCCATGGATGAAATTCTACGAAACTTGGCATACCCCCAGAGAATGTCAGGTTAATCATACACATAAAATTTGGTGCAGTTCTGAACGTCTTTACTGAAGAGAGGGGCGATTAAAGCAGAATGATATTGCATTTTCATTTTTTACCGGGGGGGTGCAAATCACAAATGAGTGATTATGGGCTAAGTTGATGTGGGCCCTTGAGACCAACATACCATAAAAATTTCTTCATCCTCGGTGCCACGGTTCAGGTAGTTATTGAGGAAAAACTGCATTTTTTGGGTTTCGGGGGGCCCAGCGCGGAGGGGGAGTGGCCCCCGGGGACCAAACGAAATTTTTCCGTAAAAGTCTAGTGGGGCTACATACCCACCAAATTTCATGTGCCCTGGTGTTTCGGTGCCCCGGGTATCGTTGACCAAAATTTCGGGAAGTAGATGACGGGAAAAAAAAAAAAAAAAAAAAAAAAAAAAAAAAAAAAAAAAACTTTGACAATCCCTATATGACCGCTTCGCTAGCTTCGCTAGCGGCAGTTAAATATAGCCTAGATATCTGTAAATATTAGATGTTCAGATGATTTGCAGTTCTATATAATATGTCATGTTTCATGTTTTTGTAATGTTTCATACAGTGATGCAGGTCTACTGCAGTGAATAGGCTATACAACTTTGATATTTTTTATAGCCTATGTGGCCTTTGTGCCCTCCACCAAATATGCCCAACTGAAGGCCAAGTGGCCTTGCCCCCAGAATGGTGAAATTCCAAGCCTGGTCTCACTCATTGGATCCAAATAACAGTAATAGCAACCTCCAAGTCATGGTAGGGTAAGTTAAGCGATAAGCACATAGCCAATTAAACATGAAAAACTGAACGGGACACTTTTTGAAACTATTTCAGCTTGTGTAGGCCTATCAGTGCTTTCTGAACATATTGAACACACTTTTAAAAATACCGTGATAATACCGAAAACCGTGATAATTTTGGTCACTATAACCGTGAGGTTAAATTTTCATACCGTTACATCCCTAGTGCCAACTACACACTGATGGTATGAATAAAAAACACATTTGGCGTTTGCTTTCTCTGTGCACAAGGTAGGCTATGTCAGTTTGAGGTCATACTTTTGCCATCGTTCTGTAAACATACAAGTATTGGTTTTCCAAGTCAAAACACAAAATAGCAATTTCACTGAGAAAAGAAAATCAGTCTACATCGTGTCGTCTCTCAAAATTTCGTCTACATCACATGCAATGTCCTCTAGTCCGAGGCACGGGGGAAAATATATTCTGGAATGCCGTATCCAGGCCTGACATGATGCCTGGTCAATATCCCCACATATAGACTGATCTTTTGCCTGTGAAAGGACTATTTCTTACTCTTCATACTCTTCCCCTTCCTCGTCCTCCTCTTGCTCCTTCCTGTCCTCTTCCTTTAACTTCACCTCCTTGTCCTTGTAGTCCTCTCCCTCTCGCTTCTTCACCTCTGCGTCCTCTTCCTCCTCCTCTTCCTCCTACTTCTTCACCTCCACGTCCTCTTCCTAGGCCTCCTCTAATTCTCATTCTTCTTACTCTTCCTGCTCCCTCCATTGTACTTTACACGGACAACTTATCTGTGGCTTATTTACACTGCTTAAGCTGATTGCAATGTGAACTAATTATCTAAAAAGTTTTCATGATGTGACAGTGTGCCAGACAGTTGGCAAAATAGTGTAAATAATAGGCATACATGTGTATAGTTTGCTAGGAGTGTGTTGATCATTTGGAAATTGAGTGTAAAGCAGTGAGTTGTGTTTGTTCAGTAGAGTGCTGTACAGTGGATTGTACCTACAGTACAGTGTTACAAAATTGCAAACTGAGAACAAAGCAGTGTTTGTGCTTTTAGTTTTGCAAACTCAGTGAGTGGTTTTGCTATATAAATTAATAGTTTTAGAAATTGTGCTATAAGAATCACGGTTAGCGTTTAAGCATTCAGAAAAAAACTGTAATACTTAATACTTAACTTGACCAATGGCTGTAACCCTATTACTTCAACCTATTCTTGCACTGCTATAGTTTTTTATATTACTTTGTCTACATTATTCTCTTATATGTCCATATTTATTTGATGCTAGTCTCTAGACTTTATTCTTGCATTGTTGGACTTACTTATTTGCACCATCACCATGACACTCACTCTCGAGTGCAGTGATTGCAGTGTGATTCTCACGTGTGATGTGGGTGTGTCTTCTGGACCGCTTTCCCCTCCTGTAGTCCTGCCGGTCGTGGTAAGACCTTGTGTGCCAGCTAAAGTGCAGCCTCGTTGATCACCGTATGTACAGTATTGTGCGTGTGTGTGTGTGTGTTTTTTTGTGTCTTTCATACCGGTATCGTTCAGGGAAATTGCTGTGACATTTCCTCAGAGTTGTGTTTTTATTAGGGCTGTCAATCGATTAAAAAAAGTAATCTAATTAATTACATACTCTGTGATTAATTAATCTAAATTAATCGCATATATAATTTTTGCTGTGAAAGTATTTTAAATATTTAAATTCAAATGAATCATTGAATAATCAGCATTAGTGACATTAAAGTTCAAAAACTCTTTTATTATTATTTTCACTGTTCAAATAATTGCCATAATAATCTATGATATGACCTAATATGCTGAGGAAATAAATTCAAAAGTGCTTCGGGAAGAAGTTTTTTTTCACATAGCCTACAAGGCATTTCAGGCCACAGATATAACCTAGTAGCCTCGTGAGACCATCCTGATCTCGCGAGCTTTCAAGGTTTCACTCGCAGATCAGTCTGGCAACTTTTCGTTAAAGAGAATTTGGAGCAGTTCACCAAACGAACGTCCAATCAGCGTTGGCTTTGAGGCGGGTTGAGGTGTGACGCAACAAACAACTTGACGGCATGAGATGAGCATAGCTATTATATCGCGCAAGTTTTATTCAAATTAGAAAGTATTCCTGGGTAAGCTGTGAAGCTATGAGTCTCAGCCATGCAGCTGGGAGGAATGAACGACACAGACATCCTCCACGGCCGATTCCAGTTCATAATGGAGGAATATACTTTCTTCAGAAGTGTAGGGCCTACCGTGAAAACTTGATGGGAATTGTCGTTGATTAGGTTCATGTCACATACAAATGGTCAGTTAAAACATCTTAACGTTAGTTACGTTACCTAACTTAATTGTATGTTAAACGAAGGCATTAGAAGAACACTTTGTTCATCTAATTGGTTGATTTGGCCCATCGATAACCACCAAAGGTGGTGATAGACAGATGGTTTATCCAATCAGCTAACCAGTATTTCCGCCCCTTCCCAAAAGTTCTTCAATGAAAAGTTCCCAGATGGATATGCGGAGCAAATCCATCTGGCGGAGTCAGGTTAATAACCTAGGGGACACAATGAAAATAAATTAACACTCTTACACTTATTTCTTTGCATTGATGTGCGACTATAGAGTTGATGAACTCCGGTGATATGCAAATTCCTTGCTGCAGACATTACAGAGGACTTTCTTTTCAACACTTTATTTTTATCAACACCATCAGGCCGTTTTTTAAAAGTAAATGTTCCAATCAATGATCCAGGCAGCACGTTTTCTTCTCTCTCCTTCATTTTACAGACTAATTTTTACTGACTAGAACGGCTTGGGGTCAAAGGTCATACGGAATCGATTAATCTGCACTAATTTTTTTAATCAGTTATTTTTTCTCAAATTAATTAAGCGAAATTAATCAGTTATTTTGACAGCCCTAGTTTTTATGATTGTAACTAAGATCTGACAATAAAATGTATATTTTCGGAATCTATGTCTCTAGCTTCCCACGTGTTATGAGCCTGTGTGGCCTAAATTGAATTTAAAGGGTTAGGATTAGTTTAAACTATTTCCTAGGGGTGAACCCTCCCCCTAGGTGGCGTAGTCGTCACTAAATTATCATCCCTGCTACATTTAGTACTGCTTTAATAGCCAAAAAATTACAGTAGCCAAAATGTCAACTTCCACTGTTGTCCATATTGGTACATTTCAGTGCTGTAAGTAGTTTGAAATGAAAATGCTTTGGACTAACGAAGTATGATGCAACTCTGAAAATATACCAAATAGACTTTATTCCCCATTAGGCCATTTGAACCATCAACAACAGAAAAAGGAAAGAAATTTAAAGAAAAACATTGTTTTGGAAGTCCACAATCAAGATAATTGTTTATAGACCGTATCGTCAATCCTCAAATAAGTTATTTATAGTCATCATAATCATAATAATTTACTGTAAATATCTTCAATCCTCAAATAGGTCATTTATGTAGTATTATTACTGTAGACTAATTTCCTATATGCCAGGCACTTCTTTGAAGGCTTTTCAGCCAGCAAATACATTTCCAATGGACTGTCACCTGTATTGTAACGCCTATTGTTTTAGTGTACCTGTTTACACAGACCCGGTTGGGTGCTGCATCTAGTGAATGAGCATGTCAAGATGCCGAAGGATTTATGCATGTGTCAAAGTTGAATAAATAAATGGAAAAAAAAAACTTATTTGATGCCCTGCTGGACATCAACAAGATATTCAGTGTCCGCCTGAAATATAACAGAAAATGCTGTTACACTGACGCTCCACCAGAAATATATGTGCTGGCCAAAGAGCCTTCCGTGGCATAATCCATGATAATGAAAAATGTGCCCTATACCCCAAAGTTACTCTTCCTGTTCAGAGACCTTGCTGCCTAAGCAACATAAATGAGGATTTTATTTCATATCAAATAGGCCCAAGATTCCAGCATAGGGTACTAAATCATGGCCAGTCCAAAGCCAATCATTTAGGTAATAACCTTTAAATGAAGTTAGACTGTGTCTTAGAATTGGAATGTGCAATCGCATAAAATTAACACAAAAAGTTCACATTTCCTATAATGACATTTCTCTAAGCTGTAGAGCATTACATTATCATAGCCTATAGTCTATTAAATATATTTAATATTTGTAATATTTCATTTCAAGAGTGTAGGCTAATCACATACCCTAGTAAATGTGTAGACAGGACTTTCTTTTGTGAGATGAAAGTAGGCACAAAAACATAAATGACAATCTATTTATTTAACAATATTTTCTCATTTTCTATCCTACTTATAAAGCTTCAAATTTAAATATTTAGCCTAGAGAGGAAAAAAAAACATTGTACATAACTGGGCAATTCAATTTGAAAACTTTTCAGTAGGGGTGTTGTAACCACTCCGGTTCTTCTTGAGCTAGGGTGTGGCGAAGGTCTTCCTTTTCTCTGAGAGCGGTGAGCAAAAGCTCCAAGGAACTCAGCACTGGACGTAGTCCACCAACATTCCCACTGTCTGTTACACGTTTACCAAAACGTCCGATTGGTCTAACCCCACGTCCCACATACCAAAATGGGTCAATTTCTGGACCTGCAAGCAAAAATATCATACTTAGCCCTGGAATAGAAATGTGTCGTTATACTTACAGGGCGGTAATAGTTGGTGTGTGTGATAAAAAAAAAAAACATTTGGTGTTCATTAGCTACACATTCCTAGCTGTGTTATGCTGCTCAAGACAACTCAAATATTGTGGTTTATAGGTTACTTCAATTCCACCTTTAAAGTCATGGCAGATGGACTTGGACTCAAACTGGACTCAAATTGGAACTCTACTTTTCTAGTAGGAGGTCAGAAATATCTTATGTAGAATGCATGTGGGACATTACAAGTTGGAAATATCAGACTTCCATGTCATCTAATGCAACATTAATGGGTAAACATAGTGGCACAGACTAAGCAATAAACAATTCAAGCACATATTTTGTTCAAACCAAGCTTACTTTTACACCTAGCCTTCTTTAAAATTGGGAAGATCTGTTGTAAGCAACATCACCAAAAAATGGGATGGGGATTCGTATGACAAGCCATTAGCCCGTAATTCCATTCTTTCTAGTCTTAACAAACATTTTTAGATATCCACAGTTACATTTTTTCTATCTATCCACAATTGTCATTTCATACATCCACATCATTCTTTCAATGGACGGAGAGACCGGGAATGGTTGGATCAGATGATGGATTTGGCCCATTAAAGGGTTCTTCCACAAAAGGGTGTTTTTTGTAAAGATGTATGTAGTATGTACTTTAAAAAACAATGTTGATTACAATTCCCTAGCAATTTAAAAAGCAAAGTTTCTTTTACTTAGAAAACTGAGTGAGTATCACCTAAAAAAACATATGTAATCGGTTTCAACTATTTTTTTTTAGTTCAAATAACTTATTGGGTTTTATGTTAAAGGAACACGCCACCCAAAATCAGTAGTAATATATGTTCTTACCTTAACTTTCAGAAAGCCCTTGCCTGTTCTAGAAAGACTGATCTAATGCAGCAAATATATTAAAAGGCTGAAGTCGTACATTGGCTAGGCCTATCCCCAGAATATCAGCAGCAAACTCAGTCTCTGTCGCGCATAACAGTCTCCAAATAAAACGCACATCGGCCTGTTGCCTATTCTGCCATGCAGCTTGTGACAATATATCGTCCAAAATGCTTGATTGCATTGCATTCTCCACATTTTTAGCTACATTTTCATGTACCACATCAGCATTTTTGTTCAGTGAATCTTTTGTAAATTGCTTTACAATTACCTACTCGTAAACTACTCGTGCAACTGTATTTAAGTAGGGAAAAAATGGAGGTGTTTGATTACTGCTATGTTCCTCTCTCTACGGCCACGGCAGAGCCCGCTAGCATAGCAACATGCTAACACATTTGCGCCGCGCGACAGAGCGTTTGAGTGCACCTACCGGCGCGGGAGAGGTATGACTCAACTCGTGAAAGTTAAGGTAAGAACATATATTACTACTGATTTTGGGTGGCGTGTTCCTTTAACAGAAAGTGAACTATAGACCGTTTTCAGGTCCCTAACAACCGTCGTTAAAGACGAACTCGGAGGACAGGCAAACCCAGAGCCGTATAGCAAGACATTGAAAGAAAGACGCAAGGTGCTTGAAAATTGTTAACAATTGAAAAGCAGACTGAATTTCCCGTGTGCAGTACAAGAGACATCTCATGTTTTTGTGATATGTCAGTTCAACGCTAAAAAAATTTAAAACGCCAATAAAGTAGGTTATTGCTCTGTCTTCAAATAGGCCACAAATATGTGGCTGTATTTTGCACACTGGCGCATGGCGTAAAACTCGTTTTCCACCCGCGCAAAGTTTCATTCGGTATTTTGCAAGTTTATTTTTTAAACAATGCGCCCAGGGGTGTGGCAATTAACAACCTAGGGAGGGGCTTGGCGCATTGTCTAAAAATCGCTATTGTACACCTGGTCAGAAGTCTATGGAGAGTTGTTTATATGTTATTTTAAGAGCGCATTGTCAACAGTCATATTGGCAGGTGCACGCACCATCCTTCTATCATTCATGAACGCACACCAGCGCACGTCCATGCAAAACATTACAAATTGCACGATTAGGCTACAATGGGAAACATAATTAGAATAAAGATATTACGAAATACAGTACATCTCATGGTGAGAAGTTATTCACCATCATTTGCAAATTGGTAATGACGGTTAAAAGTGATTAGGGGAGAGGCGAGAGATATGGAGCACAGCTGAAGACGCACTGTTACGAGATATAAGCAACTCCTCTGCAGGATAAGTGTTGCTTTATTCAGCCTATGTTTTCGATGGTAACCCATTGTCAGTTAATAGTGAAAGTAACTGCATAACTGTCTTGTCGTTGACTGACACCTTGATGAAGTTAGTTTCACTTTGCCAATGAGTTCAAATAATAGACGAGTGCAAATGCGTGAAGGCTATGCTAGGTTTTAGTAAAGCATGGTTTAGTGGAATGACTATTCCATACGGTCTCACAAGCAGCCTCCTTCAAATGCGCCAAAATGTGCCGTTGAATGGCAAAATACCGATGCATTTATTTGACATATCGCACTTTGCGCCGTTAAAAAAGGGAATGACAGATGTCATGCACGTTCTAATTTCGGTACCCCAGTACCGATGACGTTCAGTCTAATAACTCAGCCATACCCCAACCAATTTTATCAATGAAAACTTCCTCAAAAACGTCACATCATAGGCTTTCTGGCAATATGATTGGTTAAGGGATTTGTGGCGCGAATTTATTTTACTACGTGAAGGAAAAATCAAGAGTTGATGTCTCCCTCCACTAGAGGAAAAACGGCAGGAAGCACTATGCATCGTTGATCTTGACGTCGTCTAAAGGAGAAACTACTGGATCATCTGAGGTAAAAACAAGTCTTTTTATGTTATTACTACTTGTTATCCATGTTATTACTTCAAAATCGTTTTTAAAAGTTATTTTTGCTGGTAATTACACCTTGTATGCATGGCCGTAACATAATGCGTGTGTGTGATCACTTCAGCTGATATGACAGCTGATATTTTAGCACACCGTAATCTTTAGTAAACTAATTATTTTCAGTCATTTCTGGGGGGTTACTATATGTCAACCAAGATTACAGACCTACTAGGACATTTTAACGATTTGTTAAATTTTGAACGATGTTCCTTGCTTGTCAGCTGATACAGAAAACTAGCTAAGTTAGGTAACGTTAGCATCAGAAGAGGCTGCAACATGTCCCTGACGCGTAGTCGCGATAAAGTTCACTCCCGTGCTTCATGACTGCCAACTTTATGTCAAGTACACCTAATCGGTATTTTATTGTCAAATAAACCTTTCATTCCTTCGTAATATGTATAGCACAATTTACAGTTGTTTGTAGCCAAGTTGCTTAGCTTACTTAGATAGAAACATCTGACATGAATGACAACGTTAATGTTACGTTACCGACGTGAAGACTGTGTTGATCACCGATGGTGTAACGTAAGGATTTTATTCATTGACTGCTGTTTTCATGAATACATGACTGAAGATTTGTTATAAATGTGTCTTAGTATTGTTTAGCTTTTAGGCTGTAAGGTTGGCTGCTACGATTATGAGGTTTTTGGGTGGCTAACTATGATGGGAGCTCATACACCCAAGCCTACTCGTCGACACATTATTTTCTAAGGGGGTGTTTTGTCTTTACGCAACTGCAGTAGCCTATGCACGGTGTGTATGTGTATGCATACGCTGTTTAGATGTTTTCTGTCATATCTCCTGACTCATGTTCATGAATCAATGTTTGCTTGTAAGCTGGTATGCTATGTATGGTTTAGCCAAGGCAATAACAACCTAGTGAGCTCTGAGACTAATGTTACCTCTCCAAGCAATATTGGAGTCCTCCAGTGACAATAATACTTTTCAGTGAAAAGAGTCATGGTTGGTGGTGATTAGTTTTATTTTACATTACTTCCACATAATCTTAAACAACCTATTTACTAACAGACCTGTGATTTTTTGTTATTTTAGATGGAGGGAGAGAAGTATGTGCAACTGAGGTGAAAGCAGCCGACTGCTGATGGCAAACATGACCCCAAGGACCACGGTGGCATGGACATGGGACATGGATGGGTAGTTTCTGGATGAAGAGGAAGACAATGATGTGGTAGAGGAGGAGAGTAATCTCCCATCATCCTCAGCTGGGTAAGCATGTTTGTGTGTGTGTGTGTGTGTGTGTGTTCGCCCAACTGGGCGTATGCACATTTCTGGTTGTGATAAGAGTGTTGCTTATAACAATAATGACAGGGATTATAGTGATAATAGTTTGGTTAGATTTGTAATTCAATTTCTAATTTTCTTATCTGACAATTTCTTTATTTTGAGCTTGGTCAAGTCCCATGTTAGGTAGAAAGCATACACTTTGCCTATCCTTCTAACACAGACAGGGACACTAACTCCAGTAGCATTTACACCTCATCGTCTGCTAGGCTTAGATGGACACACACACACACACACACACACACGGATCTGGTGTGAATGCGGCGTTAGTGTATCACCTTATGTGTAGGGCAAATGATATCGATAATTATATATTGTACCAAATTATATGCTGTATATCACCTTATGTGTAGGGCAAATGATATCGATAATTATATATTGTATCAAATTATATGCTGTATGGTTGTTAAATGTATTGAATTTCTTCTAATGTTTAATTAATTAACACTTATTAGTGTGAATGTTAATATGAATTGATGCTTTGTTCATCATGTTAAAGTATTTTGTTGATCTTTGTTATACTGTTGTCTTGTCATTCTTGTAGTTCTAATAGTTACTGCTTGTTTGTAAACATATGTTTTGTTATTTACCTGAAGTTGTTGTTCCTGATTATTTAATGAAATTGTTAAAGACTTATCTAAATAAAATGATTTATTTCTTCTTTCGTAAACCTAACACATGTGCCAGTGTATCTTATTCTTGTTTTAATAGTAGAATGAAGCACATGGAGAAGCAGTTACCATCTGGATAGTCTTTATTTCAGCCTTTATCTTTCTTCCCCACAATTGATTTAGCCTCTTCAGAGTACAGTAAGACATCCTATATTTAGCTATGCATCTTGTTTTGATGGTAAAACATCTTATATTTGTTACATGACCATTATATCTGTGTATTTTTGGTCAGATGTCAAACCAGGAAAGGAAAACATCCTACTCTTTAAAAATTCTACATGTTACTGCGACTTGCAGTTATGAGTAAATTAATCATAACTTCTGAACCAAAGTTGATAAATTGATTCTGTTTTTTTCACTGAGGAGATCACAACACTGTCTATCTTTCACACACTATATCTACAATAGACATTAGGTGAAAAGCAAGATTCATCTTTACAAATTGATATTTTCGTGTTTTTTGATGTTGAATTTTGAAGGTATTGTTTAAAAACAATGTGTGTTACACTCAAACTTATTAACTATGATATGTACCATTTTAAAGGGCTAGTTCTCCTGATTACAATGGTGGGTATATCTTATCTCTACCATGTAGCATGGCCACACAATAAGCCTTTTTGTCTCACAAGGGCATCAAGTATGAAAAATCGGAATGTTTTGTGCCGTCTGCAAAGGTCTAATACATTTATCATAACTTTTGAACAAAAGGTGATACATTGATTCTGTTTTCATCACTGAGAAGATGACAGAATTGTGAATCTCCCATACACTCTAAGTTTTTCTCTATCTACAACAGAAATTGGGGGAAAAATGAGATTAATCTTGACAAACTGATAGTTTTGTGTTTTTTGGGGTTGAATTTTAAAGATATTTTTTTAAAAATATGTGTGTTCTCCTCAAAATTATTAATTATATTTTATACCATTTGAAAGGGCTATTTCTCCTGATTATAATGGTGGGTAAATCATATCTCTGTCATGTAGCATAATCACACAATAAGCCTTTTTGTGCCATAAGGCCATCGAGTATGAAAAAATGGAATGTTCGGCGCGGTCTGCAAAGGGTTAAATGATGTTACGCCCCAAACACACCCATATGACTGATTAAAAAACCTAGGAACACCTTGTTGCGCCATGCACTCGACGTTTGATAACAAAACCCCTCCCAATGTGGACTGGACATCCTACTAAATTTGAATAAGCTTTTGACGAGTGACGATGCGCTTTAGAATGTCATGATAGGGCCCGTTATCTTCATGCTCAAGACTAAAAACTGAAATTATGTAGGCTAAGTAAAATAGGGTAGTAACGTTAACAATGTGTTTTATCATATTTCTCAGCATATCATTTCTTTAAGAGACTGATGATCCATGATAATGGAGGCTAATGTTAGCCTACATTTCACGCAAATGACAAAATGCAGGGTAGCCTAAAGTTAAAGTTGACACTCCATTTGAGTAGATTGTTTTAAGAAAGTAAACATGGGCTTACAAGTAACGTTATTGCATACTATAAGGTAGCCTATCTTAGCTAATCCGTCATGTATCTATTGGCTACTTTCCTGTCAGTTAACATCCAGCACAATGCATTTTGTGCATTGTATTTCAGTCAATCGTTCATGTGTGGCCAGCGGCATAGGCTACTTTATCCTACTTTATCCAGTAGTTATCCTCTGACCTCTGGGGGAAACGATTGCACATCCTGCCATTATAGCCTTTGAGTAGGTAATGTTTTCACTTTAATCTAAATCATAACTAATTCTTTGTGCAGTCGAAGCCCTAGCCTAGCATAGCCTAACTTCACAGTGATTGGCGAAATGTTTAGCCTACCTTCCGTAAAACATACGTTTCTTTTTCATAGGTAAACCCGCTACACCTCTAGATGAAAACAATCTAGACTCTGCTACATCGAAATATTTAGGCAAAATGCTTTTATTCTTCATCTTATATCAAGTTCAACCAGCTTGCTTTCTACTGTATGCGTTGTCCGTATAAACAAACTAGTGCTTGTCCTCCGAGTTGATTCTTGACTACGGTTGTTAGGGACCTGAAACCGGTCTATTGGTTACTAAGAAATTAAATATTTCTTAATTAAGGTAATAAAACCAATTAATATATGCGCACTTTATTTCATTTTGTATTTTTAACTTAAAAATAGCTAGTAATGATTAATTAATGGTTAATGTTTCTGTAACTTAAAAATACAATGTTGATATTACTTAAAATGTCCTAGTTAAGAGCAAATTAAAAAGCAAAGATTCTTTTACTTACAAAACTGAGTGAGTATCACCCAAAAAGAACTCATGCAATCGGTTTCAGCTGTTTTTTTAGTTCAAGGTTAGATCAGGTTTTACAGTGTTCAAATCTTATGTCTTCATATTTTTTTAGCCCTTTATATATTTATTTAGTTTTACAGCCTGAAAAACACTTGATCTGGGAAGCAATGTTTGTGCATGTATAACGGCTTCCACACACAGTTGCGTGCGTTGCAGTGCTGGAGACGCATCCCGTTTACTTTTCATGGGCTTACGTCATCTGTTGCCAAACTGAATTGTGGGTCTGTTGTGTCGCGTTGGTCCCATCGCTCGCGTTGAGAAATTCAACTTTTGCTGCACCGACGGACGGCACCAGCATGGACGGATTATGAACTTTCGGGCCCCTGGGCCCAGATGAATTAAGGGCCCCCCAATAATTGTCACATGTCTGGGAGGGGGGGGTTTGGGGGTCCTCCCCCAGATTTTTTTCCATTTGTTTGATGTGATTTCCTGTATTCTGGTGCATTTTGGGGATGGCCAATACTAAATTCAATCAGATTCATAGCCTACATCCTGATTTGTTGATATTGAGGCAATGACTTCATGCAAAGGCTTGGGCTTCAGGGCCCCATGACCTCTTGGGCCCCTGGGCCTGGGCCCGGTAGGCCCGTGCAGTAATCCATCCCTGGGCACCAGCCAATCAAATTACGAACAAGCGAACAACAGATGGCACCAGCCAATCAAATTACGGTTATACCTTCAGTCATTTGCATAGCTACTGTCGGGAACACCCACTGGCATGCGTTGACGGAACGCAACTGTGTGTGGAAGCAGTTATTCATAGCCAGCTCAAACTTTCACAGTTCTCCGTATGACTGAAACATTAGGCTGGCTGCACACTGCCTGCATGTCGTGAGCGTGGCGTTTCTGTTGCGTGTCAGTTGCGTGGTGGCTGCGTGGCGTTTTCTATGTCTTTGCATACCAGAAACGTGTCTGACGCTGTGCTGCGGCAGCCCCTCTGCCTATTAAAACATCTCTTCACTGTCTCTTTTGAATGGAAACGCTTCCAACACGCTTGCGTGTCGTGTGAAAAATAGGCGTGGGTCCTATTTCTAGCATCAGGGCTCTACACTAACATTTTTTCCCGGAGCGGCCACGTTAAAACATTTAGGGGCACAGACAAAAATCTGGGCGCACAGTCAGGGCTGGACTTGGACAAAAAACCACATCCCTTCTTTATCTGCCGCAACTTCTGCATGCACTTCATTTATCCATTTTAACCATAGATTTTAACACGCTCACTGAATTTTGGCTCTGAGCCAATGTTGGAGGGGCGGGGCGTGATAAGAGCGGTCATTGGGTTTGTCTAGTGTCAGTATAGAAATTGCTGACTGTCCTTGCTTTGGGCCGATTTTGATTGTTGCCCATGTTTTAAAATAACGATAACAAATACTAATTTAATTCGATCGGCCCAAAAGGTATGCCGGATGGCCAACTTACACATAATGTACCATTACATTGCAGCCAACAATTAAACATGCAAGTGCACCAATTAAGAATGACTGACAACATTTACAGAAAAACAAGATTTTAAAGAATATCAGTGCCTACTTTATTTTCAGTGCGTTCTGTTTTTCTAAATTTAGCAAATCCAAATATGCCCATGGTAACCTATCTGGCTGCATACTGCCCAATACTACTACTTTGGTCAAGAAGTGTCTGCTAAATGTAATGTACTACTAAAACAGTCCATTTTCTCTTCCACAAAACCCAACATAGTCTAATCAAGGATAATTATTTTTATTTGAAATATCTGTAAAAATTAAATTTTTTACATGACATTGAAGATATTATAAAATTGTTTTTTGTACCCATTTCATATCAATCTTTACAAATAAATACAATGTTTTATTAATGTTGTGCCAACATTTCAGTTCTTCACATACAACGAGCATGTAGATATTAAAGGGGTCATAGAATTGGCTTAGTTTACCTTGGCGTAGTTGAATAACGGCAGTTCGGTATGTAAAATTGATACAGAGAGCCAAAGTCCCGCCCTTTCCGTTTGCCACCATGGGACCTATCTTCGAAAAAATTATGAACGGTAGTCAATGGCGAATCCTGATCGACTTGTGCCTTGTCAATTTTAAAGACAATTTTTCATGTAAAGACATTTCCAGTTTGTTTCGTAACTATTTAATTACAACATGGTAAAAGATTGTAATTCCAGATGAGGGATGTAGTTCACTGAGCAGATCATAGCTTTTGCAGCCTATCGAATAACAGCATTTTCTTGACGTGAAAAATTATCCTTTAAATTCACACAAATCTTACGTGAAACTTATGGCACAATTCGAACAGGACCAAAAATAATTATCTCTCCATTGACTTCCGTTCATATTTTTTCAAAAGATAAGTCCCATGGACCGGAAGCAGAGACTTTCTAATGAGGAGACACAGCACTCAAAACATCCTCCATAGAAATGCATTAGGTGTTAGTTTGTAACACGAATATTGTCTACACATATCCCACCCCTTCCGTAGCAAAAAAGTCAACATGTGAATACATCGTGCCAATCATGTATTGTGTTGTGATTTCACAGCTGGAGCAAGGTTGAATAGAATAGAATAGAATATACTTTATTGTCATGCCTGCATGAAAATTATCTTTGGTCTCACTGGTAAGAGTAGTATAAAACACATAGGAAACATAGAGTAGACACATTCATTCCATTACACATAGACATATATCCACAGGATTGACACAGCACATCACATGTACCCCCTTGCTGTCGTGAAGCCTTGCGCATGCGCATTTCTGCCGAAATAGATGCCCTTCACGCAGCTTAGCTACAGGAAGTCCATCTTCATAACTGTTGTAACTTGCTAGGTTTGACTATGTAAACTTAGTAAGCATCAAAATTCGTAATTCTGATTCTTGAGAAACATGAAAAATGCAGTCAACAAGTGTGGGCACAACCATCACACTCATCACTTTTTCTGATGTCTGCCAACTGCCTGGGAACAATATACAGCACCTAGCTCAGCATGCCTAACCCATGCAGCCCCAGCATGCTACCTTTGTATGCTCAGCTAAGCAAACTAACGAACAAATTCCCTCATGTGGTGGATATTATTAAAATAATTTGGTGCTTCTTTGGGGGAACTTGCATATAAAAATAAATTAGGGGGCACAGCATACATGTATTGCTCTATAGTTTTAATGTTAAAATGCATAAATGTTAATAGCTTAAATGTTATTCCATTTCTGTTAGTCGCTTTGGATAAATGTGTCTGCCAAATGAATAAATTTAATTTCTAAATTATATAGTGAGGGGTATGGTTATGCTTGTGTCTTGGCTGAAGTACCAGTTGAGAAAACATAGGCTACAAAAGACACTCAGAAACATTTAATTACAATATTTGAGGGACTGAATCAGTATCTGATTTATTTTCTGATTCAGGCTCAATGATGGATGGCTCCATGGAGCTATCGCTTTGAAGCATAACGTTTGACTTCAGTTGAGATTCAGTTGAGGAATAGGCTATAAACTTTACTTTTCTGCATGTAGGGTTGTTTTAGACACTACAATTTTAAAACAACTTGTTTTTCATATAATGGCATGAAATTATGTTGTTATTATCTGTTAGCATGAAGATATATATACACGGTAAAAGTATACCCAGCTATCTTCTAGCGAAATGCAGCGCTTATACGGCTCCAGAACAGACAAAAACAAAGCGAGTATCAGTTTAGCACGGCGATCGTCCATGTTTTCTGTTTACATTCCACTTCAATTGCCTGGAACGCTTTGAAGTAGGAGCTAGTACACTTCAGGTAGGATAAGTCCCACGTCCCATTGCTTTGGATGGGCACTGGAACGCAGCATTAGTAGTCATTGGCTGGAAGGCAATTAATAATTCATGTGGATGTCCACAAGGGGGCGCTAAATCTGCTAAAACAGACAGTTTTATTCCCCAGCCTAATTATAGGGGTGTAAATGGGATTGTAAAACGACATTACTTAGCTTTTTTGTTTGACAGGCCATAGTTGCATACCTTCAATGGTAACATCACAGAACAAGAACAAAACAAGAACAACAGAACAAAGGACTAAAATGGTGTGTGGGATAGCTAATACAGATAACTAAGAGCAGGATAGAGGGATAGTTAATAGCACATAAACATCTGTGGAAGTAGTTCAATGTTTGGGCATTTAGGGTGTTCTACCAGTCTGTTGTGGCCAGCGCCCTCTTCTATGCAGTGGTATGCTGGGGAGGAAGCACAAAGAAGAAGGATGCTGGGCGACTTGACAGGCTGGTAAGGAAGGCTGGCTCTGTAGTGGGAGCTGAACTGGAGTGCATCACTTCAATATCTGACAAAAGGACCCTAAACAAACTGATCAACATCTTGGACAATGAATGTCATCCACTCTACCGCACTATCAAAAAGCAAAAGAGCTTGATCAGCTGGAGACTTCGCTCACTGCCATGCACAACTGAAAGGCTGAGGAAGTCATTTGTTCCTAGGGCCATTGAACTGTTCAATGCCTCACTAAAGGGAAGAGGAGAGATAGACTTCTCTGCTTAGTCTGTCTGCCTCTCCACCCTCTCCATGTTTGAGTACTGACTGCCTACTACTGTGTTACTACTTTTTACTACTGTTTTACTAATGTACACAGCTAATGTACATAGCCTAATGTTTTACTGCTACACTGTTTTTCATGCTATATTAGCACACATGATCAATGGCTGTCAACCTCAACCTGTTCATGCACTGAAATAGTTTTTTATTTTACCTTGTCTACATTATACTTTACTCTTCTATTTGTCCATATTATTTATGCTGGTCTCTAGACCTTACTCTTGCACTGTTGCACTGTTGGACTAATGTTGGACTACTTTTTGCACCTTCACCATGACACTCACTCTCTTGAGCACCTTGCCATGCACACATAACTAAAGGACTATGGTTGGACTACTTTTGCACCTTCACCATGACACTCACTCCCTTTAGCACCTTACCAGTCCTGGCCCTGTCACTACAAGCGTCTTATGCTTGATCACCCTCAAGCACATTGGACTTTTTAAATATAATTTATATAGTGTATTTAGTATTTAGTTTTGTTAGTTTTCTTATCTTCTACTGTCTTTATTGTACAGTGGAGTTTAGTTATATGTTTATACTTCTACTTATGTTTACCATTTCTGCTGTAAGTGCATGTTGTGTGTGATGTCTGTATGCTACTGAGACCCTTGAATTTCCCCATGGGGATCAATAAAGTATCTATCTATCTAAGTGACAATGTTGTACCATAGATAAATATAGTGCACTCAAGCGCAATTGACTTTGTATACTAGTGCTTTTGTCTTTCCTATTTTGCATTCAGCGCATATTGGAATTTTCCCTCCACAGGCACGTCAGTAAATTAGGGAATGCAATTGCGCCCACGGGGGCAGTTCAATGAAAAAAGGAGGCGTTTTCCGGCGCAAACGTTCCCTGTTGATATTTTGCAGTTTCAGAAAACAATTTTACCACAGACCAGGGGCCCGTTGCACAAAAGTAGGATCAAGACATCCAGGATAAGTGACTGAGCTGAGCTCAATGAATCCAAAACAAGAGCGTCCAGGCTTAATTGGTTGCACAAAGACCAAGCCACGATGAGCAGACACGGATTCATCAAGCCAGGTGAAACCTATCCTGGATAAGTGCGCTTACGGCTTCCTCGAATAGACCCCGCCACCGATCACAGATTCACCATGGCAACTAGAGCGTCTTCATTGCTTCTTCTACGGTGTAAAGTAGGCGATAGCCTTTTCACAACAGCAACACCTCTGTTTAGGAGAATATTGCAACTAGTGTGGCACTCCCGTGACGTCACATTGTCGCACGACAGGTCGGGAATGGTGAGCATGTAAAAGACATAATTAAAAAGAAAGGCAACACCGCCACAGTGATAAAGCAAAGCAATCTTCCCTGATGACGACAGTGGTCGGCCGGTGAGGGACCAATATGTGTTAAATCAGTTAATATGCATGCTTTAAATTTAAGTTAAATATGTCCTGCAGTGGTAGAGATGCATGCTGTGAATTTCAGTTAGATTATGTCCTGCAGTGGCAGAGGAATTTTGATTTTTTTTCCCTCTGTGGCCCTAATATTCCGTCATTTTATACTGTATATAGCCTTATAGTCTATGGGAAACTGTAAATTATCTAATGATTGCAACATCATCTAAAAATCATCATTTATCCAAAATGATGAAATTAACTCATTGAGTGCCAAAAACGTAATATTACGTTTTAGCTTTTTTTTTTTTATTACGAAACTAGACACTCTAGGAACTCTGTGATGAATGGAAATGAAATATATGACGATCGAAAACTCATAAAAACGCACAATCTGGACATTTTATCTGGACATTTAATCTTTAAACTCTGCTTTTGATGGTTGCCGCTTTGGGTTGAATCAGTGACACATGCACGTCAGGTCAAAACCAGGCCATTTTCGTGGGTTTATCACTAGGTGGCGGTCTCGCTAGGTCACTTCCCGGAAACTTTACAGGCAACACTTCATAATTCATCAAAGACGCTACATCTCCATTTCTAGAAATAAAACAGGGATTTTGATGAAAACTAGCCACTGTTTAGCTTGGGATTTCTTAGGAACAGAGGCATGTAGAAATAAACGGTTTGTACCCACTGAGAGCTTAAAGTCTCACCTTTCAAACAAGCCATAGTATGTGTCCATAGCTATAACATAGAATACGCTGTGGCTCTACAAAAATCGTCAACAATGATCAAGATTGCTGGCACTCTCGGCCAAAGCTTCCGAAAACAGCGCGGCATTCAATGTGTTAATGGAATTAATGATCACAAACGTTTAAATAATGACAGTGGGTCTAGTTATATGTGATAACAATGTGTAGTGGGCAGTGGAATAACTTCCGTTTGTGGTGACTGCTGACTGAGATAAGGGATGAGATTAAATAGATCCTGGAATTTAGCCTGGTCTGGATCAGGCTAGCTCCACAGAATAAATCCCCATGGTAACTTATACCATAACATATGGTTTTGTGCAACTGGATCACGGATAAATTGAGCCAGGATAACCAAGATATCCCGGCTTAAACACTTATCCTAGTTTTGTGCAATGGGCCCCAGGAAAATCCTGGTCTAAAGTCAGTGGCGCAAATTCAGATGCTATTTTAAGGGTGCATGCATGGCCACAGGGGCGCCTGCAGGAAAGAATGCTATGCACACCGATCTACAGACACCCACGTGCACACACGGAAACATTCAAAGCCTTGATAATATTTGTCCGTTTCCGGTTTTGTTCGTACATTGGTCACCTAAAAAGTAGCCTATATAGTACAACATCTACATGCAATATATTTAAAACACCTAATTACGACCTATTCATTTGGACAACTTTATACAGCCCTATAAAGGCTAAAGTTACCTTTAGTTTTGTTCTAATTTACCTTGTATGGCTTTAAACATTGTGTGCACTTTAACATCAGCCTAAGCATTATTCCAGCTGCGTTAAGGTTTTGACAAGCACCACAATTTTGCCTACCTTGTTGTTGCCCATCTGAAATAACTCCAAGCTGTGCTTTGTTCCCTCCATCCTTTCCTTGTTTTCAAAAAATGTTTTATATCCATAATGGCCTTGAAGTCTTGAGTTAGTGAATTAGCTTAAATTAGTGTATTATGTCCTGATAACCAGCAACTATAGATAGTAAAAGAAAGCAGCAAGTAGCCTTGGCTACAATTTCTGTAGTTGCTGCGTCCGTGCATTGTTATTCTCTCTCCTGCTCAAACAAAAGTTGTGCATGACTAAGTTGATGATAACGTGTACAAACACGACTTTACAGAAAATATTGTAAATAGCCTACTGTCATGCAGTTAATGGGTGCAAACTGCTGCACAACGCACACTTTCCTCCTCTCATCTATATGGACGCAGTTGTTCCCATTTCTGCAAACCATACATAATTACAAGGAAAAATATTACCACACGACAGAAATCGCAGCATGGGAGAGAGCTTATCTGACAGAAGAGCTGCACCGTCTATAGCAGGGTTGGGCAACTAATTTCCCCAAGGGGCCACATGACAAACTGGGACTGTTGAGGAGGGCCGGACCCAAAATACCGAACTCAAGTCTGAACTCAATTCTGTTCAATTCTATTCTGTTCTTGTATAACATTAAGTAAATAATATGGTTTTGTTTACTAGTCGTAAGAACAGATGAAAATGTGAGGGAGACAAAGGAAAAACACCAATATTTAATCTATGTCCAGTATTTAATCCTCATTCTCGAAAATTATTTTTTGACATTGACATTTTTTTCAGTTTTCAAAGACTGATATAAAAAAGTACTACAATATCTATAATTAGGCTAGGTCATGAAAATGTGAAGGAGTCAGTACAACCGATAGGCCTGTGCCACCATTTCATCAACACTCAGCAATATTTCATCATTAAATCATTACCATCATTAAATTAACTATATGCAGAATTAGACTACGAAAATGTGGAGCAGACAATAGTAGGCTGCCATTAGTTAATCAACATGCACAAAGAAAACTATTTTTAAAATGTAGGCTATGTTTTTGCTTTAACTTTATGCACATAACTGTGATTGGTCAACTCGCTCTGTGTGTTGAGCCGGCTGCTTCAAGCAACCTGTGGGTAGTAGCATCATACTAGTTCGCTAACATAAGCTTTGCAAATAAACTCAGACATATTTTGGTTACAATTACGGGTTATCCGATTGTAAACTGTCTATCTGCCAGTAACGTTTTGAAATTAACACTTCGTATCGCCAACGAGCAGCAGTAGGAGTTCGTTCTAACAACCTTTGCGGTGGTGAGCGACGCAGACATAAGAGACACAAAACTTTGAAAGGTTTACGCCGACGTAAAGGCAACTGCATTGTGTCGACGCAGAAGCATATTCTATTCACCAGCACATCAGTAAGGGTGTTTACGTCGTATGCATCCACGCACAAATGTATGGGCGTACAAATAGCAGTCGCTTTCAAAATAAAAACAACGATATTGATTTGCATGCATTATCTCTATGCTATAGGCTCTTGACTATTGTTCTTTCACGGACCTTACGCGGGCCGGTCAGGGAAAGCCCACGGGCCGGATGTGGCCCGCGGGCCGTATGTTGCCCATGTATGGTCTATAGTGAGGTAATGTTAGATTACATTGCAAAAATATCACCATCCATTCATAACCTCGTGATTCAGTGAGAGTGATCCCAAAACATCGGAAAGTATGTCTTTGTGACATTTCTGTATTACATTTTGTCAAGAAGAAAAATCAATAGCAAACTGTTCCCAACTGGACAGTCCTTAGAGCTGTGAACCGCTCCTGGCTGTACCTGGCAAAGCCGCCATCATAATAGCAATCCGCTATGGAACAAGCGCGCCTGTTGTTAAAGGGAATGTGAGATGACTCTCCAATTGGTTTATTGCACGCTACGCCCAAACCACACCCATGAGTAATGTAGCTACTTCAGACCACCTCATTTTAGATTTGCGTCGGGCGCAACAGTCATTTATCCCGTCGGTAAAATAGCAACTTGCGCTTTGCGTTTCAGATCATTAAGATAGTGCCCATAGAGTTAAAATCATGGGTTTACCTCAGAGGCAACAATAAAAAAGAAGAGGTATGCAATGCAATTAGCTAAGTGGATTTATCTATGAATGAACATGGAATTAAACATTTGTACACTAAATGATTATAAATTGAGCTGTTCCCACACCGACTTATGTGTTCCTGCTAGTGGTACTAGTTAAAAATGGACACTTCACTCACGAAAAACGTGATTCACGCAGCTACATGAAATGTAAGTACAACTGCAGCCGGTTGGGGGCAGCATAAGTCCGCTGTGGCGTTCCGCGGTCGAACCGGACGGAGCGTTCGACAGCAAGGGCTGTGATTGGCCGAGTTTTCAGTGTGTTGTTTGTTGGTGTTTTAGCAGCCCCTGCAACATGCTAGTCCACTGTAGCCTACAGTATAAGCTTTGTACATAATGTCAAACATAGTTTTGGATTCAGTGGCAGGATTTCTTGATTGTACAGTGCCTGTCTCTTAGTAATGTTTTAAAATGAGAGCTTCGTCAGCTGGCAGTAGGCTACTTTGTCGGCAGTCATGAGAAGTTTGCTTGCTAACAGACCATAAGCTGCCCAGAAACCTTGTGAATAGTTCTGATTTTTTTACTACACTAACAAGGTTGAAATATAGCCTTTGCCTACAGCATCTCCTTAACAGTAATGTTAACAAAATGGCAGCATTCATATGACAAAGGAAAACAAATTCAGTCACTCAAGGCTGTGCCACAGCAACCAGTCTACAGTCCTACCCAATACTCGATGCAGCTAGCGTTGTCTGACGGTCGAGTGGGTTAATGCACGTATTTCCAGAACAGGTCTGCAACTTTCAGGAGTTTTCCTGAGTTTGAATCCAGGCAGGAGTAATGATGTGACGTTTTTCTTTAGAAATCTTTTATTGAATCGAAGTTGTAGCCTACAGACAGTCGATGAGGTGTTCTGAAGTAGGCTTAGGCTGGGTGTAGGCTAATTTGAAACTTATGCAGGGTAACGGGAACATTTGTTTTTAAAACATAACTTGCATCTTTCCATTCCAACCATTATTAGGCCTAGGCCTATTTTTATCTTTTTTTTGCAAGGTGTTGCTCCTGGCAAGACTTGTTTATAAGACGTTTGGTAATTAATTGATAGCTGTTTTTGGGACACGTTAAACTTTCTTGATAATGAGCGCCATTTTGGGACATTAAGCTACGTTAAGCTTTTTCACGTTTAAGATTTTATGTCCTTAAAGGAACCATATGTAAGATTGTGGGCAAAACTGGTACTGCAATCACTTGGTTTATCCCCTCCCCCTCCCCCTCCCCCCTGACTCGAGATTGCTAACCCGGATGCCGAAACACTACTGACTTTGTGATTTGTAGATAGGTGGAGGGTGGCACATCAGGCCAAAACACAACAAGTTTGTGTGTGTGTGGGTATGAGTTTGTGTGTATGTGTTTATTCTCCACAGGCTTGTTCTAAGTATGTAATCCACTTTCAAATGTTTAGAACACATTGAGTTTTGAGTGATGTTGATTGTATTCCTAGCTTTTCATGAATAATAATACATTTTATATATGTATATAATTTTCATATTATACTGATTTATATAAGGAAGTTGTATTTGTTGAATCAAATGTATTTTATGTCTCTTTTCCGAAATGGTCTTCAATGAATACAGTATACTTACTTCCTGTATTACTGGTAAGGTAAAGTATGTTTTTTTTTAATGTCATTCTTATTGACTGTAGCATTTACTTATATACAAATAAATGGTTTATTCTTATAGACCAAATACATCTAAACCATTGTTTCTGACTTGATTATTAGTTTTTATGCATATTTTTATGTTGTTGGTGAGAAAGTGAATGTGAATTCTGTCAACATTCTAAATCTCGTTTCCTGCATTTTTTTACACTGATCACTAAAATTATCATAACTTTTGAAAGGTTAATGATATTCCAATACAGTCTTTTTTGTTAAATAGCCCACAACTTGCTGAACATTTCATAAACTCTATATTTTTCTCTATCTTGTAGAGAAATATGATGAAAATTTGACAAAGACAGATATACATTTGGAGAGGATTTTCTAATACTGTTCATTACTATATCAACATTACCATATGTATTTTACATCATTTCATAGAACTGATCCTTCTGATTACAATGGTATGTATATCCCATTGATGGTATGTATTATACTCAAGAAATACGTTTTTTTGTGTGAGGAGGTCATCCAGCACCAAAAATGGAATGTTCGGCACGGGCACGAAAGGGTTAAATGACAATATCCTGGCCGGACTATTGTTGTCAGTGAGTATTTGAAATTAACATGATTTCTTAATGTCTAGTGACATTTCAGGGCCATTTTATGATTAATTGAAATACATTTCTTACATATGGTTCCTTTAATTTATTTATATATTTAGGCTACTTGCGCAAACCCTGGATACTTTTATTGCCACACAACAATATTGGTGGTATTTGTTGTTATATTAGCTTCAGAAAGCACCGCTTCAGAAAGCTGCACTGCTTGTGAAAGAAGGGGATGGGGGAGGGGGGCTTGCAGCCAAGTGTCGGAAAAATGCATGCGAGCACAAACCGAGAGAACAGTGAAGGAGTGGCCGATCCTGGAGCTCCGTACAGAAAAATGTGAGCACAAATCTGGCACAAACCGACAAAACAGCGAAGGAATTGTCAATCCAATCGCCAATCATTTTTATTCATGCCCATTTCAACTATAGACTACGATAGAGATAGCCAGGCTTGGAATTTCACCATTCTGGGGGCAAGGTCACTTGGCTTTTAGTTGGGCATATTTGGTGGGGGCATAAAGGCCACATGTCAGGGCACCAAGGCCAAAGTTAACTATACAGTAGTAGGCTATAAAAATGATCAAAGTTGTATTTAGCCTATTTACTACAGTAGACCTGCATCACTGTATGAAACATTACAAACATGAAACATGACATATTACATAGAATTGTAAATCATCTGATCATCTAATATGTACAGATATCTAGGCTATATTTAATATTTATTTTATATTTGGCCTGTTATGAAATCATGTATAGAACAATTTAAGTATAGCTCAGCTTTAAGAAACTCAAATAGCCTAGATCATACATGGGCAACATACGGCCCGCGGGCCACATCCGGCCCGTGGGCTTTCCCTGACCGGCCCGCGTAAGGTCCGTGAAAGAACAATAGTCAAGAGCCTATAGCATAGAGATAATGCATGCAAATCAATATTGTTTTTATTTTGAAAGCGACTGCTATTTGTACGCCCATACATTTGTGCGTGGATGCATACGACGTAAACACCCTTACTGATGTGCTGGTGAATAGAATATGCTTCTGCGTCGACACAATGCAGTTGCCTTTACGTCGGCGTAAACCTTTCAAAGTTTTGTGTCTCTTATGTCTGCGTCGCTCACCACCGCAAAGGTTGTTAGAACGAACTCCTACTGCTGCTCGTTGGCGATACGAAGTGTTAATTTCAAAACGTTACTGGCAGATAGACAGTTTACAATCGGATAACCCGTAATTGTAACCAAAATATGTCTGAGTTTATTTGCAAAGCTTATGTTAGCGAACTAGTATGATGCTACTACCCACAGGTTGCTTGAAGCAGCCGGCTCAACACACAGAGCGAGTTGACCAATCACAGTTATGTGCATAAAGTTAAAGCAAAAACATAGCCTACATTTTAAAGTTTGCAGATGGCGGTACCTCCACATATAGTGAGTACTAAGCTACGTCCTGACGTAATTCTATGGTCGGATTCAGAGAAGATAGTTTACTTCATTGAACTCTCTGTTCCTTGGGAAGACAGAGTGGAAGTGGCCAATGAGCTGAAGAGAGCTAAATATACTGAAATAGCAGAGGAGGCAGCTAAGCGAGGTTGGAGTGCACGATTAAGGCCTATTGAAATCGGTGCACGTGGGTTTGTGGCCAGATCTGCTATTGGCTTGCTGTCTGAATTGGGCATTTGTGGTCGAAGTCTAAGGCAGGTGGTTAGTAACATGTCCTTAGCAGCAGAACGGGCAAGCGAATGGTTGTGGGTAAGGAGAAGTTACCCTTCCTGGGGCGCAAGCTAAGGTAGGCTAACTGGCTCATTTGTTTTGGTCGTGGGTAAGGAGAAGTTACCCTTCCTGGGGCGCAAGCTAAGGTAAGCTAACTGGCTCATTTGTTTTGGTGGCGGGTAAGGAGAAGTTACCCTTCCTGGGGCGCAAGCTAAGGTAAGCTAACTGGCTCATTTGTTTTGTGTTTGTGATGGACTGTGCCTAGGTTGATGGTACTTGGCTAAGGTTCTTTATGGTTTATGGTTCAGTCCACATCAACGGGACGGACCGACCTAGCCAACTTAAACCATGCCTAGGTTAGTTAAGGGTATTTGGATGCTTGTTGTGGTAATATGGGGCAGCATGGGGCGTAAGCTAACTGCTAACTGCTGGCTAATTTGTTTTGTGTTTGGGATGGGGCCTAAGATAATGGGCTAAGCTAACTGGCTAATTTGTTTTGTGTTTGTGATGGGCTGTGCCTAGGGTGATGGTACTTGGCTAAGGTTCTTTATGGTTTATGGTTCAGTCCACATCAACGGGACGGACCGACCTAGCCAACTTAGACCATGCCTGGGCTGGTTAAGAGTATTTTGAGTATTGGATATTTCAATGTGGTAATATGGTGGTAGCATGGAGGGGAGTGTCTCCAGGACGCTGGTTTCACTGTTAAGCCTTCATGAGGTGTCGTGGGCCTAACTTAACGAAACATCGGTGAATGAGGGTGCCCACTTGATAACCCCAATGACATGCCGCATACTATATAGGCTACTGCTGTTGGATAGGCCATTTGCATTGTGCTTGTGACCATTTGTTGGCGGATTTGTGGGTAGTGTGCTTTTTAAAGTTAAACTTGAGCAGGGGCTTCTGAATGTGTTTTTACCTTGGATTTTGGCACAAGGGATTTTAACATCTAATCCTGTGTATTAATGTAATTAAAAATAGTTTTCTTTGTGCATGTTGATTAACTAATGGCAGCCTACTATTGTCTGCTCCACATTTTCGTAGTCTAATTCTGCATATAGTTAATTTAATGATGGTAATGATTTAATGATGAAATATTGCTGAGTGTTGATGAAATGGTGGCACAGGCCTATCGGTTGTACTGACTCCTTCACATTTTCATGACCTAGCCTAATTATAGATATTGTAGTAC
The DNA here is from genome assembly GCF_046254945.1 of Alosa pseudoharengus. Lineage (NCBI taxonomy): Eukaryota > Metazoa > Chordata > Actinopteri > Clupeiformes > Clupeidae > Alosa > Alosa pseudoharengus. The sequence goes on from NW_027468650.1 coordinate 36,806,645, forward strand.
TTTTTTATATCAGTCTTTGAAAACTGAAAAAAATGTCAATGTCAAAAAATAATTTTCGAGAATGAGGATTAAATACTGGACATAGATTAAATATTGGTGTTTTTCCTTTGTCTCCCTCACATTTTCATCTGTTCTTACGACTAGTAAACAAAACCATATTATTTACTTAATTACATTACATTACATTACATTACATTACATTTGGCTGACGCATTTTTAGCCAAAGCGACTAACAACATGGTAAACAGTTTAAGTTTTAGAGCAATTCTCAACAATATTAGGACAATTTAAAAAACATTAGAGTACAGTAAGAATAAGTGCATCAGTGAGTGCTGTTTTTAACAGTTACGTGTCAGTTTAAGACGGCTGGTGAGTGCTAGGATCAGCAAGACTTGTTGTAAGTGTTGCTATGAGAGGAGATGTTCTCTAAAGAGCTGGGTCTTCAGGAGTTTTTTGAAAATGGAGAGGGATGTCCCTGCCCTTGTAGGAACTGGCAGTGTGTTCCACCAGCGAGGAACAACAGATGAGAAAAGTTTGGATTGGCCTGAGCGTACCGGAGGTAGAGCTAGACGTCGTTCGTCTGAGGAGCGCAGCGGTCTGGAGGTAGCGTATGTCTGTATGAAGGCATTCAAGTAGGTGGGAGCAGAACCGGAGACTACTTTGTAGGCAAGCGTTAGAGCCTTGAATTTGATGCGGGCCGCCATAGGTAGCCAATGTAGCTGGATGAGTAGCGGCATGTGCCCTCTTGGGTTGGTTGTAGACCAGGCGCGCCGCCGCGTTCTGGATCATCTGAAGTGGTTTCACTGCGCAGGCTGGGAGACCTGTCAGGAGGGCGTTGCAGTAGTCGAGTCGTGAGATGACTATTGCCTGAACCAGAAGTTGGGTGGCATCTTGATTTAAGTAAGTCCTGATTTTCCGTATATTGTAGAGTGCGAAACGGCATGACCGGGCGACTGAGGCAACATGATCTGAGAAGTTTAGTTGGTTGTCGAGAACAACTCCTAGATTTCTTGCAGTCCTGGTAGGTGAAACAGACAGAGAGTCAAATTTGATGTTGATGTCGTGGTGTATGGTAGGTTTAGCTGGGAGGACCAGCAGTTCAGTCTTTGAGAGGTTCAGCTGGAGGTGGTGTGCCTTCATCCATGTAGCTATGTCTGAGAGGCAATCCGAGATCCGTGCTGAAACCAAGGGGTCATCAGGTGGAAAGGACAGACAGAGCTGTGTGTCGTCTGCATAGCAGTGGTATGAGAAGCCATGCGAACGGATAATCTGTCCCAAGGAGGTGGTGTAGATAGCAAAGAGAAGGGGGCCCAGTACTGAGCCCTGGGGGACCCCTGTGGTGAGATGGTGAGGTGCAGATAGCTGACCAAGCCATGATACGTTAAACGAGCGTCCTGTGAGGTAGGATTCAAACCAGGAGAGAGCAGAACCGGAGATTCCCATGTTAGCGAGTATAGAGAGAAGGATGCGGTGATTAACCGTGTCAAAGGCAGCCGATAAGTCAAGCAGAATGAGTACTGATGACCGAGCGGTCGCCCTGGCTTCTTTTAAGGCTTCTGTTACAGACAGCAGAGCCGTTTTGGTAGAGTGGCCGCTTTTGAACCCAGACTGATTTGGATCCAGAAGGTTGTTCTGTGAAAGGAAGTCAGAGACCTGTTTGGAGACTGCTCGTTCAATGCCTTTGGATAAGAAAGGCAGGAGTGAGACAGGGCGGTAGTTCTCGACTTGAGCAGGGTTGAGAGAAGCTTTCTTAAGTAACGGTGTTACCCGGGCCATTTTGAACGCTGTTGGAAATGTGCCGGAGGTTAGCGAGGCATTGATCACGTGTGTGATAGCTGGTGCGATGGTCGGGCTGATGGACTGAAGTAGGCTCGTAGGTATAGGGTCCAGCGAGCATGTGGTAGGACGGCTGCATGTCAGGAGTCTAGATACTTCATTCTCGGAGAGAGGCGTGAATGCTGAAAAAGATGATCTAGCAGTCCCTAGAGGTTGTAGGAGTGCGGTATCTGAGTCCGATGCGTTGAGTGGGCATGTAGAGAATTGACTGCTGATTGCCGCCACTTTGTTTGTAAAAAATGAGGCGAGGGTATCTGCAGTAAGGCTGGATGGAGGAGGAGGCATCTGAGGGTTGAGTAGCGATTTGAAGGTTGAAAAAAGTTTTCGAGTGTCTGTAGCACTGTTGATTTTGTCATTGTAGAAAGCCGTCTTAGCAGCAGTCATAGCCTGAATGGTAGGCTAGAGGAAGTGGGGGGAGGGTAAGATGGGATGACCAGAGCCGTCTTCGCTGGAGCTAGGCTATGGACTAGTCCAGCCTATGTGCAGAGTTCCTGACACAAGAAAAAGTGCGTGGTCCACCATGAAAGCCTTATCCCTCACTCACGCATCCTAAATGGAAAACAGACTATACCATTATGTCATTATAAGACTAGAGATAGTTTTCTATCTTTGACTTAGCCTATTTTATGGAAACGATTGGGAAGAACATTTGTGCTATTCAAAAAACATATCTTCTATCGTCTTTCCAGGCGCACACAGCTCGTTACCATATATGGGACTGCCTAAACAGATTTTCTAGAACCGTCTCTTTGGCGATAGCCTGAGTCGTCCAGCCTTTCTTCCGCAGACTCTTGATGAGCTCACTGACTTGCGTGTTGATCACAGCTATCTCTAACAATGGCAGTGAAACACCGCTATTTATCTTGATCAGTAGGTGTGGATTGTTACGCCCCTTCGCAGCTCCTCCCCACTCGTGATATAAATATATGTTCAGCTCACAGTAAAAATTATTCTGCTGTAGCTACAGTAGCGTACACCTGATCTACAAAATAGAATCTACAAGCCTGTCTACTGTGATGGAGACCAGAAGTTTCTACGGAGGGAAAGAAGCAAGAGGACCCTCTTCCAAAGTGGTGAAGACTCTCTTCCCACACAAGGAGAACTCATCTCCTGGAGCTGCGGGCGGGCAAAAAACGGTAAGTTTTACATTAAGTAGCCTAAATGTTGTTATTTGGAGAATCAGAAGTTACTTCGCTATTACTGCAGTATATTAAAATATCTGTTCATATATTATCTACAGGCTCTAATTTTTTGTAATGTTTCTGTGTTACAGATGACTGCAGTTAAACGTCCGCCATCATCTTTACCAAAAGCAAAACGTCAAAAGCGTCTCGTCACAAAAAAGGCGGTAAGTGTTATTGTGTAATCTAGGCCTACAACAGAATAATAGGTTGCTGTACAGTAGCCTACTGTACCTCTACATAAGGTCAGCACCCTTGCTTAACTAACCCATGACTTGTGACTTATCTCTAATACAGGCAGCTGTTACAAAGCTGACTCTGTGCGATGATGAGGCCAGGGTGCCACATCTAGAAAGCCGTCTGGCTGACAGAACAGCGCAGCTTGCAGCAGAGAAAGCTTGAGTAGCCGAGAGAGACGCTGAGATTGATCGGTTGAAAGCAGAGGTCAACAACCTCAAATGGGAGCTTCAACAACTCAGAGAGACCAGACGTGACCTTGCGTGATGTTGGTCCCGAAGACCACGCTAAGATTCACCAACAGAGCTATGGCCAAGTGGGCAGATATGGATGCCTGCTCTTCAGGTCCATCATCTCAGAGGAACACTATAAACCCTGGAGCAAAACCACAAACTGGGATGGATCGAAGGGCAAGCAAGCACTGCCGCAGAATGTGAAAAACTTTGTGGTCTCAACACTGCAACAAAAGTTTCCTGCTATGGGGAGGAGTGACATGAAGGACTGCATCAACAAGATCAACAAATTCCTACGCACATCACAAAGATCTTCCCAGGGATTCAACGTGCTTCAAATGTAGACAGTAGAATGTTGAATGTAGAATGTTCATTATTTAAATAAACACCTTTTCTCTGACGCATGTTCCCGACTTTGTCTTTCTATAAGCCTATTAGGGAAATAAGGGTAGAAAACTGGATTTAACTAAACAAATTTAACTAAGTAAACTGATTGTTTACTCTACAGTAGGTTATGTTGCCCCTCTCAGGCTGTACCGTATTGTACTATTGAAAGTAGGCTAATGAGCTTAATAAAGCGCTTCCAGCCTATAATGACTTTCACACATGATTTGAATGATTTACAGTAGACACATTAGCGCTCCATGTGTAGAGACTGTGCAGAATACAATGTGTGAATGGTGTTCAATGATTTGCCAATATAATATTCTTCTGCTGGGTTGCATGTACAGTAGCCTACATGTTCTCAGCCTTAATTGGTTAAATGACCATTTTTATTACAAAAATATTTCTAAAACTTCAAAAACTCAGTGTCGTTCAGACTCAACCCTCTTGCTGCTTGCAGTTTGTTAAAGCGCTACAGATTACATTATTTATTATTTCTGATTAATTGCGTCTTTTGATGTCTTTTGCAACATCTGCTTGTTAGGCTGGGCTACTGTCAATGTCCTTGTACAGGTAAATGTTCAACAATTGCTGGTGTACAGGCTATAATCAATTAGCTAAATCATTTGTCCAGCTGTTTAAGGCGAGACACTACAGGTGAATAGGGTCAAATTTTTAACAAGCAGATATCACTATGAAACTTACCCAGTTGATTACTTACATTAATATGAGAAAAAAAATGTATTACACGTTTTCTGTAATTTAATGTTTACATATGCAAATTAGGCATTATCTAATTAAATATGCACTAATAGGCAAGAAACCTGAGCATTGGATACAGCCAGGTTCAAAATTATGTTTTCATTGTGTTCAGATAATAGATGTTGAAAAATTTACAGAGGGATTTATGAATATCTACTTTAGTTATCCTGTAAATCAGAATATGATGTCAATAGCCCTAAAAAATCGATTTTTGCCATGTTTTTAGGAATAAAATGTCATGTAAGTCAGGCTAGGAATAATATATCAACAAACCCCTCTGTAAAAATCTTCGAAATATAGTTAGGCATAAGTCTAGAAAGTTTGGTGTATGTAAGTGCTTCTGAAGTGGAGTTTCCTTGCTCAGAGTGGGAGAGGAAACTCGTTTTGAGAAAACAGCCTTGAAAGACAGCCAATGAGATTCCGTTTTCAGCCTAGACTCGTCTTTGAACTTTCGCGATTGGTTGCTGATACAAAGGAAGTGTCCATATATGGATCACATAGGAACAAGGAACAGGAAAAACAGCTTTCCAACGGTACTACACATGATATGTTTTGGGTCACAGTCGCGGGAGTGCATGCAAGGTTAGAATGCTAACTTTCGCTGAATTTAGGATAAATATACAGGCGTGAGTAGACACAATATAATGAAATAAACCTAAATGTGTAAATCGGACTTTTTTGTTGTAGTAGTGTGATAGAATACATGCTAAGGTAACAGACTAGCTCAAAATCTCGAAATTGACCAGTGCATGAAAAAACGATGTTTTCACCTGCCGTGTCTCGCCTTAAACATTTTTTCGTGCTATTCAAATACAAAAAGTGCTTTGATATCTTTTTCGTTGTCGTTTGAATGTCGGCAAGCAGGCATGTTGCGGTTGCAATTTAAGTGAAATTTCTACAATATCCCAACCTATCCCACTCTGATATTTAGAGTTGTTTCGTTAAGATAAAATTCTTATTTAAATTTTGGGTTCAGCAAAGGACGTTTTTTTTCTCTGATTGTTCTACTGACTTGGACTGACTTGGAAACTGGATGCGTCATGGAAGCAGTAAGTCAAGTCGCATCAAAAATAGTAGTGGCAGAACTCCCAAGTGCCACCTGGTGGTTGTTTGGGTCAACTGCAGTTTGTCAGTTTGGGAACGTGCGCACATCCAAATTAAGGTGCAGGAGCCAAAAGTCCAAGATCCAGCGTAACAGAAAAGGTCCGCACACTTGCTCTCCGTTTTTTTAATTTTATTTTGAGTTCAATCCCCAACACACATGATGTTTTTGAGCCCTTCGGCTCTCAAGTCTGCGTGATTCGTGCGTGATTCATGCAGGAAACTGTCCAAACTTACTGTGTAACTACCCCACATACTATTTTTACCATGAAAATTACCAAAAAATGTATTCAAGTATTTGTTGAGGAGACCTCAAGTATTGGCAAAACAATCAATAAAGTATTGTATTGTATATGCCAATCAATATCAAGACAATATCAAGACTCAATATCACTCCTTTTGCACTTTGTTCCAAATCTAGGGCCTTGTATAAAATCAATGGGCGTGCAGTGCAAACTTTTAATGGTCCAGTCATATTGAGAAGAGGTTTGTCTTCCATACAACGTTTGGGTAGGCTAGGAATAATAGTTTTAGGATATTAATGTCCAAGCATGGCCTCCAAGGCAAGGGTTTATTGAAAGTAAAAATTATGAGAAAGGGAGGAAAAAAATTATAAAAACATTGGAACAAAAATATGTTTGGGATCTAAACATATTGTAGACAAACTTCAAGATCTGAGTTGGCAACCATTTTCCTGGATTCTGTCTGATTTGACACAGAATGACCCAACTATACAGTGTGTCGCTTAAATTGTGAAAGAGGAAGTCTTAAGTGTGCAATTATTGATTATTGAAGTGTTGAAAATTATGTAGTTTCCTTGACCAACTGTGTGCACAGCTAGCTGAATAACTGGCAATGGATTTGAAACTGTGCCACATGTATATCCCTTTTCAGCTATTCTGTCATGTACAGCATCATGGGAAATGATCAGAAAGCAAGTCATAAAAGGGTAAGAGATGTAAAGTACACAGTGAATTTTTTTAATGTAAACAAGACAGCAGATTTGTAGGGCATCATGTGACATGCTACCACGTCATAAGTGTGTGGCCTACATAATGCAGAGAAGACAGACCACTGAATTTATAATCTAATGAGGGACCATCTTTGCATTGCATTGGTAGAGACTAGTTGCTAGGGACACTTTACCAGGAAGACCAGAAGCTAGATTATAGATTGCTCTTGATAATGCACCTTCAACATAGCAATGTCGGAAACGCAAATAACTGAATGACTGGCGGCTAACACTGTAGGTTGTTCAAATAATAAAATGATCCAGATATACATATATCACCAACAAATTATGATGTGCCGCCATGTTAATTGCTGAGAACACAGACATATTCTGTATCGTCGTTTGCATTTTTCCCATCTAAATGGCAGCACGACCAGAAGACAAAATTAAAAAAAACAAAAGTCGCTACTTTTTAAAATGGAAGATATAAATATGTTATTTAGGCCACCACCAGAGAGGGCAAGGGAGTGGCATTTCTTAGATGGGTGATGAGGGTTCAAAGTGACAACGAAGTTACTTGTTTTGAACAGGTAATTCAACCTTCCAGTCTAAATTCAAAGTTTTGACGTAAAGTCGAAAGGGCAGAGAATCCACCTCCCTCAACTGAATCAAATTTGTATGCACATTAAACAAAATTGAATGCACATTTCAAATGTTTCCAGTCAGGGTTTCTTATTCAAATGGTCAATACTTTCCATATTTATGTAATGTACTCGAAAAAATAGAATAAATACAATTTATATACATCTAAATTAATCTCGACACTTGACAGAATATGCTGTCATGGGTGACATGTCCTATTTTGGAAATTGCTTGCTGTCTGATAACTAAGGTTGTGATATAACCAGTGATTGGAAAAGGAGAGGTGAGGGGTATTCATTTGGTTGCTATATGCAATCTCAACATTCAATGCCACTTATTTTCACATACTATAGCTTGTGATAACTTGATCAATTGAAATTTTCACTAACAAGGCCAATTAGGTATATGAAAACTATTATTTAGTGTTAAAAATTGTTTCATATTTTCAGATTCTGGTTTAAACCAATGCTCAAAATATAACCTAAAGACCTGACAGAAGTTCAGTTGAATGGTTGTTTTCTGGTTCTAGTTTGAACTATGTTAAAATATGTGTCCCCTTGGTTTGTTTTTATTTTAGTAAATTAGGCATTTCAAATCTGTGAGTTTTCAAAAATAAAAATAAAATAAAAAATAAGAATTGTTTAAGAGGAGGCTATACAATTACTCTGCATCTTTCCGTTGATGCTACACCGTTTTATCATAGGCTGGCGCGGAAGAGAAACACAACAGTATGTGCCAACCTCGTGGGTTGTGTAGCCGACTTATGAAACACATTTTGAAAGCAAATATTTATATAGCTAACCCAACTGTACAGTAGCCTATCCATAAAATAAACTAACAACATACAGTAAATTAGCTTATTCATGTTCACCCTTTAACTTACTTCTGTTGTCCACATTATGAACGATGTGGAGGTCATGCTCTACTGTTGTGCTGTGCGCGTATGTAACGGTCACTGACAGAAAGAGCAAGACGGCGAAAGCAATCATGCCCCGGCGGTACCGAATGGAACCCCGTCTGGGGGGGATCTCTAGAGCAGCAGATAACATGGCAGTCTTCAAGTGATAGTCAGGTAACTGCATATAAATGCAAACGAGATATCATATAAGTAAAATATATTGGTCAACGAAATAGTATTGCGAAATAAAAGTAAACTAGACAGTAGCATTCTTTGTAAACTTACCTGAAGATTTTGGAAGCTGAGGTCTTCCAGCGGCGAGATCGCTATGGTGGCCACTTGGTCTTGTCTACAAATGTTATATGTAGCCTACACAATCACAAATATATAGAGGGCTAACTTTCCGAGTCATCACACATAAGCCTAAACTGAGACAACGTCAGACAGTAGACATACTACTTAATGACCCACCCCCGTTTCATCGTTCGGCTACTCCACCCCCACTGATAGCCTACACTTTCAGTAACGAAGCCTGAAAAGATGCCCTGTGCCGTGTCACGTCTGAATGCTCTTTATCACTGAGTCTATGACAAGAAGGCAGCTGAAATGCTTCGCAAGACTTACACTCTTCAACTGCTATCTAGGGACCACAGCACTTGTGTTGGTAATCACTAGATAGCCGCTATACATTTTAACGGCAACAGTCGTTCATTCATTCATTCATTAATTTAACCTTTATTTAATTCTAGAAATTAATTGAGTGTAGATCTATTTTTAATTATGCCACACAATAAAATATTGATATAATTATTTTAAAGATACAAAACAAACTAAAACAATAAACACAAAAAGACAATATTTTAGTGGGGGAAAACTATTACAGTTACAAATTGATGTAGGCCTATAAGATGTGATAACAGTTTGTTTAAGATCATTCCAGGATGTTGGCGCATTAAAGCAAAATGTTGACTATCCGAATGTGGGACCTTGAGCATCAAACAGTCATTTGATCAGATCTGAAAGGGACCAGAATTCCAATAAAGCATGACTGAAATATAATATGGTAACTTTCCAACAGTTGCAGCTAAATAACCATTTCACCTGGATGACCTGCATACTGTATCATAAAGGGCAGAAAGGTGTGTACCAGAGATTATTAATAAATCTGAGACAGAATAATAGCCTATGTACAGGGCTTTGATTGAGGAAGGAGCACTTTATAAATCACATCTCCATAGTCAATCAAACACTGCATGAGATGATTGCAGTATAGGCTTACGAAATTAAGAACATGGTTAATCATCTAAGTATTCAAAATGTTTAAGTGTATAGTAAATTACCATTTCAAAAAATGTATATGGAGGCCACACTCAAAACCAAAACCAGTGCAAGTGATAGTGCTTACACCATTGAAAATGGAAAACTTTTAAAGGAAAGACCACTCTTTCGTGTGTATGTGTGTATGTGTGTGTGTGTGTGTGTGTGTGTGTGTGTGTGTGTGAGAGAGAGAGAGAGAGAGAGTGTGTAAGGTTAAACCTGTTGGTGGTCTGATAAACAGGTTTCACCAGCCAAACACAAGTCTAAATCAAGTCTAAAACATGACCCAGGTTTTGGGTAATGAAGCTGAGGCTGTAAATCTCAGCCTACACATAGTGTACTATAAGTCACCCCTCAGACGTAAGGTGGGAGCATTTAAGCTAATCAGCAGACATGCCTATTTGGCGGTCTTGGCTTATGCAATCTTGATCTTTCTTGTGCTCAAATGGCATTTCAGAACAGAAAGTACTAAAAAATTAAGATAGTGAGCGTCTAGCCAAGTCCTACTGTGTTTCACACCACATTAACAGACAATACTACAGTCCGTGAAAGCAATTCTCATCCTTGTATTTTTCATTACTGTGTTGTTGATTTCAGACTGTAAATGGTAATGTGTTTAGTGTTTCTAGTTGTGCTGGAGACTGACTTTCTGCATTGATGTGATACTTATGTGTGTGCGCGCTTATGTCTTTTGCTGTTATGTTTATCTATGCCATTTCTTTGCTATTGGTCTATTTTCATCCCTGAATGGAACAGACTAGGTTGGGATGGGTCTTAAGATGTGTATATCTTCCTGTATTATAGTATTTACATGGGAAATGTTGTATTACATTGGAATTGTTGTAAAATTGATTGTGCTCTGGAATGATTTACTGTTCTTTCATCTATTCTGTACAAAATGTAAATAATTTAGGCATGGAAAATTGTTCATGTCAGACACACATGCCTTTACCAACAAGTAGAAACCAGCATGGTAATGAGGTGATACATATTTATGGTCTATGTAATCTAAATGCTGGAAAATCTAATTCCAGAGCCAGACCATTCAGTAACCTTTTCACAAGCCGCTCCAGACCTTGAGGCGTCACACTCACTCATTAGACATGTCTGTATTCACACTGTGGCCCCATTCACATCCGATCTTGGCCATTTCACACCTTTAAGCAGTGTACACATCTGCCATTAAATTGCGATGTCACAAGCGGCTCTCGTATCTGGGCCCAGTTTCCCAAAAGCATCGTAAGCCTAAGAAGGTCGTAAATTCTCTCTTACGAACGTCTAAAGATTTGCGGACTGTTCCCAGAAACCATTGTTGCTTAAGAACGTCGTGAAAACACTTGTAAATCTACAGTTGACTAAGAATATAATTATCCAATTTACATTCCCATTCTTTAATGTATTTACTTGTGATGAATCAGAATTTAGTATGCAAAATAGCATACATTTAATGTTCATATCAATGTGATTAAAATCGGACAAAAATGCAATTAAGTAATGAATCGAGACATTGGCAGAATAGTTATGATTATCTTTGTGTAAGTATAGGCACGTGCACGTGCATTCACACTACGAGCATGTTTGGGAAACAGTCGGAAAAACCAATCAAACGATCTTAAAGGAGAATTCCAGCCATTTTTAACACGGAACTCAGTTGATCATGTTGTTGAATGTGTTCACAGTTAGTTGCACTGCCTATTCAACAGTCAAGTCAAGTCAAGTCAGATTTATTTTTAAAGCGCATTTAACATGCACATAGTGCAACCCAAAGCGCTCCACAAACAAGACACATAACAACAAGACAAAAGATGCCGGATGGAGCGGCGTAGTCGCCAGCGTACCCATGACATCAAGACATGACAAATACATTTAGTATTAACAGTATACTTATGTAGGCTATGCAGGAGTAAGCAAGGGTATCAAGAGTCTATCATTGATGTGCATAAATTAGTCTAATTGAAATTAACTATTAGTTATGAACAGCAGCCAAATTCATTATCATATCATATATTCATTACCACATTTCTGGGTTTATCCTGGGCATCTGATCTTTTGCAGACCACCTGATTGTGACCTACTGTTACACCACCTTTGCTGATAACATGCCGAAAGATAGTCATACCAACAGAGAAAGGGTACACAAGGCAATGCGTCATGGATGTAATGCTCAGTCAGTTGAAGCCCGAGATACTCGCCTGGCAAGTGACATTGCACGGCAGACAAGGCGCCATCAAGCTGAGGCAGGCTACGAACGCAGTGCTCGACTGGCAAGTAATGCTGCATGGCAGGAAAGGCGCCGTGAAGCTGAGGTAGATGACGCAGGCTGTGCTCGGCTGGCAAGCGACGCTGCTCACCATGCTAATGTGAGAGATGAGGAAACACCTGAGATGCAAGCAGATCACCAGATGCATGACTGTCAATGCTTCTGTGACTCCTTCTGAGAAAGGAGGAGACCCCTCAGCAGCAAGAGGAATGATAAGCAAGGGATGCCACGTGCCATCAGAATATGCGTCGTGCCCATCTGGAAAAGGCACGAAAAGACAATCACAACCTTGCTCGGTGTGATGATACAGACTTTTTTCAAGAGGAACTTCATGGTGATTATAGGCACATGCTAATGTAAAAATGTAAATGTAAATCAGGTTTATATGCCAAGTATACTTGCGTATACAAGGAATTTGGTCTCTGCATTTATCCCATCTGTGAATTAGTGAACACACAGAGCACACACAGTGAGGTGAAGCAAACACTAACCCGGAGCAGTGAGCTGCCTTGCTACAGCAGCGCTTGGGGAGCAGTGAGGGGTTAGGTGCCTTGTTCAAGGGCACTTCAGCCATGGATGTGGGCATGGGAGAGCAGTGCTCAACCACTTCCCCCGCCCACATTTCCCCCCTCACCCCGCATTCAGTTTCAAAAATGTTTATTTGAGCTAGAGTTTGACACTGAGAAAATCTAGAACAATTTACAAAAAAACAACAATAAAGTGTTTATCTTTAGATCATCTTGTTTTTTTCTGTTTGTTGTTGGTATTACAGACTCACACATATCGTAGTTCTGAGATATATATTTTATTGTGAGGAAAAGTATTGTGTGCACTTCTCTCTGGTTTCAATTGCAATCTTTGTGGCATTGTTGCTGCTGACTTTCGAGATAGCCATGACAGCCATGACAGCTGGTGGTAGCTCTGCAGATAGCGCCCTGGAGGTATCTACATCCTGTCTATCTGAGTGCCATCGAAGGAAGTTGTAAAGCAGGCTTGTTGCTTTCACTACTGCTTCAGCAACCTCTGGTGAAACCCCTAACATTCTTCTGTAAACCCGCCACTGGCTTGCAAAAATGCCAAATGCACATTCAACCATCCTCCTGGCACTAGAGAGACTAGTTGTACATGGGCCTCTCTCGTAAGCTGTTTTACAGAGAATGGTCTCATCAGATGTCGCTGAAGAGGGAAGGCTTCATCCCCTACAAAGACAAATGGCATTGCTCCAAGTTCTTCTGCACTAAGAAGAGGTGTGTCTTCGGGAAGTGGTAAGGTTCCCTGACGCAGTGCCCTTTCAAAGATCGATGCTGATAGGATCCCAGAATCGCTGCTCTTTCCATAAGCACCAACGTTTATCATGCTGAAATGATAGTGGCCATCCACAACTGCCAACAATACAATTGAAAATGTTGCCTTATAATTAAAGTATAAGCCACTGTTTGCAGGGGCCTGGATTACATGCTTTCCGTCAATTGCACCAATACAATTAGGAAAGTCACAGAGCCTCCCATAATCCTCAGCAATAGCGTTCCACTCTTCTTTTCCTGAGAGTGGCATGTACTCCTGTACCAAACAGATCGCAGATCTCCTTCACAATTCCCACCACCATGGAAAACCCTATTGAAGGCAAGTGACCTGTAGGACTTCCCTGTTGCTAGAAATCTGTGAAGGAAAATTAATTAAATTTAATAACATGGTAATTTAACACCATGTAACCTAAATTGTCTTCGTAGCCTAAATTGTATTCAAACTGTTATGGTTACTGAGGTTCTCTATCGTCTCGAGACCATCTCTCCACTCCGTTACACATTCCATTCAGGGAATGACCCCCCACCTGCTAAGGACCGTAGTTGGCTTTAAGACACACCGGCTCGCCCGGACTCGCCCACATCCGCACTTATAAAACACCTGTGTTGGCGTGTAATCACTGATTGTTTGATCTGTTTCTGCAGCATTGTTTCATGTGTGACATCCCTAACAGATATAGAGCTGTTCTGTCACGTGGAATAGCCGACTAATAATTTATAAGAAATGAAATACCAAATAATCATATAGGCTACAGCTGTCGCCTACTTTGCCCCTTCCTGTTTGGTGTTGGAGAGAGGTCACCATTGGTTTTTATATTGTTCACGTCACTATTTGCATGAGCCACGACTAAAAAGACTTGCGATAATATCAAACATGTTTGATATTGTCGTAACGGCAAAACTATAAAAAGACTGACTCCGACTGACTTAAAACCGCTAAGATTGACACCTTACACTAAACGAGCTAGTTGACAGGAGCGCGCTGCGATTCCAGTACAACTCCCATAATTTCTGTCCGACTTTGGAAATTTAGTCGCCGACTGTGAAAACAGACCAAAATCGTACAATGTAAGGCCGCCATTAGACTACATCTTTAAATCTACTTACCTTATAAGGTTGGGCATCTCTACGGGCAGCCTTCCTGGATTATTGTACCCAGCTAGCACAGTTACGTTGCCAGTACATTGCTGCAATGTAACTGAATGACCCAAAATACATTGCCACAACGTCGTATCCAATGTTGCCACAACATGCAAAGTGAAAGGTGAGAATTCGTAACCGCAACGTCACTCCCCAACGTTGCCAATCCGTAACTGCAACATTAAGTTACGTTGCAGCAACTTGGAATTGAAAGGTGCCGTTTCGTAACCGTAACGTAAGTTACTGACGCCACCAGTCCTGTTCAGCAACGTTGCCACAACATGCAAAGTGAAAGGTGACAATTCGTAACCGCAACGTAACTCCCCAACGTCGCCACTCCGTAACCACAACATCAGGTGACATTGCAGCAACGTGGAGTTGAAAGTTGCCGTTCCGTAACCGTAACGTAAGTTACCCGACGCCACCAGTCCTGTTTAGCAACGTTGCCACAACATGCAAAGTGAAGGTGACAATTCGTAACCGCAACGTAACTCCCCAACGTCGCCACTCCGTAACCGCAACATCAGGTGACGTTGCAGCAACGTGGAGTTGAAAGTTGCCGTTCCGTAACCGTAACGTAAGTTACCGACGCCACCAGTCCTGTTTAGCAACGTTGCCACAACATGCAAAGTGAAAGGTGACAATTCGTAACCGCAACGTAACTCCCCAACGTTGCCAATCCGTATCTGCAACATCAGGTTACATTGTAGCAACATGGAATTGAAAGGTGCCGTTTCGTAACCGTAACGTAAGTTACCGACGTCACCAGTCCTTAACAACAACTTCAGGCAACATTGCGGCAACGTCGCAAGTGGAAGGTTTCATTACGTAACCGCAACGTAACTTGCCAATCCGTAACCGCAACAATAATAAAATTATAGTATGTGCCTTACATGACAACTACCCTTCTTACAGCACTTGTACATAGGCCAATTAATACCTGTAGGCACAGCAAATGCTTTGATCCGGGTGATATTACTGTTACTGTGGGAGAGAGACAACCTATGTAACATCAGATCACATCTTCATGGTTATCCATTTTGCTATTAATTACATACAGTCTATGTATGAACTTACCTTATGTGTGTAGCTGATTTTCAACCATTCAGGCTTATGTCCTCCAACAACATACACGATGGAATTGTCAGCTGGACTTTTATACTGGGTTAGAACTAGTAGTTTCACATCCATGGTTTCTTTTTTTTTAAATAAACTATTGAATTTATTGTTCAAAACATCAGTAAGAGTTGAGCCTAAGCTAAACTGTTTCAACCATATTGTTTCAAAATCAATAACAATAATAGCCTATAAACGAGGCAACTGACTTGCAATGCATGCTGGGAAGCAAACCTCAACATGAAATAAGAGACACCTTAGGCTACATTAGTTCCCCCCTCATTATGAAATACTTTTTACAGTTTTTCACCGTTTTTCTCAGTTGCTAAAACACTAAAACCCATGGGCTGAAGAAGGTTCTCAGTTGCCTGAACTCATTTAGCTACTGTAATTGTTCAGTCTGTTGTCAATACCTTAAACCATTTCACATGGTAAAACACAGTTGCAGATCCCACTTACACTTTTCGGCAAAACTCTAAACACATTCGCATTCTCAAAACACATTCTGAACTCTAATGCACATGTCATCCATACTGGTAAACACAAGTGATAACAATTACAGTTTTTTTTAATTGCTAAAACACAATTTCTGAAACTTTGCTCCATTTTCTTAAAGCATTAAACACAAAACCCTATTTACAAGCACTATTTACAAAACCTCTGACTCCTCTTGCAAAATCAAACTTTCGCCTCAAAACAGGAAACATCAAGTAGAAATTACTACTTTGCTTTGCTCTTTGCATTTTTTTGCTCTTCCTCCTCCTTGTACCTCTATTTTTACAGTATCCTGCATCTCACAAACTTGTCCTTTGATTCTTGTTCTTTGTTGATATGAACTTGCACCAGTCAAAATCTATTGAGCAGTCAGTACTGTAAACAAATGGAAAGCACAATGTTCAGGGCCATACGATTTGTTTACAGTATTGTACAGTATACAGCCTACAATGCACTGTAGTACAGTGTCCAATAAAAATCCCCTTTCTTGCCATCCTCCCCTTCCTCCTCATCCCCCACTTTGCATATGCACTCGTCTTCTTACATAGTTTCTTCTATCCATTTTCATTCCCACCTTCAACAACCTGTTTGCTCTCTGAACTGGCGTATATTGGTTTTGTCACATCATTTGAAACAAGTGAAATAAATTTTGAGTGGTTGTGTTTAATCGATGATATGTGTATGTCTATTTGTATTTCATTTTTGCCACTTGTGTTTACCAGTATGGATACAGTACATAAGCATTAGTGCAGAATGTGTTTTGAGAATGAGTGTTTAAAGTTTTTTTAAAAATTGTGTTTTACCATGTGAAATGGTTTAAGGTATTGACAACAGACTGAATAATTAGCTTAATGAGTTCAAGCAACTGAGAACTTTCTTCAGCCAATGGGTTTTAGTGTTTTAGCAACTGAGAAAAACTGTAAGTACTCATATATTTTAGATGTTACATGTACTGTACATATACTGTATATACTGTATCACCACATATGTATTGTGCATACATTGTATGTGCATGGTCTCATATATGTACATATATTGTGCATATACATATATCTTTACAAATATTACCAATACATTTCCCCATATACATCTGAATACATTATGGTGGATATTTCTAACTAATTTGGGGCAGTCATGGCCTACTGGTCAGAACTTGAAACCGAAGGGTTGCTGGTTCGATCCCCGACCAATAGGTAAAATGCTGACCTGATCATGATGTTGTGGCACCATTCTTCATGGTAGCAAATGGCAACATCATCAGCTGACCAGTTCACAATGTTGTGGCAACATCACTCACAATACTACATGGCAATGTCATCGGCTGACGTTGCGGGGACGGTTCCCATGGCACCAAATGGCAACGTCATCAGTTGACCCGTTTACAACATTGTGGCAACATCACTCCAAATACTACATGGCAACATCATCGGCTGACGTCACCGGTACATTTCCCACAGCACGAAATGGCAACGTCATCGGCTGACCTAATCACGATGTTGTGGTAACATCACTCCAAATACTACATGGCAACATCATCGGCTGACGTCGCCGGTACATTTCCCACAGCACCAAATGGCAACGTCATCGGCTGACCTAATCACGATGTTGTGGTAACATCACTCCAAATACTACATGGCAACATCATCGGCTGACGTCGCCGGTACATTTCCCCCAGCACCAAATGGCAACGTCATCGGCTGGCCTAATCACGATGTTGTGGTAACATCACTCCAAATACTACATGGCAACATCATCGGCTGACGTCGCCGGTACATTTCCCACAGCACCAAATGGCAACGTCATCGGCTGACCTAATCACGATGTTGTGGTAACATCACTCCAAATACTACATGGCAACATCATCGGCTGACGTCGCCGGTACATTTCCCCCAGCACCAAATGGCAACGTCATCGGCTGACCTAATCACGATGTTGTGGTAACATCACTCCAAATACTACATGGCAACATCATCGGCTGACGTCGCCGGTACATTTCCCACAGCACCAAATGGCAACGTCATCGGCTGACCTAATCACAATGTTGTGGCAACATCACTCCAAATACTACATGGCAACATCATCGGCTGACGTCGCCGGTACATTTCCCACAGCACCAAATGGCAACGTCATCGGCTGACCTAATCACGATGTTGTGGCAACATCACTCCAAATACTACATGGCAACATCATCGGCTGACGTCGCGGGGACGTATCCCACGGCACCAAATGTCAACGTCATCAGCTGACCCGTTTACAACGTTGTGGCAACATCACTCCAAATACTACATGTCAACGTCATTGGCTGACGTCGCGGGGACATTTCCTGATACTAAATGGCAACGTCATCAGCTGACCTGATCATGATGTTGTGGCAACATCACTCACAATACTACATGGCAACATCATTGGCAGACGTCGCGGAAACGTTTCCCACGGCACCAAATGGCAATGTCACCAGCTGACCTAATCACAATGTTGTGGCACCGTTCTTAACGGTACCAAATTGCAACATCATCAGCTGACCAGGTCACAACGTCGCTGCAATGTCACTAATGGTACCAAGTGACAACATTGTCTTGCAAAGTAGCTGTGACGTTGCAACAACGTAGCCAGAAGGTAATGTCGCTGTGACCAAATGACAACTTTATGGCGACGTTGCTGCAATGTCATGTGTTAGCTGGGTAGCCTTTTCATCCTTCTCCTTGGCTTGAATGTTGTGAAATCCCTCTGCGTATTGTGCATGTAACCCGTGGCTCACGCCTTGTTTGGGTATCCTTGCTTGGCAGGCTTTAAGAAGTGACCCATCCATTCCAGATCCTCAAGCCGGTGACCTGCTGTCGGCGGTGTGACACCGTGGGATCGCAGGAGTCTATCTGCAGGAGCAAGTTTTGTTTGTCTCGAGTTAGGAGGTGGCGAGTGTCGCGACACCATTACTCAGTCATACCCAGTATCCTCGCTCGGTTCCTGGCTTCTAGCAAAAGCTGTGTAAGTCCTGTCGGTGTATTTCGCGTGTAACCCACGGCTCACGCACCGAGTGTGACTCCCCGCTGAACGGCGCAGCCTCCGGTCAGCCGAGGTGGGTGCTCCCGCTAGCTTCCTCATCTCTCAGATTGCCCAGCTTCGTGTTCCGGTTACTGGGAATTGCAGCGGTGTTTCCTGAGCCTGTTTTTGTACGGCCAGAGACCTTGTCAGTGGAACGAGTGAGTTGTACTCCAGCTGCCTGGCTCCTGATGTCGCGGTATTCTCGTTGTCACGGCTGATTACACCGTGTTCCAAATTACTATGCAAATTGGACTTAAGTGTCATAAACATTTTTTTTTTTCAATTAAACTCATGGATGGCATTAGGCGTGGTCGACTTGGACTCTGACTTGGTCTGGCTTTCTACGTAAACGTGATCTTCAGAGGCTAGCCGAGAGGAGCTACAACAGAGGGCAGCTCATAAATGATCAGACAAGTGCTCTCTTTGAGCAAGCACTTTCACTAAAGTCAAGTCAACTGTCAGACTCTGAAGACTTATTTGATCACTTTAATGCAAAAATGGCAAACATTATGGATGACATTGCACATTACAATTCAAGAAAGTTAAGGACAAACAGAAAGCACCATGGAGGCAAAATCCAGCAGTTAAACTTCTAAAAAGAGAGTGTAGGAAGACTGAAAGAAAATGGCGTAAATACAAACTTCAGATCCACTATGAAATCCATAAAGAGATGCTCTGCACATATAACTCTGAAATATGCAAAGCAAGACAGTCTTTCTTTTCTAACATTATCAATAGAAGTTCAAATAACACTCGTATTCTATTTTCAACTGTTGATAAGTTAACAAATCCCCCCTCACAATTAGCGCCTGAACTTCTCTCAACTAATAAATGCAATGAGTTTTCATCTTTTTTTAAAGGTAAAATTGACAAAATCAGACTCAACATATCTGCTCAATTACAAATTCAACAACCTGACCTTCCAGCAACAAACAGAGGGAAACTAAACTTGATGTCAGAGTTCAGCTTGATAGACTACGAAACACTTGAAAAAACGGTACAGAATCTCAGCTCTTCCACATGTGTCTTAGACACTCTGCCTACCAATTTCTTCAAAACTGTTTTTCACCTCATAGCGGCGGATGTCCTTCAAATTGTAAATGTATCACTGCTGTCTGGCACTTTTCCTAAGTCACTGAAAACAGCTGTTGTAAAGCCACTTCTCAAGAAGAATAACCTGGATGCCTCCATGCTAAACAATTACAGGCCCATATCCAATCTACCTTTTATTGGCAAAATTATTGAAAAAGTAGTCAATTAACCACCTTCCTAACATCAAATGGGTATTTTGATTACTTTCAGTCTGGTTTTCGGGCAAATCACAGCACTGAAACAGCTCTCATTAAAGTTTCCAATGACATACGCCTCAACACAGATTCAGGTAAAACATCAGTCCTAGTGCTACTGGACCTTAGTGCAGCATTTGACACTGTTGATCACAATATTTTACTACACAGACTAGAACACTGGGTTGGATTTACAGGCATAGTTATCAGCTGGATAAAATCATATCTACAAGAAAGGAGCTTCTTTGTTGCCATCGGAAACTGTACCTCAACACCAACGTCCTTGACCTGTGGTGTTCCCCAGGGGTCAATCTTGGGGCCACTATTATTCAACCTCTATATGCTCCCACTTGGACAAATCATTCAAAATAATTTGATTTCATATCATAGCTATGCAGATGACACACAAATTTACTTAGCTCTATCACCAAACGACTATGGTCCTCTTGAATCTATGTGTCAGTGTATAGAACAAATCAACACCTGGATGTCTCAAAATTTTCTTCAGCTGAACAAAGAAAAAACTGAAGTAATTATATTTGGTAAAAATGAGGAAAGACTTAGGGTTGCCACTCTCCTTGGCACAAAAGGGTTGAAGGCAAAGGATACTGTTAAAAATCTTGGTGTATTAATTGACAGTGATCTAAATTTCAACAGCCACATGAAAGCGATAACTAAATCAGCTTTTTACCACCTCAAAAATATTGCCAAACTCAGAGGGCTGATGTCAAAATATGACTTAGAAAAACTCATTCATGCATTTATCTCCAGCAGAGTTGATTACTGCAATGGACTGTTCACAGGCCTTCCTAAAAAGACTATTAAACAGCTTCAGGTGATACAAAATGAAGCAGCTAGGATTCTAACAAAAACTAAAAGAACTGACCACATTACTCCAATTCTTAAGTCCTTGCACTGGCTTCCAGTAAGTCACAGAATTGACTTTAAAGCACTATTGCTTGTTTATAAATCAGTAAATGGAGCAGGACCTAAATACTTGTCAGACATGCTTCAGCAGTACACACCTTCTCGTCCTCTCAGGTCCCAGGTGAAAAACCTGCTAGTAAAACCTACAGTTAGAACTAAACATGGTGAAGCAGCTTTTAGCTGCTATGCGGCTCAGCTGTGGAACCAACTTTCGGATGACATCAAAAAGGCCCCAACTGTAGCCAGTTTTAAATCTAGACTTAAGACCAAACTGTTCTCAGATGCTTTCTGCTAACTGTGCCGAGTAACAAATTCTGAATCTGCCTTGATAATTATTGTACTTTGTCTTTTATTACTTTTTTTTACTACTTTTGCCTTTGTTTTGCTTACTAATTATTCTTTATTTTTAAATGATTTTACCTTGTTTTATGTTTCCTTTTTATTATGATCTTTACCTTTTAACTATTCTTTGACTATATTGCCCTTCTATGCTTTTATTTGTTATTATTGTTTGGTTTTGTTTATGTAAAGCACATTGAATGACCTCTGTGTATGAAATGCGCTATATAAATAAACTTGACTTGACTTGACTTGACTCATCCCGGACAGACAGGCTACAGTCTGCCTGACGTGACTCGCGGGAGATATCGCGGAATTTTGTTTGCAATAAACACAGCAGAACTTTCATTCTTACTCATTAAAATGAGCATGGTGACTGACGAAATAAATTCTTATGATGTAGTTTAAATAACCCACTGTTGTCATACAGTTAAAGGGACACCAGGCAACGTTTTCGTGTTAATTACTCATCTTCGTAGATCGCTATATGGTTAAATGACTCATTACAGGGCGAATGAAGACTCTCTCGCCCGCCCCTACTGCCTGTAGGAAGAATATCCCGCTTGCAAGTTCAGTGTATCGTACCCGGTGACCGAAGCAATTTCAGTTTCCATCCTGCATCCACAGCACAGAGGTAGGCTAACGAAATGCTAGCGATTGTTGCAAACGTGTGTATAATGGCAGAGCCGGCGAAGAAGCAGCGAAAACCCTTGACGGAAGATGCAAAGAAAAGGAAGAGCTTCAGACCGAGCGAGGGGGAGTTTCGTAGAGAAAAAGCATCAGGCTTGCCTGGTGTCCCTTTAACAGGCCTGCATTGTAGCACATAAATTCAATATCAAGTGTTTCCCCTATACAGTATGTGTGTCTCTCTATTTAGCCAACAGCAGAAAATAACAGAATATCCAAACGTTTTCAGTAGGCTAGCCTACCATTGTTGCAGAAATCACGTATAAGAAGGTATCCCTTTGATTTCTGTTTATTTTCGCATATTCCAACATAAGGAAGCACCATGAGACTCCTGTCAAAATCATCACGAGGACATTCCTCCCAAATGGCCCTATCACGTCTTTGAACTGACGTCATGAGGGCGTGTTTTAGCTCGTGCAGCTCGTGGAAGGCAACTGCAATGCATGATCATTGTACTGTGAAGAAATTTGTTGCTGATTCAGAGCACAGGCGGGTTTGTGCAGACAAAGGCATAATAAGGATGGTTTCTGCCAGACAAATGCATAGGATTAAGAGAGTGCCATTGCAAAGCAGTAAACAGGTATTTGAAGCCGCTGGAGTCTCGCGAACCTCAAGGTGTAGGATCCTTTAAGAAGTTTCCAAGTGTGCATAAACCTAAACTATTCGGCCACCCCTAAACAATGCTCCCAAGCAGAAACGGTTGCAGTGGGCTCAGGAATACATGAAGACTAATTTTCAAACAGTTTTGTTTACGAATGAGTGCCGTGCAAACCTAGATGGTCCAGAATCCAGATGGACCGAGAAATGGATGGTTGGTGAATGGCCACCATGTCTCAACAAGGCTGAGACGTCAGCAAGGAGGTGGCGGCAGTGGCGTGCACAGACATTTTGGGGGGCAGGTGCTCAGGAGGGGGGAGGGGGGAGGCACTTTTTAGCGCACGTGGAACACTTAATTATAAAAAAAAAATTACACGCACATGTTGAATGAAATTTGACTTGTGCTGTAATTAGTAAATCAATATACAATTAAGACAATAAAGAGACCAAAATGTGTTAATTTATGTTGCCTAACAAAACCTATACAACAGAAAACGTTCGTCTTAACACATAGATTTGCAATTGCAAACTCTACCGAATTATTTGTAGCCTATATGGTCGTCCTCACATTATCTGTCATTGACTTGGGCTACAGCGTAAAACTTTATCAGGTGACCAGTCGGCTAAAAATGCTTAGTTGTTTGATGCTGTATGAGACATTTTACTGCACAACAAAATGATTACACGTTGGGCTTAGAGGGCAAACTGTACGATTTTACTTGATCTGTAAGACAATAAAGAGACCAAACAGTACGAGAAGGAGTTATAGTGGGCTACTGACTGTTGTCATTACATGAATGCAGATGGGCATTTTTCACAGGTAATGGGCAACTTCCCGTTTCTTCTGTCACAAATGAATGTGTTAATACATGTTGCCTAACAAAACATATACAACAGAAAACGTTCTTCTTAACACATAAATTTGCAAAATCTACCGAATTATTTGTATGTGGTCGTCACGTTATCTGTCATTGATTTGGGCTACAGGGTAAAACTTTATCTAGCTTTATCTAACTAGTGTATCAGGTGACCAGTCGGCAAAAATGCTTGTTTGGTGCTGAATGAGACATTTTACTGCACAACAAAATTATTACATGTTGGGCTTAGAGGGCAAACTGTAAGATTTTGCTTGATCTGTATGTTACCTGGCTGATGGGGCACGGGAGAAGCAGCCTGTCAGCGACCATGCCTGCTATCTGAAGACGCTTACTGAACTGCTATGGTGCTGCGCATCTGACGTGCCCTGCGCGCCACCGCACATGACAAAGGAAGAGAGATAGGCTAGTCGGGTGTGCGCAAGGAGGTGGCTCATTTCGGGGCTTTGTTTTAGTAGTTTTTAATGGCTCAGGTTTTCAAAAGATAATTTCAAAACCGACCTCAGTATAATCTTAATAATATTAATAATAAAAAAAATAAATAAATAAAAAGGTTCAAAAGGGCATTTTCGTTGATAAAGGGCAAACTTCCTAGTGCTTTAGCACCACCTAGTGTCTATTTATGTACGCCTATGGGTGGCGGAGTTACGTTTTGGGCCGGAATCATGGGTAGAGCTGGTAGGACCCTTTAGGGTCCCTGACGGTGTGAAAATGACCTTGGCAAAGTATGTAGAGTTTCTGACTGACCACTTTCTTCCGTGGTACAAAAAGAAGAACCATGCCTTCTATAGCAAAATCATCTTTATACATGACAATGCACCATCTCATACTGCAAAGAATACCTCTGGGTCATTGGCTGCTATGGGCATAAAAGGAGAGAAACTCATGGTGTGGCCCCCATCTTCCCCTGACCTCAACCCTATTGAGAACCTTTGGAGCATCATCAAGCAAAAGATCTACGAGGGTGGGAGGCAGTTCACATCCAAGCAGCAGCTCTGGGAGGCTATTCTGACATTCTGGCAGCTCTGGGAGGCTATTCTGCAAAGACATTAAAGCAGAAACTCTCCAAGAACTCACAAGGTCAATGGATGCAAGAATTGTGAAGGTGATATCAATGAAAGGGTCCTATGTTAACATGTAACTTGGCCTGTTAAGATGTTTTTGATTGAAATAATTTTGATTTAATGTATATCACCTCCTAATGCTGCAAATTCAACAAATGACCATTTTTAGTTCTTTACAACCTATAAAATGTCTTGAAACTCTGTTATGCATAATAATAACAGTCGAAATCCCAGCTGTCCCATTCGGTTGTGGATGCCATCCAAGAGGCCTACACTCTTTCGGACGCACCTGCCGCCCCTACTGGGTTCCGGCGCATTCGACGCGTGGCATAGCTGCTTCTTGGGCCCTATGGCGGGGAGCCTTTCTCCGCCATATGTGCGGCGGCCACTTGGACTTCACGCTCCACATTCTACTGTCTGAATGTGGCAGCCAGGCCCTCCTTTCCCGACAATGTTCTGGGTGTGGCTCCGGAGTAAATCTGAGAGCCCCCTTCCCTTGGTTGTCTTGCGTCTTGCGGGCCAACCTGGGTGGCCCCTCGTCACAGTGCTTGCCCTTGCGCCTGGCGGGGCCCTGTTCCGTGTTTAGGGTTGGGTCTTGCGGATCCACCCGGGCTACCCATCTGCCCTCGGGCTTGGCATAGTCAGTCAGGAGATTGGCTGTGTAGCAGACTATGTGGTCACTTCCGGGAGCTTACGCTGGCGCGCTTGGCTACCGCTGCTCACCTGGCCTGCTGTATGTTTTTCCTACCTGACGCTGATTGTGGATTTTTAGTTTATGCTTTTCTATGAAAAATCTATGTTGTGTGCGTGTGTCAAGGTAAAGCCTAGGCCTACCGTGCGCATATACTGTACTGCACAAAAGCGCCACTTGCGCCTAGGCTATTTCATTGTATCGCCTTGTTAGGCTATGCGCGGGGTGTGCCAACTTTTTATGAGATAGAGAGACCCCCTTAAAGACAAAAAGATAATTCGAGCCCTGCATGAATCATTGCACTGAACGCTACTTGTCAATGAACAGAAACACACACTCAAACTATTGATAATATGGTCTAGGCCTATACAAAACTGGTCTGTAATATTGGACAAATAAATAGCACTGACTTACCGCAAACTCAGCAATGAAATCATAGGCCAGCTTGCAGGTAACGTCATTTTCAATTAATAGAAGTGCGAGCCCACATATCTCTCCTGTGACATGGAGGTGTGCAAATAGTTTTAATAGCGTTTCTACTTCAAAAAACTTCGTTCACCCGATGCCAGTCACTGATTGCAATTTCAAAGTTCGGGAAGGTTCGTTCAATCTCTTTAAGTTATAAGTGCAGTAGCCTAACATATTTTAGAATTATATCTTGAAGTAGCCTATAGCCTCAGCTCCTGGAATAGATCAGTGTGTTATGTCCTGGGATTCGGATGTGTATAATATTTATATAGTTCTAATATTTGAAGCATATTGAAACAATAATAGGCTATTTTATAATAGGTCTACTTGAAATACATTTATTTTCATATACATTTCATCTTATTCTATAAACCGTTCAGATGTATTTGGCTTGAATGAATGCAACGTCTATTTGTTTGTTACAAATAAAACTCCAGCAGTTCATAACTAGCCTATTGTAGCTTATTTTAAAATGAAAACATGGGTAAATCATGAATTTATATGATTTCGCTATGAGTTGACTTGACTTGCTTGACCCAAGCTATGACTTGACTTGCTTGATTGTCACAAAAAAATGACTTGGACTTGCACATGTGTGACTTACTCCCACCTCTGGGGGACAGTAAATATTTGCCAGTTTTACTTACACTTAACCTAACTAATTCTTGAAAAAAACATTGTGGGCAACTGTGCTTAAATTGTGGAACAACATGGCACTTTCACCAACACCATCCAACTTGTAAAACATACAGCTCTGAAAAAAATGAAAAGACCACTGCACATTTTTCTTTTTTTTTTAAAAGTATATTTTTTTGGCCTTTTTATGCCTTTAATGTGATAGGACAGTGGAGAATGACAGGAAGCAAGTGGGAGAGAGAGTTGGGGTGGGATCCGGAAAGGACCACGGGGCGAAAAATGGAACCCGGGTCGCCAGCGTATGGTGCAGGTGCCCCAGACAGTTGCGCCACGGGTGGGGCCGCTGCACATTTTTCTAATGTCATCCTATGGTTGATGAGTAACATTTAAATGAGTTGACAGTGATTCAAATTTGCAGTGGTCTCTTATTATCAGCAACCGTAGAATGATATCAGTAAAAATATGCAGTGGTCTCTTAATTTCCAGAGCTATATATCATGTTCCTGACAGTAATACATATATGCAGTACTATATATTTATAAATAAGGAAGATTTAAAGACAAACCAAATGAATCATATAGTATATATAAGTGCTGGTTTTCCAAAAACCTATTAGATAAATAACAAACAGGCAAAAACAGGTGACAAGAAAGGAAA
Source organism: Alosa pseudoharengus (assembly GCF_046254945.1). Taxonomy (NCBI): domain Eukaryota; kingdom Metazoa; phylum Chordata; class Actinopteri; order Clupeiformes; family Clupeidae; genus Alosa; species Alosa pseudoharengus. The sequence continues at coordinate 36,833,772 of NW_027468650.1, forward strand.
ATAAATAACACTGCCTTTTTAGTCCAATTCATTCATCTTTCTGCTAATGGACCCACTTCTCAGTTTCCTTACATTTTTTTCTATTCAGCCTCTATTTGGCCCTTTTGGTCTCATACCCTTTCAACAAGAAACCCTTTCTGCCTTTCAAATCCAAATACGTAATGCCATTCAGTTGCGAACACCAGGTTCATTTGATATTTCATCTCATCTGAAAATAAATAATATGATAGGTTTTTTCTCCAAACGCCATGCCAATTTGTTTTTTCGTGTTTCTGGTATTGATCAAAAGAAAACAAGATGGACTGATACATGCACACGCAGAGATGAGCGAGAGGTCCACTAGTTTGTCTTTGTGCATGAAAGCCTAACTGTACATTGTGGAACTGACAGTGGAAAGTACTGACAGGATGGTGATCAACTATGTTTTCTTTGAGTGATAGATAGATAGAGAAACAGATAGATTAACTCTATAAACAATACAGATATATTATCATATCATCTTTGTAATGGAAACACAATGTTAAACAACTTCACAAATAATTTAACATGGATTTTGAGTGATTGCACTATAAGCAGTAATTCACAATGTACAATGGTCTTTTACAACATTTAACCTCTGGCGTATTTTAGGACATTTTTCTACAGGCTCTCTGCGAAACCGAGGCAAGATTATTTACGTAGTACATTTCATAGACAGGCAATTCAACATGTTTTACTCAATGAAAAGCAAAGAATAGTAATATTAGCCTGAATTCCCTATTTTTGTTTTACATCTGTCAAACTACAAGGGACTAAATGGTCATGGAGGAGGAGATTGAATTTTATTCTTTTCAAGTTAAAATTGTACTTATTGATAAGCTATTTCATTTATATAGTACCACAACGTATGAACGTATATTCCCAGGAATTTTACAAGGACCAGCTTGAACATGAGTCTTGATAGAACTCAAGGGTGGAGGAGGCTGGATTGTATTTAGTGAATTCACTGATCTGTCATCACAACTGAATCTCTGTGATTCAAATGCTTGACTTATAAGCTTTAATTAAAAATTGCCAACGATGGTTGTCTTATGGTGGTGGTTGTTTATTTATTTAAGTGAGTGCATTTTAAATGGCAGTTAGACCACACACTAACCTGTTGGCATGACGGATATGCATGTATTCACACTTGCATCTTGTTCTGACAGAAAAACAATTTCTTTTCACCCCACTTATTCCTCTTTTCAGTCTTCTTCACAAATTATTGCTGCACACAACACCCTACCTCATGCTTGACCTATACAGCTATGATGAAGATGATAAAATTGTCACAGTCGAAGGGTCAACAGTTACAATGGCAGTGGTATATGTGGTATAAAAACAGGAATTTGGGCATATCTATATCATTAATGAAATGATCATTTTAGCTGTATAAATGACTGCAACAATGCCAATAAGTAGGTTATATTTCCCATCGCATTATTGCAGTGGTTCTTATACTGAATAAAGGCTTTTATTAGTTATTTTTTTTAATACCTGTATACTTCACTGTATTGTTTTTATAGATATAATTGTTTATGTTTGTTTCCTTAGAAATCTAGTGATTCTAAGTCTGTTTGTTCATTTTGCCACTGTAAGCGCTTTAACTTGTTTTCTTGTTCCATTCTCAAAATGGAATTATTAATGTCCCACCAAACAGGAGAATTTCATCTGCCAAGATTACCAAATCTTTCAATAAATTCAAACCAATCTCTGAAAGTATTTTACTCACTGCAAAAACTGTTTTTCTTATCTATTGTTATTAATCTTATATTCAGATTAAAAAATAAATCTAGTTGGGGGCCAAGCAGCGAAGGCACCCATTACATTGTGTTTTTACGTTTTCCTATTATTGTTATTCCGCCATGGAAGTCTATGGCAGCCCATAGAACCGTCTGGTAAAAAGTTGTAAAATTTGGCACACTAATTTGGCACAGTCCCATGATTAAAATTCACTAAGTTTCAAGTCGGCATCTCGAGCACTCTAGCGGCACCAACAGGCCTAAGTTGGACGTGCGTTCACACACGTAACTTTTGACCGGTTTCTAAAAATTATTTAAAAAAATTAGGTATTGTTGGAATCTTTGGACCAAGCCAAGTTCAACGCACCCTATGACGTCATTTTTGAGTCTTTTGACCACTAGGGGGGCGCTGTAATCACAGGAAGTAGGCTCATATCTCAGCAATGCTTTCACTTTTATAAACCAAACTTGGTACATGGACTTGGGACCCCATCCTGAGGACACACAATACATTTGGTGACCTTCGACCACTAGGGGTGCGCTAGAGATACAGGAAATTACCTCATATCTCAGCAACGCCTTTACTTATTGAAACCAAACTTGGTATATGGACTCGGTGACCCCATCCTGAGGACGCACAATACATTTGGTGTACTTTGACCGCTAGGGGCGCTATAAGACTTTCTCGTATTGACACCAAACTTGGTACGTTGATTTGTGACCACATCCTAAGGACCCACAATAAATTTGGTGACGTTTGACCACTAGGGGCACTATGATTAGCAACACGTTCACCTATCGCAACCAAACTTGGTATGTGGACTTGGGACTACATCCTGAGGACGCACAATTAATTTGCTGTCTTTTGACCACTATGTCAAAAGAATCTGCGTGCGTTGCCATTACCAATTCAGCGATCAATAAACACATGTGGTATCAAAACGTGAAGTTGTCAGGGCATCATTACTGTGAATATGGGAACAGACCATTTCTATTCCAACCCATAACATAGCGTACCCAAACCTCAACTGCAGCCTACTGTATGGACGGGAATCCCAATGTCACATAGCCTACACGGTAGTCCTAGTCTACATGCATGTACAGAAAAATAAGATATCCACATATAAGCAGCTTGCAGTAGAAGCACATATATGTTAAATAAATATATTTCTATGTATTTCTTAATATATTTCAAAATATGTGTATATATTATATTATATTATATATATATATATATATATATATATATATGAATTCAATATTGGCCACTTTCTTATATTTTCTGCATATAATTAAATATATTCAGCATGGACGTTCATGCAAAATATCCATTTTGGGTTCCACATATACTTGCACATTCTTGTACTATATATTTATTAAATATATTGTAGCCATCGATTCAAAAATTGATTTTTCAATTTGTATGTATGGGTACGCATATAAGCAGTCAGTATACAAGCACACCAATTGTGACTACCTTGTTCTTGCCCATCTGAAATAGCTCCTCTAGCTTTGCTGCCTTCATCCTTTCTGTTTTCGTTATTTACAAAAAAAAATTGATATCAATGATGGCCTTAAAGTCTTGCGTCAGGGGCAAATTCTCCCAGAAACGCCACATTTTGGAGTAGCCCCTCCCAAACACATAGATGCCTCTATGGTGCGTAACTTTAGTACCAAATGAAAGCAAGATCTTCCTCAAAAAACTTAGGCTGTGTGAATGAAAAAACGATGGTGCCGAGTGCGGGAAAAGTTGAGGACATTAGATTTAAAAATAACATTCACTGTGCTTTCTGTAGAAGCATAAGCCTTCAGAAAGACTAATAAACATGTTTCTTATTCAATAGCACTATTGTTTTATTTCTTCATTCAGAGCTCATGACAGCCAGTGAGCCTTTGCATAAAGAAATTGTCTATAGCCTGAATTTGAACACTTTCACAACTCTTATGACTACAATAAATTATGAGTAGCCTAAAATACGCATTGATATGCTGTTCTTATCAATAAAGACATCAATTTTTGTTGGTTATTACATCATGTACCATATTATTACATTTTCACCCGCATTTTGTAATAACAACTGCAATATGTAATAACTTATAACATAATGCGTCAAAATGTATTACATATTGCATTGAGGCAGTTTATTACAAAATGCGGCAGGTATTACATAATGACGTGAAAATGTATTATATTTTGTCAAGTTATTACATAATGCGTTGTTACACCCCTCATTGCTGCTTGCAGCTATATTTGGTATTGTTTTTAGTATAAAGACACTATGCTTTTCTCATGAGATAATTTTGACTTATTTTTAGATTTCAAAAACATCAACATGAACAAACATTGTTTAATGAACAAACATTATTTTTAGATTTCAAGAACATCAACAACAAGAACAATCATTGCTTGTCTTTAAAGGTCCCATGTGTAAGACCTTCTCCCATCTAGTCTTTAGAGATTATATCGCAACCTAATAGAACTACGGTAGCCGTCAAAAACACCCAATTCACACCAAAGATCTGCATCGAGACGAACCCGTGGCATAAGGAGTTGCAGCGGTGTGAATTAAATGGTGCACGTCGTTGCCAGCTGTTGCAAGCCATCGCAAAGCATTTGACGTTACCATATCTAGTCGCAGCTCATCTCGTTGCAAATCTACCTAGATGATGGCCCTAGTTCCAGACTCCTAAATAGGTGTGTACATCCAAACACTTTTCTCTTTTGGCATTGCTTATGTGTGATGCCAATGAAACACACTTTCGGACATGGAATAAGTCATTTCATTTTGCCTGTTAACCGAGCTAGTTAGCACAGTAAACTGAAAGTGAATGGGAATGGCTAGTGATGTTCGCTAGCTAGGTAGCAGCTAAGGACTTTGGTTAAACGTGTACATTGTTGCAAACTAACCTGAAATAACATTACACTTTGTGGTAATCCGCTAGTTCTAGCAAAACTATGGTAGGTTAGTATTTCAACTGTCTCTGGGTCTAGAGCCTTTGAACAGGTGGCTGTGCACAAGAGCTTTGCTGAGATAGTGACAGATCACAAACAAAGTTATTTTTTGTCTTTATTTGTTTCGTTGGAAAATACAATGCCAATGTTGTAATGTTAGGACGTCATGTAGCTTGTAGAAAATGGGTTCATAACTTACATCGCTGAATGTAGGGAAATTCAGCATATGAATCCAAGAAAGTTTTTCTTTGCATGCCAAAGACAGCGCCCCTTAATAGACATTCTCTGACGGTGCTGTATTTCACAAATGTCCCTAGCCGGTCACCGCCATTGCACGTAGATGGAGCGTTTATAAACGCTATGTATATGTAAATGCCGATTTCTAAGCCCATAGGTATGCTTTGGTGGTGGTGGTAATTAAACATGAATGAGGCCCCATTTATGAATGGAAAATGTTAATATATTTAACAAACAACTGAAAACGTTACACACTGTCCCTTTAAAGCAACACCAAAGCACTTTTCCTCTGTCGAACGCACACTATTTCTTTATCTAACACCGGCTTTGGAAATAACGATGTCCAAAGACAAGGTAGAGTATGTTGCATGATTTTATGAAAGTATTGCGACATCAGAAGCAAGTCAAATTTGTAGTTTCGATCTGGCAAACTTGCATAGTGCGGTTATAGCCGATAGAGGGTCGCGAAGCGAATGCAGTGGTGCCGTTCACCCTGTTACGATTTGATGAAGCACTGAAACGATTTTGGAAACATTATTTTAAGGTACAAAACACTCTTTGGTGTTGCTTTAAGACACAGTTGCTTAAATGCACTAGCAGACAAATTTGCTGCAAGTTTTCTTGATAACATGTCTTAAAATAAGTCAAACTCTTATTAAATGCAGTCAAATAATTTTACAAGGAACCACTAGGTAAGTGTCTTTATACTAAAAACAACTAGACTTTTTTCATTTTAATATAAGATTACTGTAAAACTTCAAATAATAGCCGAGTCCCAAATAGACGCCTGTCTCTTTTAAACGCCTGGTGTGGCTACAGGTTTGGGTTAAAGGTTGGTCTCAAATAGAGGCCTGGTCTGTTTTTTAGTTTCGTGTTGTATTTAATCTTCTAAAACCCGTCAGATCGTCTGTTTAAAGCCCAATTCACACCAAAGATTCGCAATGAGACGAAACTGTTGTAGAAAGGAGTTGCAGCAGTGTGAATTAGATGTTGCACGTCGTTGCAAGCCGTCGCAAAGCATTCACCATGTCTAGTCACAGTTGCAAGGTTTTAGAATGTTGCATCGTTGCTGGTTTATAGAATGTTGCAGCTCATCTCGTCGCGAATCATTGGTGTGAATTGGGCTTAAGCCAGTATGGTGCAGACTGCGCACACTAACGTTATGATTAGGTGGCATTAAAAGACTGCGGTGGGGAAAAGCTAGAGTACCAAATTGTATAACTTTTTTCAATGAACTATTCCTATATGTCGACTTCGTCATCGTTCAATTCATCCCTTTTGTTTCAAATTTGCGGATAGGATGATGATAAGCTTGTTTTTATGCTGGCAACAAAACATAAGGGTTTGCGAACATTATTCTTTATTCTAAATGCGTACTGCCATGTCGATAAAAGAGAAAGAAGTTTCCTGAACAGTTTTGGTCAGGGCTGATAATGCAACAGTATTTGACAAAGGACAGTTATAGGCTAGGTCGCTAGTGACAAAATATGAGCTTTCAGTGTGATACGATCTCTTTGTAAATTACGTTTGATTAAAACGTGTTTCACCTGTTCTGGCCCTCCCCGCTATTTGGATCTTATCTCACTCAATGAACACATCTCAACACTAAATGAATGATGATCCGTAATTGTCATCGGATAGCCTAGTCATATGGGTAGACATTCAGTGTGTTTGAAATAATTAATTTGATAATATTTTCTATCTTTGCAGAGGAAACGTTTTGTGTAAAGGGAATTAAAGACCTGTCTCATATAGACGCCTGTCTCTAATACTAGCCGGTGCAGTTTGGAGAATTGGGAAAATAAAAGCACGGGCTATTATTTGGAGTTTTATGGTAATTAACTTGGTTATACAAGCATTTGTTTGCTGTTTGAAATCAATGGCCTAATTGTATCTAAAAGTTTACAAACAATGGGCCTAGGTAATCTGATCAGTTTGAATAACCAACTATGGGTTTTTCAGGCATCGTTTACTGGAAAGAGATCTTCCACTGCAAAAACTGATATCTAACCAAGTGTTATTAATCTTTACTCTTTAAAAGATTTATTTAACACACTGGCAGCCAAATGTGTCTTTATACTAATACCAACTACAGTGGGTACTGGTTAAAAATTGACACTTCATTCACGATCAAGGTGATTCACGCAGCTGGGTGAAATGTAAGTACAACTACAGCCACTTGGGGGCAGCATAGTCCGCTGTGGCGTTCTGCGGTCGAACCGGGCGGAGCGTTCGACAGCAAGGACTGTAATTGGAGTTTTCAGTGTGTTTCTCTGTGTTTTTAGCAGCCCCTGCAACATGCTAGTCCACTGTTGCCTATAAGCTGTGTACATAATGTTAAACATAGTTTTGGATTCAGTGACAAGATTTCTTGATTGTACAGTGCCTGTCTGTCAGTTATATTTTAAAATGAGAGCTTCGTCAGCTGGCAGTAGGCTACTTTGTCGGCAGTCATGACAAGTTTGCTTGCTAACAGAACATAAATATGCTGCCCAGAAACCTCGTGAATAGTTCTGATTTTGGGGGAGGGGAGCTTGCAGCCAAGTGTCGGAATAATGCATAGGCCTACAACACAGAACCCGCTTCTCGCATTAGTCACTGACAGTAGACACGCTTCCAGCCTAATGACTTTCACACATGATTTGAATGATTTACAGTAGGCCTAGACACATTAGCGCTCCACTTGTAGAGACTGTGCAGAATACAATGTGTGAATGATGCTCAATGATTTGCCAATAGCCTATAGTCTTCTGCTAGGTTGCATGTAGCCTACAGTTTTACTGTACATGTTTTCAGCCTTTATTGGTTAAATGACCATTTTCATTACGAAAATATTTCTTAACTTCAAAAACTCAAGTGTCTAAAACTCAGTGTCATTCACTCAACCCTCTTGTTGCTTTGATATCTTTTTCGTTGTCGTTTGAACGTCGGCAAGCAGGCATGTTGCGGTTGCAATTTAAAGGAACCGTATGTAAGAAATGTAATTCAATTAATCATAAAATGGCCCTGATTTGTCACTAGACATTAGGAAATAATACTAATTTCAAATACTTATATCACTGACAACAGTAGTCCGGCCAGGATATCGTCATTTAAAAAAGTGAAGTTGCAGCCCTCAACTGATGTTGATGTTTACATATTTGTGTTTTAGCCTGATCCGCCACCTTCCACCTATCTAGTAATCACAAAGTCAGTAATGTTTCGGCATCTGGGTTGCCAGCTCTGCTCTAGTTACCACATCTGCGGTGTACACCGCTCTACAGTATTTTGAAAGTGATTGTAGTACCAGTTTTGGCCAAAATCCTACATACGGTTCCTTTAAGTGAAATTTCTACAGTAGGCCAATTAGTGTCCCAATATTGTATTGTGTTTGGTAACGCAAAAGGTGCTTTGATATCTTTTTCGTTTGAACGTCGTTCGAACGTTTATCTGCGGATTAATTTTTTGCATTATTTTGAATATGACTCGCTCCAGTCAACAGCACGTCTACTTTTTCCACACGTCTACTTTTTCTAACACACATATGCCCTCTCGCTTTCTCTCTCTCCATCCCTGCACACGATGCTTTCTTAAAGGAGCTGCACCATTTTACAATTGCATCTACATTTTCATATTAGAATGTTTTGTCATGCGCTTATCGTTACACTATCAAAAAAGTATCCTTGACAAATAGGGTATAAGATATATAAACTCACGCTATTGTATTATCATATATGTTTGGTAATGGCTCAACTTTCTCTGATTGTTCTACTGACTTGGAAACTGCGTCATGGAAGCAGTAAGTCAAGTCGCATCAAAAATAGTAGTGGCAGAACTCCCAAGTGCCACCTTGTGGTTGTTTGTGTCAACTGCAGTTTGTGCCATTTCTGCTGAGAAAATGGGGTGCGTGATTCATGAAGGAACCCGTCCAAACTTAACTGGGACCCACTGTAGATATTTTTTTTACGTAAATTAGGGCTGTGAAAATAACACTTTAATTTTGATTAATTAATTACAGAAAGAATAACATGTTACATGAAACATATTATAATAACGCTAATGAATCATATTTCATAGTGAATAATATCTCATGGATTGTTCCCTCATGCACACAATAGAGTGGAGACAGTTATAACTTAAAATTGCTTATAGTGTTTACATTTCATGTCACACCCTATGCATTCCCTTTAAAAGGAAAAAAAGGAAAAATGCAGTGATGGTGGTAATAATTTAACCCTGTAGGCATCACATGGCCTTCATTAAAGATGAAGAACAATTCCAGGGTGCTGAACAAATGAATAAATATGATATGATGATATGATACATGAATAGAAACTCAGAAGGGGGCGGCAAGCGACTGGTAGCTTGAGAGCGACGTATTGGAGACCCATGGTGTAGAACAATGACTTTTCATTGGCAACAGTATTAAACCAACCAACAATGTAAAATATTAAGAAGAGCTCTTTTATTTCATTGACTTAAATCTAAACAATGTAGACAACCTTATTAACCTGGCTTGTAAGCTATTTGGGGGCCGGCCTTAATTTGTCCGAATCTGAGGCCTGGCTATAAATAGAATCTCAGCCATAATTTGAGGATTTACAGTATGCAAGCGTGTTTTAGGCATAGTGCAAGCCCTAATCTCTGACTGAAAGTGCACAGAACTTGTGCATTTACACAACAATATTTAATACATTTTCCCGGGGTGAAACCAAGTTCACCAAGCACCTGATCTCATTCCACAACCCTAGAGAGCCCTCTTGCAGCTGTAGATGGTAATGTTTCATGTAGGGTTCATGTCAGTCAGTATGAATTAATATTTCAAAACATGTTAAATTATATATATCTTGATATATAAGTCGCACCTGACTATAAGTTGCAGGACCAGTCAAACTATGAAAAAAAGTGTGACTTATAGTCCGGAAAATACAGTATTCACCCTTGATTATATCATCTGGTTGCACAGACTAATTACTCTGTTAGAATTAAGATTTCTTTTTTTTTACCTTCACTAAAAGGAGGTGATGGTGAAAAGGTTGTGAAAACAGGCTGGCTGCACTAGTAAACTAATCTGTACAAAAGACCAGTAGGACCTGGAAATAAATTGTGAAGTTAGACATATCAACCGGATAATCCAATGTTACCTTAACTCCAATACCATACCTGTGCAGCACATAACTGGAGCAAATGTTACTACAATATACAACTAGACAGAGACCTGAAGCATTGTTCTAAATTATGCAAAACATTTAGTTAGAAAGCAGTCTAGCTGTAATGCTAAAAATGTGTTCTCTGATGAACAAAAAATTAAGCATTTTCTAAGTATATACAATAAATCATACAATAAGTTCACAAGAACAAGTGTTTGATTTCCTTTGCCAATATTTCACATCATAAACATCAATAAAAATCCCTACTTCCAAAATGCATTAATGGAATATAAATACAAGTCGTACAGTATAGTGTGTGCGCGTGTATCTTAGTGATGAAATCATCCGAAAGGTTTTAGAGAACGTTAGGTATGACAGTTGTGATGATTCAAAAGCTTTTACTCCTTTGTTCTTCAACTTCTCATGCTTGGTCTGTCATTCATTAGGCTGACTGGAGATGCCTGTAAATAGAAACACACTACATGAATATTAAGCTATTACATAGACTTTTTTTGTCCACAATCTATAATATAAACTTTCATCAGTTGAGAACCATCACCAAGCTTAAACCCTTTCTGTGAACAAGTCAGTCATGTCACATCATAGCTTGATTACTGCAATTCCTTTACCTAGGTCTCTCCCAATCACTATTGTTAAGCCTTCTGACAGTCAGAACGCAGTGGCAAGACTGCTAACTGGTAGCAAAAAACTGGAGCATATTACCCCACTCTTAGCCTCCCTTCACTGGCACCCAGTCCATTTCAGGATCCAATGTAAGATTCTGCAAATGGTTTTTAAAGCATTTAATGGTCTGGCCCAAATTTACATCTCTAAACCTCATACACCCCCTTTCAGCCCCCAGGTCTCTTAGATCTGGCAACAAAGACCTTCTCCACATCCCCTGCTCTCGGCTAAGGCAAAAAGTCGACAGAGCCTTCGCAGTTGCTGCTCCACACTTGTGGAATCAGCTGCCACTAGATGTAAAGGGCTGCCCCCTCAATCACTGCTTTTAAATCCAGGCTCAAAACCCACCTGTTCTCACTTGCCTTCTCTGCCCTCTGACGTGCTATGCTTCTTTTCTGTCTCTTGCTGTTCCTTATTTAATGTGTAGATGTATGTATGTCTATTTTTATTTACTTTTATTTTATTGTATTTTTCTTTCTGTTTTGAAAACAGCACTTTGGTCAGCGTAAGCTGTGTATAAATGTGCTATAAAAATCAATTTTACTTACAATTTTTATTGACAAGTGGCAGATATCCTACTGTTCTATGGTTCTGCAGAGTAACAGTTGGAGTGGCAGCGTTACACTACTGTCAAACAATGAGCGTTAAACTTAGTTCAACTTTCAAAGCGCAACACAAGCATAGACCTTTTATGTACCTAGCAACGAGATACCCATGGCTACAGATTAATTCTGAACAGTTATTTCTCTACTGGCTCAATTATCACACCACTGTTTTGATTTGCGTAGTTGCGTTAACCCAACACTGACAATAATGTAGACAGCAAATTTCGATTTCCGTTACCACCGTGTAGTCAAGCCTTAAGCCATACCCAAGTAGCCTAAATCGAGGTAAATCGAGCTTTTTCAAAAGGGGCGGCAGGCAGAGCGATGTACAGTGGCAGAGCGACGCACAGTGGCTGAAAGTGGTACTAAAGCTTCACGCAGCTTCACGCCTCGTAATGCGCGACTGAAGTGGCCATTTGAAAGCGATGCCCACTGCCGGCTACCGTTTAGAGTCTACATGCCTACCAAAACCTGTCTCTGTTCAGTTCAAGTTAAATGGTCAAATATTGTTTGTTTTTGTGTCAACTTTCAGAGGGAAGACATGTTCCTTTCTGGCCAAATTTCACAGCTTCTAAGAAAGTCTATCGTCTTCGTGTAAACCGAGTTTTGAACAGGGAAAAAAAGTTTTCCATGTTACCATAGGCTACATGTAGGTTCTCCCATAACGTTATCGATACAGATCAATGAACCAAATCAGGGCGATTTTAGCGAAATAACGTTCCTGTGACAGGCTATCAAATATTGAACAATGGGATAACGTTTCATCATCACCTTTATTGATGCCTGAAATGTTGACATTGCTGAAATACAGAGATGTCGCCTACTGAGAGGCAGCTGCAGACAACGATGTTCAATGGGTTCAACTTGTCCCTTACCTACCAGGTGGATGTAAACAAAGCTATAGAACCTAGAATACGTCACATGAAAAACGTTAATACTGAAAGGTGCATAATTTGAAGTGGTTGCCATCCAGTGACGTCATAATGCAAATTAGATGAGTAAATTTATCCCCTTCATAAACTTTTGTTCATACTGAATGCTTTTCACATTTTCAGTAGGACTTTATCCCTGACCCAGGCTTGGAATTTCACCATTTTAGGGGCAAGGCCACTTGGCATTCAGTTGGGCATATTTGGTGGGGGGCACAAAGGCCACATATCAGGGCACCAAGGCCAAAGTTAACTATACAGTAGTAGGCTATAAAAATGATCAAAGTCGTGTTTAGCCTATTCACAGCAGTAGACCTGCATCACTGTATGAAATATTACAAAAACATGAAACATGACATATTACATAGAACTGTAAACATCTGATCATCTAATATTTACAGATATCTAGGCTATATTTAACATTTGTTTTATATTTGGCCTGTTTTGATTGATACAATTTAAGCACTGCTCAGCTTTAAGAAACTCAAATAGCCTAGATGCATGCTTAGCATTTTGTGATCATTAAGGCTACTTTCACAAACTCTTAGTCAGCTGTCCTCTGATTTTAATATTTACCGATATCTAGGCGATATTTGTAACATTTATTTTGTATTTGGCCCATTATGAAATCATGTAGAACAATTTAAACACATTGTAAAACTTAAAGCCCACATTTGGAGACATCCATGCATGTCGAAATTTGCTGCAAATTCAAAACTGGATTATTCTGGAACGGCTAACTGTACAGGGGACTGCTTTACATTCATACATACATTTATATCCTGCCCTTTCCAGTTCAGTTTGTCAGTTTGTCACAGTTGTTTCTGTGGGTTGTGGTTTGTGAATCTTATTGTGGGACTAGGGCTGGGATAAACGATTATTTTTTAAATGATTAATCTAGCGATTATTTTTTCGATGCATCGATTAATCTAACGATTCATTTTTTCAGTCCGATTCGATTAGATTATCTCCCCATTAATTGACTAATAGCAACTTATACATGTTGATTTACATATCTGAATGAAAAAACATAAATTCCTTAACATTGCAATACATTTCCTATTGCTCTTAAAATTAAAAAATAAAAGACTATACAAGTGCAAAGTAATGCATTCTTAGTCAGAGGTAGCATTCAATAAAGTTCAGTAGTGTATAGGTCTAATTGAGTGCCTGTCACTTTAAGACGTTCGTGAGGGAATCCTTGCAATTGTAACATTAACACAGTTAAAAGGCTGCTGACCAGGGTTTCCGTTGTCCGGCCAGACGCGATGGATGATAAATTGATAACGTCTGACGCCTCAGAATACCGGTCAACTCCACCACCACCAGATAAAAATATTTAGCTGCACAAGTTATGCTTGACGAATCGACGCGCATATTTTGCGTCGACATATGTTTTGCGTCGACGTCATTGATTACGTCGATGCGTTGTCCCAGCCCTATGTGGGACATTTGGATTAATTGCCTGCCGGCTCTGTTTGGACTATTGTTGGATTACAGGTTGGACTATTGTTGGATTACAGGTTTCCTGACCCTGAGTATTGCCTGCCCTCTGGATAGTTTGCCTGCCATAACCTCTGCTGCCTTGTTGTGAACTTTTATACAACAATAAAGACAATTGCAACTGTTATTGGTCTGCGCTTGGGTCCGACTACAAAACCACACCAGGCATCACGTTTACCACTGCCACCTCCAGCTATGTTGGACAAAGGGTCGAAATTAACATTGCATTTGCCCGACAGTGTCCACTAAGCATACAAAGACACACCTCCATTCAGACACACTGTGACTAGGGCTGGGATAAACGATTATTTTTTAAACGATTAATCTAGCGATTCTTTTTTCGATGCATCGATTAATCTAACGATTCATTTTTTCAGTCCGATTCGATTCGATTTTCAATTATCTCCTCATTAATTGACTAATATCAACTTATACATGTTTATTTACATATCTGAATTAATTAAACATGAATTCTTTAACATTGCAATGTTTGTTTATTGCTCTTAAGATTCCAAAATAAAAGACTATACAAGTGCAAAGTAATGCATTCTTAGTCAGAGGTAGCATTCAATAAAGTTCAGTAGGCTAGTGTATGTCTAATTGAGTCATTTTAAGACGTTCGTGAGGGAATCCTTGCAATTAACATAACACAGTTTAAAAGCTGCTGATGTGTGGATGCAATTCATTATGTAGTTAGTTCAAATAACGGTTCGTAATTTTTCTTTGGGACAAGCACCTTTCCATTTACATCGGGATTTTGCAAACATTCAGAGTCAATTATAAAATGAGCCCTGAGTAACAAAATACAAGCAGCTGTAAGTAAGCATGCAAACTTGACATCCAAACAGTATTCTAACGTTTTGGGATACCGATTGATTGCATACTGTAACTTAACTTAGTTTAGTCTCCTCAATGTACTATGTTGTGATAAGACCTTGGCAGAGTTTACTTTAACTTTAATGCAGCAGTTTTGAACAAATTTGCGCAGCATGGTCACGATGCTAAGCGGATTTAATAGCAATTTAGCCCAATCAGAGAATGTCTCGTAAACGGCCTCTGGTTAAATGCACATGCAGACAAGTACCCCTGGCTGCAGCTTGCAGATCGGGGCTGGGCTCAATGTGGGGCGGAGCGCAGAGGAGCAGCGGGCTCGTTACGAGAGAGAGCGGGCGGGGCGAGGAAAGGCTGCGTGAGTAAAAAGTGAAGCTCAATGAAATTATTTTATCTTATCTTTAATTTAAATAGTACAACATAGAACATCAATGTGTGCTGGCCGGTTTTGATTTGTGGCGCCCAGCCACAACGTCAACGTATGGAAAACACTGAAGGTGTAAAATTTGAAATATTAAGCAGCACACTTGACGAATCGACGCACATATTTTGCGTCGACTTATTTTTTGCATCGACGTCATCGATTACGTCGACGCGTTGTCCCAGCCCTAACTGTGACCATAATAGATGATCGAAGTCATCTGCAATAGACAGATATTCTCCTTCAGAATCGAAATAGGTGAATAACAGATCCAAGTCTTTATCACAAGTGAACGTTTTATTCACCATTTGGTGTATTTGCAAAAACGATGGCCAGAACCACTTCCGTATCAATACAAACAAATGCATACTCTCCAGTATTGTCACGTTTGATTGTACTACTTCCTCTGCACTTTGATATCAGGCTAGAATCGAAGCTCTGGATGTCTCCCATCTAGTAAGAGATTTGAGATGAGATTTTACACTGTACTCGGGTCTATCGTCTGTTTTATTCAGTAATGACGCTTGTCACAATTTAGAGACTTTGGCGGTTAAAGAGTTAAAGGGCTAGTTCTCCTGATTATAATGGTGGGTACTGTATTTTTTTTTTATCTCTGCCATGTAGCATGGCCACACAGTAAGTCTTTTTGTGTCACAAGGGCATCTAATATGAAAAAAGGAATGTTTGTGCAGTCTGCAAAGGGTTAATAAATGTATCATAACTTTTGAACAAAAGGTGACACACTGATTGCTTTTTTCACTGAGTAGAAGACAAAATTGTGAATCTTATACACTCTAGATTTTTCTCTATTTACAACAGAAATTCAGGGGAAAATGAGATTCATCTTCACAAACTGATATTTTTGTGTTTTTGGGGTTGAATTTTGAAGATGTTTTTAAAAAGATTGTGGGTTCTCCTCAAACGTATTAATTATATTTTAAACCATTTCAAAGGGCTGAAAATTCACCTGATTACAATGAAGGTGTATATTGTATCTCTGCCATGTAGCATAACCACACAATAAGCCTTTTTGTGCAACAAGGGCATAGAGTGTGAAGAAATGGCTCAGTCTTTGGCTCAGTCTTCAAAGGGTTAAAGCCTTCATGTTTTATACATCATTAAACAGGATTACATTATATGTGTAATTGTAAATAGATCTATATTGACATTTTTGGTCTAATTTATGTAATTATCTAATATAAAATATATTGTAATTATTTTATCTTTATCCATCAATATAACACTAGTAGGCTAGTAGTAAACAGCAGTAGAAGTAATAGTAGTAGTTATAACAACAATCATCATCATCATGTGAAGAAATGTCCAATAGCGAGAAGGTTTAGAGGAGTAAGGCAGTAAAGGCACTGTGCCACCAATCCGAAGAACCATGTACTGTATACCAAGATGTGCAAGTACCCCCACAGATTATTCACAATGGCAACTAACTGCTTAAGTTAACTGCACAATTCTGGATATGGTGGGAATACAGGGACCCCAAATTTGGTACAGAATCTGCCGTATCTACAGTACTGTATCCTATTTCTTCACCATGTTCTCTCTTTATGCTATCTGTTCAGTGGTCATTTATAATGTAGTTTGTGTTTAAGCGAGAGCTACTTCCACCATAAGTTTCAGTGTGAATAAGTCCTCAATCAATTCACTCGTGTTGTAATTGAAAAGCTCGGGGCAGAAGGAAACCCCTAGATGTAAAATTGATTAAAAACAGATTTGTTTAACACTTACTCTGTGCTGTTTCTACATCCATGCTTCTATGTGACCCAAAAGAGCAGTTCCTTTTTGGTCTCGCACCCAAGTCTTTGCTAGAACTTTGGTTTTGATAGTCATTTTCATTTTTGGATTGATGTTGGTTTTGCTGCATTTTTTCCTCAGTGTCTGGTTTGTAGTGTCCACCTTCCTCAGCCACCATATTCTCAATTTTCTTGATAAGACCAGGAAGTTGAGGGTGTTCTCCGAAAATGTAGTTATTGATGACATGGTACCTCTTGTTACATTTGTCCACCACCCACTGGAGGTCAGGGCCTTCCCTTCTTATGTATCTCTCAATTGGTTTGTCCCGCAAGACTTCAGCCCACGTAAAAACCACCAATGTGTGCCTCCACACGTGATCTCCAAGCAGAGCCAGATTCTCTTCAATACAAGTACGATCGACCTCTGTAAACATTCCCACAGGAATGACCAGCAAGAAAGCATGAGGTCCTGGTGGACACATGGTGATTCCTCGCACCATTTCCTGCTGATATACCGCAGGGGTAGTTTGAGTGGAGAACCAGCCTGGGGTATCCACCACTATCACCTGACGACCACACACATTTGCTTCACGTTTTACACAGAATTCAGCAGCACGTTCTAAGCGGAATTCCTCATGACCAAGGATTGTATTACCAGTTAAACTTTTGCCTGGCCACCTCCAACCTAGCAGTACCAAGCGGAGCTCAGACAAATGTTTCTCATCACCAACAGCTAGTGTGGATTGCTCGTCTTCCCCTGAATTTGGAACGCCATCACCTGAGGAAAAATATATACACTTTAGTTACATTACATACTTAGTTTCATAAAAGGGAATTTAATTTTATTCTCTTAAAAAAGATGAGTGATCATATCTCTGCAGAAGGAATCTGCTTGCATGCGAGACTGCATGCAACAGGTTTCTACTAAAGCTTGCTTTGCTAAAACGTAAGAATAGCCTACATGTATCTGCACTTGCCTAGTATTGGAACTCAAAACAAAGTCTTAGACTTAGTCATTTACCTTTACTATTGACTGACAAGGGGTTACAATCGAAAACATAGCCTGAAAACACTTTAAAAAGCACACCCTGTAAAGAAGTGCACCCGAGCGGGTGGTTGGTCAGAACTGAAGGATGGGACAAATGCTAGCTGAATTCAAAATGCTTTTCTTTTATTAATTTTCCTAGGCTACCGGCAGCCAGGTTTACTAAACAAAAACAATAATGACAAAAGAAACAAACAAATCAAAACAAGAAATAAAGACAGGGACGATGTCCACACTTAACTAAGCCTACTTCTGAGGTCTTTTGGCATGACGTCTCGCTAGAGAGGAATCTCCCGTTTGAGCTACTGTACACACAGTCACCGACTTCAGCTGCAAAAAACGCGTTGAAAGCCCCGTTGTTTGTGAAGACTTTTGACCGTGTCAGTTTGACAGTATTACACTTCCCGCAGCATTTTGGTGATATTTTGTTTTGAATTTTGGGAAACCAATTGTTGGTTCAGTTGTGTTGAGCTATTGAAATTGTCCTGGTTTGTTTTCTCAAAAAAACTCAAAGTGTGTATTTTTCTTAAAAAACAAAATTTCTAAAAGGGGTGTGAGGGTGACAAGACTTTTGTCAGGGACTGTATGCAGTCCATTTACCATAAACATTACTTTATCAAGAAGCGATAAAAATGTAAAATTGGGCTTGCTTCAATTGTGAATGATTGTCATTGACGGCATCTGGCAACTACCTCGGAAAGTATAGCCTCTATATCGCTACTATTGCCACTAGCCCTAACTTAAATCATGTAATGTTTTTCAGACTATTAAAAAAAAACATTTTGGACACCATGTTTATTTTATCTATTGTCTAAGCTTATATCCAGGGTTCCCACTCCAAGTCAAATGTAAAATTCCATGACTTTTCCCTGACAAAAAAATGAATTTCCATGACTTACCATATAATGAATGGTGCAATATACCGACCAATGACTTCAGAACAGCCAGCGTTCAAGAATCTTTTACTTTTATAGAGCAGGAGATGAATAAATGGGCATTGAATAAACAAAGTTGGGCTCAAGCAAGCACTAGGCTAAAGCTAATAACCAGATATACACCAGTTCTCCGTGGAAATATTTGTATTTAATGTATTTTTGGCAAGTAAATGTTAAACTGTTACAACAAAAACTGATATTCCATGAGTTTGCCCCCAAAATTATAAAATTCCCTGACTTTCCATGTCTGGAATACTTTCCAAAATTCCATGATATTCCAGAATTTCCATGACCCGTGGGAACCCTGTGTACTGTATCACTCACATACCTAGAACAAGTAGCCTATTACGTTTCTGCAAAATATAACTTGAACGCTCATCCTCGTTATAAAATACAGTAAATGGAACAAATGTTTTTTAGGAACCATACTGTCTATGGTAGGAACTGAATAGGTTTTGCTTTCTCAACCATGTACGTACCTCATTTTTAATTGGTTGCCTGTTGTTTGTCGCTGAACCGGGTCATAGTATCTCCTTGGGGATCAATAAAGTATCTATCTATCTAGTTCATTACCATAAAGTTGACCAAGTTTCAACTTTCCGCTTGACGCTCTGGTCGCTCAACGTGCCCAAAATGCAACGCCAACAGATTTGCAGCTTCTTGCCACTGAGAGAAGCCGGCTTCCATTGAAAATAAATGACTTCCTGTCATTTTGAAGCTCAAGTCAGTAGCGGTGTGTACAGCTATGCAGCGTCCATTTTAACCGCAGGTCTCAACCATGTATCGATCAATTAATACACAATTAGGGCTGTAACGATTACCGGTATAATGGTAAACCGTGATAAAAATGTTGACGATAATAATTACCGTTTTCATTTCAAACATCATGATTATCACTGTTGATTACCGCGGTGTGGAAACCGTATGTTTAATGTATAAATGTATAATGTATGTACAATGTATAATGTATAATGTATAAATATATATATGTTTAACCGTATGCAAAATGTGCACTGTATCATGTAGCCACTCTGCGTCTTTTTATGTTCACATTCCCATTAAATCCATTCCACTCACGTTATCAGGAGAATACAGTAGCCTAAAGTTTTATTTTGAACGCTTACTTTGGTCTCACTCATTGCATCCAAATAACAGAAATAGCAAACTCCATGTTATGGTAGGGTAAGTTAAGCTATAAGCACATAGCCAATTAAACATGAACAAAAAAGTGAACGGGACACTTTTTGAAACTATTTCAGCTTGTGTAGGCCTATCAGTGCTTTCTGAACATATTGAACACACTTTTAGAAATACCGTGATAATACCGAAAACCGTGATCATTTTGGTCACTATAACCGTGAGGTTAAATTTTCATACCGTTACCAGTGTTGTAGTCAAGTCACTATGCCTCGAGTCCGAGTCCAGGTTGGAGTCCTCAGTGTTCAAGTCAGAGTCAAGTCCAAGTCATTAAAAAAAATTCCAAGTCAAGTCCGAGTCGAGTCCACTACTCATCCAAGTCAAGTCCGAGTCGAGTCACTATTGATCCACGTCGAGTCCGAGTCGAGTCCCTATTGATCAAGTCGAGTCCAAGTCCAGCACTAAAGTAAGCATAGCCTACAGGCCATTTTTTTCCATTGCAGATGAAATCCTTAAAAGCAAAACGGACAATCTTCTGTCTCCAAGCAGGGGTGCCATCACTTATGTGAAAGTAGTATTGCCAAATTTCTTGCCAAACCCAATGTGTTGTATTTATTATATCGGAGAGAATACCATACCATAGCTATACCATAGCCTATAGGCCTACTCATAATACATGAGCAATCCACATCCCAATCACACAGGCCATTAAGTCACATTATGCTGTTACTGACTGCTGACAATTGTATAGGCAGTGTAGAAGTTCATACTTCACAAGAGCTAGATGAACGTTGGAGTAGGCCTATAAAAGGGCATTTTTTAAAATTCTGGCTGTTAAATAGCCTACACAATTTTAGCGCAGTTTGGGAGGGACAGAAACAGAGCAGGGCCCGTCTTGGTAGCTTCTTTTTGACTCCCGTGACGTGAACACTGGCTACCGGCAACTGCATAATTATGTTATCACTTCACTGACACTATGGAGACATATTTCACGTCAACAGAGATGAAAACTAGCTTTAGGTTAACGAAGATGTAGATCATCTGCCTAATTAATTTATTTGTGCAACAGGCCACGTTCATTTCAGCGAGATGAGTGAAATAAATGTTTTTTTAAGCTGCCATAGCCATACTATTTGCTACGATATTCACCTGTTAGAAATAGCCTAGAACACGTTGCTATTTCCTTTTTTTTCGTGCAGTGGATTAGGCTATCAAATCGCTCGTTTGAACAGTAACAGTAATCCAGTTCATTCGTGGTTTTAAATATAGTTGTTTCTGGCCTACCCAGGAGAGGTTCAGTTTGTCAGTTTCACTTGCGCAGACACGTAGGCCTAGGCCTACATTGACACTACATGGACACTCTACTAGGCAATTTAATGTTATGTTTCTATATTTTATGACACCAAAATTAAGAAGTATGCTATATCTTGATCAGGAAAACGTTTATTTTTTATTTTTTTATTTTTCTTTCATCCGATAATAGCCTCCTGCAAATTAACAGACAGAAGCACGGCAGGGCACGCCCCGAATGAAAATGAATGAATGGAACCTCGCTTCTCGCGTCAGTCAGGGAAAACACTGTTCACCAAGTCATGACGATCAGCTATCCAGCAGCAGTGTGTTGTTTAGCCTAGGCTGAGTGTAATCTTAGGTAATGTTATGTCATGTATGAGAACTAATATTGCCTGGCAATAGCCTACAACATTGAAATAGCGGTGTAGCCTACGACACGAAGCAGTAGCCTAACATTCCCTTGAACTAAAATTAGTACGAATAATTTAGATATTAAAATCATATAGCAAATTATAGCCTAATGACGTACTACAATTATAGCCTTATGATATATTACATATATTGTAAGTCGAGTCCTCGACGAGTCATCGCGAGTGCGAATGCACGAGTCCGAGTCCAAGTTCGAGTCATCAGTGCTTAAGTCCAAGTCAAGTCACGAGTCTCTAAATTTAGCTAATGACTCTGACTCGAGTTCGAGTCTCGGACTCGACTACTACAACACTGCAACACACAGGCAATACACATTACTAAAAGACATTCATGTGAAATTATTATAATGCCAAACAAAACCTCATTCTTTCACTTCATCCATTAAACTATCTGTCTATCAACATCCATTAAACTATCTACCTATGCACATCTATTAATTACAGTGCATGAAAATATACTGTTCTGTTATCCTAAGTCTTATTAAAATCCTTTAACGTTTTTCCTTAACTAAGGAAACCAATTAAGGTATTCTGTGCAACACCCTTAAATAAATCCCTACCTAAGCACAATGGTCATACTTAAGGGGAAAAACTTAAGGTGTTTTGTGCAATCAGCCCCAGAGCACTACTGTTTACCCTGACCATGTCGCAGTCGCACCATGCGTGTTCAGTGCAATATTGAAAAGGGTCCCGTCTGAAATAGTGTCGCGCAAACCATAATGAAACAGAGAGAAACAGTCAACTCAATGTAATAAATAAGGATGTTAATTGTTTTCAGCATTGTGTATAATATGGTTGTCACTTGGAGGAGACTTGTAGATAACTAATGTTAGCATAGTTAGCTAACCGCTGCTAACGTGCTAGCTTCATCACGTCAGAGAAGCATGGGGCTGTGCACAGTAGTGTAACATTTATTCACCATATTAATAAAGATGAAGTGGCTCTGCAATGTAGGCTATGTTTCCGTTTGTTGGCAGCACCATGTTCCTTACATGACATGGCCCAGTGTCCTTGTAACATACATGCAACAAAGCTAGATATTAATTTTTGTATGTGTCTCCATGTCATACTGAAGTCTTTCGAAGGATTGTAAATGAAATCAGGTCCATGGCTCTCTAAAAGAGCTTCTTGTGCTGTAACTTAACAGCTTAACTTAACAGCTACCACTGAAGTTCTAGTCAACTCCGGTTTGGCGGGCCTAGTAACAATAACTAGGTGGCGTGGCTTTTGCGAACGGTCAATAATTCACTATTAAACTATCCAACTATTTAACTGTTCAGCCAACTATCAGTTGCCATCAACTATGACTCCCGCCAACTGTTTCCTCTGCTCGTTCTGTTTCAAAATAAAAGTCCTCAATACAATAATTCACTATTAAATAATTTAACTATGTAAACTACTCAACTAGTTAACTGTTCAGCCATTCCAACTGTCAGTTGTCATCAACTATGACTTGCATTTTCATGCACTGGTAATTCCTCGGAATTACAATTTCTAGTTGTAACTCTCAAGCGGTCAATTTCTTTTGACAAAATCCACCAGAAGTCACCAGTGTTGCTTTTTTCAAGCTCTGTTTTCGATGGTAACCTATTTTCAGTCGATAGTGAAAGTAACTGTGTAATAAGGTTGGGCGATATGGCTGAAAACTTTATCACGATATAAGTAAGCGATTTTAGACATACGTGTAAGACCGGAGGTTCTGCCGATGTTAAACGGTGGGGCCGTATATCTGAACGACATAACCGGTCATATGGAAGTCCGAATTTAGCCAGTTGTTCTACTACTCCCCCCCTAGTATTTCCTCTGGACATTATGTAAATGTGCTGTGTCTGAACGAGGCGTAGAACATGCGGTTAAAATTCACACCTAGTGAGAGGGCGTGTTGGTGACGTTTCTTTCGTGCATCCATGTGGTTAGATCTGACTTAAATGCCAGTGTTATGATGGAGTGGCATAGTGCTGTCCAGAAAATCTCTGACCTGGAAAGATGCAGACATCACGGAGCTACTGTCCATGAGGGCATATAACATTTTGATAGAACACATGAAGGGAACGGCACGTTGTAGCCTACAACTGCATGGCAAGGCCAAACGAATTCAAAAGACTGAATCATAAGCAGAAGGCACTGAAAAGGCAGTAGCCTACAGCGACGTCGTTGACGACAATAACAGGAGTATTTAATAAATTGTTAGCCAACACTGTTTTCTGTTCATTGATAGCCTTCTCATGACCTCACAGCTGAGCTCGCTGATATTTGATGAGCATAAATATGGCTAGAGAAAATGAAAACGAAGAAAACGCAACTTTGTTCCAAGCTCCTTACGTAAATGCAATAGACACATGGGGAGAGGATGCTTTTGGAAAAAATAAACCATGAAACTTCACTGTAATGTTATTTTGTTTGTTGCTTAAAAACGTTGTATGATGGCCTTGAAGTCTTGAGTTAGCCTACTGAATTGGCTGGTAGCCTACCATAAAGTTTGTGCATGCTCTCTCACCAACGCAAACCAGATTTGGGGTTCTATAGCCAAGTAATTCTGGTACATAATGTTGAAAACAGATAAATGTGTTTATTCGAAGCACACATACAAATACTGTAGGTCAATTTCAAGTGGGCACTTACGTGACTAGCCTACTTCAAGTATTAGCCTACGGACAATAGATTTCTCTTCTTTAGCCTACATAATGCATAGGCTACACTTTGTAAACAAAAAGCAGCTGTGACAGGCAGCGGCCACATATTCTGCGTCATATCTCGCATCTTGTGAACTTTACAAGCCCCTACCCCTCACTCGACAACCACACGGAGATTCTGTAATGTGTGTGTATGTCGTTCACACATACCGTATAAGGTCAGTATAAGGTCCGCAGGTTAACATCATATCTGAATCATCCAAAGGGTAGGACCTCCGTTTGACAAACCTCCGCATATACTCCGGAGGTTATATCTGAAAGCGCACTTATTTTAAACTTATAAACTTATTTTAACCTTCCTTTTTTAATCACCTCAGTTATCAATCAAAGCAAATCAGGGAAAAGAAATGTCAACACAATCATGACAAACACTCAAATAAATAAATGTGCACATTAGGGATGTTAACCGGTAGCCGTTTAACCGGTGGTTGACCGAATCAACGTTGACTGGTTAAAATTGTCTGCCGCCGGTTAAAAAACAAAAACAAAAAAAAAACACTATTTTTAAAGCTCCCGAATGCCAGCCAGCGTCTGTTATTACACTGCGCACACACGTGTTATTGGTGTTGTATTGTATGGGGCGATATGATCACTCAATATCTAAAAATGATAAATGTGAGCATGAGCCGTCCCACGGCGGAATTTATTAAGCGCAACCACAGCACAGAGCCATGTCTCTGCCGCAGCAGAGCTCACGTAGCCATTCCGAAAACAGTTTATACCGGTTACTATAGTGACTATTTGTACGCCTTACATGACAGGTCCTGTCTGCGCAGCTAAAAAAAAAAATCGCCACTATTAACCTAAATAAGGCTTATGTGAAGCATGTTACCCGTTATGTAAACAGTTAGAACATATAGGCCTAAAAACTTTTATTATTATACGTTTACTGCTTGTTAGTGGCTGCGTGTTGACTATGGCATGATGATAATTGTAACAATGTAATGGAAAACGAAGACACGAAAGACTAACTTAGCATATGCCTACTTGTTGTGTTTTATTATTCATCTGTACTTAAATGGCATGACGACAGGAACTTATTGCAAAGGATTTTGTGCAGCACGCTACAGAGGCTGTTGGCAATCGGTACGTTTTTTACAAAGACGTTGGTTAATATACTTTCCTGTAACACCACCAAATGTAGCGTTCTCTGTTTGTGACTTGAGCACAAACGTGAGCTCTTTATAACGTGAGCTTTTTATAGCCCGAGCTCGGTGCCGGGTTGCATGGAAGGTCGACGTTGTGCGTAATGTGCCTGTGCGTGGGTGCGCAGGGAATTTTTCTCCCCAAAACAAAAGCCTTATTCCTCCACAAGTAGTGGACAATGATTGGGGAAAATGTATAATACAAAGGGCACGAACTAACATTGTGTGACGGGAGCCTAACCAGGACACGGGTATCATAAATGGCAGTTATAGAATTTTCGGTGGCCGACTTTAACCGGTTAATGAGGCTCAGGGATCACACGGTATCACGCGACTATAATTTGTATTTTTCCAGTAATGCTGCAACGGCGCTGCAACAACCCAAACAACCGGCAGATGTCTCAAGTGAACAGGGTGTCTCATAAAAAGAAATGGAGCCTGGAAAACCCTACACAGACTTCACTACAGACTTTAGCAGACTGGTTTAGAAATAATTGTATAGCCAGAAATATGCCTGCCCTGCCTTAATAAAGAAATATTTGGTTAACTGCGAGTGAATCCCGTTTGCAGCCGTAGAAGAAACGCAGGACAAATTAAACATTCTGGCTTTCTCCGAGTGCAACGATGATAGACATCATTTGGACAAAATATAGAGCATAACCTCCGTTGCTCAGCCAAATGCCTTCCTGTTACGTCCTGTTATCACGGAGTTACAGGCGATAAACGATTTTTGATGGTCACAAGTTTACTTCATTAGGGACTGTTCGTTATTTATTTAAGGGGCTACCGGAGGAGTTTTGGGAGCATTAGTCCAAAAAGACGTGACCCTCCCTCGCCAGCAAGACATTTTTCTATGACCCTCCAAAGTGATTATGAAAAAACGCATGACCCTCCCCTTCAATTTATTGATGCCTTCTGTAGGCTACTGGGTCAATTTGGGAGCTTGCATGCTATCACTCCTTCCTTAAAATGCCTTGAAAAGGCTGTCGTTTGCACAATTTCATAAATAATCACCGGGACCGAAACATAGCCTACCTCTCAACTTTTTCCAGGTTTATATTTATATTTTATAGCCTATAACATTAGCGGTCACATATTTGGCTATAAGCCGTTTATCATAGGCTATCACGAAACCAAACTACAAAGGTGAACACTTTAACGGGGAATTAATTGGGCATGAATCATGCTGAACGCTATTTGTCAATGAGTTGAAACACACATAACATTCAAACTATTGATACATTGTGCACTATGGACACTGGTCTGTAGGCTACCATTGGACAATAAATGACATTGACAGCCATATCCTGACTCAGAAAAAAAACATCTTCTTGCTTTTTGCCGCAAACTCAGCAATGAAATCATAGGCCAGCTTGCAGGTAGCCTACGTCTTTTTCATTTCATAGAAGGGCGGATGGATGCAACCGCGAGGACTGCAATGAGTTGTTAACGGACATGAACCAAGACATATGGCCCAGCAGCAATCTATATATAATAACACACTATACTTGAAGTACCATCCATGATATGTTGTCAAATATTGAAGTCGTGGGAAGTTACATAATTTAAGCTGTAGGATGTTTCATTCGTCCCCCTTAAATAACTCTTGAACGGTTTTGTTCAGAGCTATACCTGCAACTGCTTTCGACAAAGGACAGATGTATGTTGCTAGTGACAAAATATTAACTCTCAGTGTTTTACGATGTCTTTGTCATGGGGAAGTGTTTTTCCCCATACATTTATTCTAGGCTACTGTCAGTGACTGCCGCAAGAGAAGCGGGTTCTGTGTTGCATTCATTTCAGTGACTGACGCGAGAGAAGCGGGGTCTGTGGTGTGTTGCGTTGCGTTAATTTATTTTCATTGGCGTGCCGTCCACAGCTCTTCAGTTCCGACAAAGCCGAAATTACTCATTTTGAAACAATGAGTGCAGGCCGGCCGCGCGTTTGTATGGTTATATTGCTTGACTGGGGGGGGCGGCTTTCAGCCATAAGACTACTTTGAGAACATTTCCTAATTCACCCGACACTAATATTCAAAATGTTGAAAACTATTTCGGCATAGCCTATAAGCAGTTTAATTAAATGCAATGTTAGTTGTAAACAAACGGGTTAGCCTACTTGGTGAGGCTTGGCATCACAGATGCGCTCGTGCCTTAGATGGCAAGAAAAATCTTCACGATATAGGCATATTAACTGACCGCCCGATTCACGTTGGCTGGGGGGGCATCAGACATTTGTGCCCAGTTAATCCGGCCCTGCCCCCAACAAATCACACCTCTGTGCAGGGTAGGAATTTCATGGCGGCCCCTTGCGTTGGCCGTGAAGCCCCTTTGAAAATCATAGGTTTACAGGCCACGGTGGCCTTGGTGCCCCCTTCTTTCAATATTCTGCTTTGTGTCCTACTAATAGCGATTTTTATTTAGCCTGTGGCCTGTCAAAATAATCTTAGCATTCACAGCGCAAATTAATTTAGTCTTTTACGCAGTGGAGAAAGTGACAGCGCAAGAAAGTGCTTCCAAATTCACCCATTCTTTTCAGTTGAACTACTCGCGAAGTAGCCTATTAATCACACAGACATCACAAGTATCACATGAAAGAGCTTTTTCTAAGCTTTTAAACGATGTTAGCCGATAATTGCTGTGTTGAACGGTTCGCGAGAAAAGTAATATAATTCAATTTAATCATACATTCTACTGAAGGTTTGACAAACCACATATCAGAATAAACAGCAGACCTTACCGAACACAAAGGTGTAAAGCAGTCCCCTGTACAGTTAGCCGTTCCAGAGTAATCCAGTTTTGAATTTGCAGTAAATTTCGACATGCATGGATGTCTCCAAATTTGGGCTTTAAGTTTTACAATGTGTTTAAATTGTTCCACATGATTTCATAACGGGCCAAATACAAAATAAATGTTACAAATATCGCCTAGATATTGGTAAATCAGAGGACAGCTGACTAAGAGTTTGTGAAAGTAGCCTTAATGATCACAAAATGCTAAGCATGCATCTAGGCTATTTGAGTTTCTTAAAGCTGAGCTGTGCTACATTTAAATTGTTCAATACATGATTTCATAGCAGGCCAAATATAAAATCCATTTTATATATAGCCTAGATATCTGTTTTTATTAGATGATCAGATGATTTACAGTTATATGTAATATGTCATGTTTCATGTTTTTGTAATGTTTCATACAGTGATGCAGGTCTACTGCAGTGAATTGGCTAAATACAACTTTGATCATTTTTATAGCCTACTACTGTATAGTTAACTTAGGCCTTGGTGCCCTGACATGTGGCCTTTGTGCCCCCCACCAAATATGCCCAACTGAAGGCCAAGTGGCCTTGCCCCCAGAATGGGGAAATTCCAAGCCTGCCTCTGTGACAGCTTAAAAGAAGTGGAGAGGACTCCTAACTCACAGACATATTCACAAACAGGTTTTGTGGCTTTTCGCCATGTTGTGAAATCCTACGCGGCTACAGGAGCTTCCAATCGTGAGGAAGCAATTTTGCATTGTAGGCATAACTAACATGCAAAAACGCCACCAACAACAACCAAAACTAGGCTACTCATTGTCAACATGTAAATTAGGCTAAATGTAACATTATTGTGAATCAAATTAAAATGTTATCTTTTGCAAACGTAGGCATAGTAACAGATTAATTTAATAATGTTACAAAGATACTACATCAATCTGTATGTTTCATTAGGCTACTAGGCTATTTGTTTTGCCTTAGGCTACTCTTGATTCATTTAGGCTAGGCCTTTTTATTCAGTTATTCATCATCTTCCGTCCTTGTGTAGCGCACGCATTCTCAGACCTGTCACCTGCCACTCATCGTAAGGGAGGTGTTTGGAATCATTCCCGCATTACAATCATCAGCCAATCAAGGTGGTCACTTCAGTCAAGCTTGTGCAGTAATAACGTCATCCATAGCAACGAAGACTCACTCACTCTTAGACTGTTAGTCAAAGATTCTAGAGCGCTCAGCTCCAGAATCTGTTCAGGAGTTGTCATTTTTCCTTACTAAGAGTAGGTCTGAAAGGCTTTGTGAATAACTTAATAAGAGAAACCAAGCTAAAATATTTTATTGCTGTTTAAGAGTAGCCTACTCCTAGTGGTAAAATAAAAGGCTTTGTGAATATGGCCCCTGGTGTCTAACCCAATGCATAGCCCATTTACACAAAATAATGGTAGAATATTAGGCTACTGATGATCATTGTTATTTAAGAACATGCAGTGGGTGTAGGGCACCAAAAACATCTTGCTCGTAAAAAATCATCATACCGCACATTGTGGCGGGTTTGTTATTTAACCTACTTACTGTAGGCTGCGCAAACCACAGGCCTTTATTTTGGGCAAGCCTGCATTCGAGGCAGGCCTTCTGTTGAATAATTTTATATAAAGCCTGTGCTAACAATAATCCTCCTGCCCCCGATACCACAGTTGTGGATAGTGTGGAACGTTCAAGTAATAACACAATCCAATGTGTGTCTCAATTGTCCCCCGCTGACCACCTCACACATTTCTCTAGATTTTGCAACAACCTTACATGACACAATGCCATAAAATGGCAGTTTTTAGGACACAGAATAATGTTTGTAATGATGCCAGTTAGGCATACGTTCAACAGTAGGCCTAACATAAGTGTAATGAGCTATTCATTGTCGAAGGTGCATGGTGAAGTGAAATGTGGAAAACAAACATTTGCCGATGTCATTAGGGGATAGGCCTACTTGTTTATTTTTTACGTAGCCTACAATGGCCAGTTCAGACAAAGCCGAAATTACTAAACTTGAAACATTTGTATGGTTATATTGCTTGACTTAAATCCCAGAGAATAGGCTACCGCACAATTTAAGCTTGGGATACAGTTACTACAGAAACAGTATTTTATTTTACTTCTTATTAGGGCTGTCAAAATAACTGATTAATTTCGATTAATTAATTTGAGAAAAAATAACTGATTAAAAAAATTAGTGCAGATTAATCGATTCCGTATGACCTTTGACCCCGAGCCGTTCTAGTCAGTAAAATTTAGACTGTAAAATGAAGGAGAGAGAAGAAAACGTGCTGCCTGGATCATTGATTGGAACATTTACTTTTTAAAAACGGCCTGATGGTGTTCATAAAAAATAAAGTGTTGAAAAATAAAGTCCTCTGCAATGTCTGCAGCAAGGAATTTGCATATCACCGGAGTTCAACAACTCTATAGTCGCACATCAATGCAAAGAAAATCCCCGAAGCACTTTTGAATTTATTTCCTCAGCATATTAGGTCATATCATAGATTAGTATGGCAATTATTTGAACAGTGAAAATAATAATAATAAAGAGTTTTTGAATTTTAATGTCACTAATGCTGATTATTCAATGATTCATTTGAATTTAAATATTTAAAATACTTTCACAGCAAAAAATATATATGCGATTAATTAATCACAGAGTATGTAATTAATTAGATTAATTTTCTTAATCGATTGACAGCCCTACTTCTTATGGAATATATTTTTTTTTTCACTTTTATAAAGGCTTTGTTTGAATGCTGTTGGAACAAATAGTAGGCCTAGTTGATTATAAAGGCAACTTTCTGTTGCAATATTGTGTGTGTTCTAGACTGCAGGTAACTTGTTAAGCCAGTGGTTCTCAAACTTTTTCTTTCATTCCCCACTTTGATCAAGGGGGCATTGACTGATGATAGTGGAGATAGATAACGTGTTATCCCGAGGCCTTTGCAAGTCAGCATCTCCGACGGTAGTCTACCCTATTAAAAATATAAGTTTTCGATGTCCCAAACGGAGAGCCATATTGTTTTAACGATCTCTATGCTACTCACCAAAATGAAGGCATGGGAACATGATGAAGTATCCAACTGTCGAGTCTTAAATTATTGTGATTACGAGCCAGTGGTTTTCAAACATTATGCGTGACTCGGACATCTAACGAAATGCAACAGACTCATATCGTCCTCGCATTCGCAAAATGAGGACATACAGACTGCTCAGATAACAGGTGTACCTCCAGTTATGCACAGTTTTAGTCAAGTCATTTAAATGTGCTGGTGGAACAGTTGTGTACTCTATTGTTATTCATCCCCTATTCACCCACGCCGTCAATTCTGTGGCGCAGTGCATTAAGGCCGGCTGATGACAGCCGCCGTTACGCAGCAGTTATCAGTCCCCTGTCCAAGAGTACGAATCTGGGTTAAGCGTAGTTAGCTTTTGGGAAACGCACCCCTGATGTCTGATGTGTGATCAGTGGAATATGGGGAGGGAAGTGGCAGTGTTTTTTTGCGCGTCTGCAGAAGTCAGCCAAATATGAATGTAATTCTGCGGCATAAAGCAGATGTATTTGTTTATTGTACAGAAAAATAAAAATGACATGTCAAGCAGTCAATTGACTACATTGCAGTCAAGAAGTAGGGCAAATTAATTTACGAAACCAAAACGTGGGTCATAGTTGTCTAAGCCTCTATTGCATACAGTGGGCATCACTTTCAAATGGCCACTCCAGTCGCGCATTACGAGGCGTGAAGCTGCGTGAAGCTTTAGTACCACTTTCAGCCACTGTGCGTCGCTCTGCCACTGTACATCGCTCTCCCTGCCGCCCCTTCTGAAAAAGCTTGATTTACCTCAATTTAGGCTACTTGGGTATGGCTAAAGGCTTGACTACACGGTGGTAACGAAAATCAAAATCGAAATTTGCTGTCTACATTATTGTCAGTGTTGGGGTAACGCAACTATGCAAATCAAAACAGTGGTGTGATAATTGAGCCAGTAGAGAAATAACTGTTCAGAATTAATCTGTAGCCATGGGTAGGCTTCTGCGACATTTTTAACAGGCTACGCTATAGAGGCTTAGACAACTATGACCCACGTTTTGGTTTCGTAAATTAATTTGCTCTACTTCTTGACTGCAATGTAGTCAATTGACTGCTTGACATGTCATTTTTATTTTTCTGTACAATAAACAAATTAACAAATATCTGCTTTATGCCGCAGAATTACATTCATATTTGGAACTTACATAGTCCAATGCATCGTTACACTACGTTAGTGTTTCCCAAAACCATAGTAGCAACGAACGTTCGCAACCACTATCGTAAAGTTGTGTAGTTACAACTACACCTCTCGACCTGTGGTAGAATGCTAGTAGAAGCATAGTTCCAGGGATCTTCATGTCAAAGACGTCACCGACGCCAGTTATTTGTTTGCAAATTAATATGTATAAATATATTTAGGTTTCTAATTGATATTTACACTTCTAACCACCATACATCCATATTTTAAAATGCCCAAGGCAGAAAATACATAAATTAAAAGTAAATTTGCAGCCATGTGCACGTAAGTAAAAGTCACACACCTGCAGATAATAATAAGGTGGTGCGCACTTTTTGACGAGTCAGCTGAGAATATGTAGCCTTTGATTTTCATGGAGGGGGGGAGGGGGTCCTTGTTAGTTTACGCAAACCAAGCCAAGAAGGCTGATTCTGATTTTGATAATAAAATACAGAGGGATTTATGGATCTACTTTTGTTATCCTGTAAATCAGAATATACTGTCAATAGCCATAAAAAAAACAATTTTTGCCATGTTTTTAGGAATAAGATGTCATAAATCAGGCTAGGAATAATACATCAACAACCCCCCTGTCTTGTAAATATAGTTAGGTATAAGACTGGAAAGTTTGGTGGAAGTAAGTGCTTCTGACGTGGAGATTTCGCGCTCAGAGTGGGAGAGGAAACTCAATTTGAGAAAACAGCCATGAACAGCCTTGAAACACAGCCAATGAGATTCCGTTCCTGGCCTAGACTCGCCTTTGAAATTCCGCGATTGGTTGCCTTAAGTATACAAAGGAAGTGTCCACTTTGCACAGTGTTATGCAAGAAAAACAGAGCTTTCCAACTGTACTACACATGATATGTTTCGGATCAAGGTCGCGGTAGTGCATGAAAGGTTAGAATGCCAACTTTCTGTAAATTTAGGAGAAATATACTGGCGCGAGTAAACTAAATGAAATAAACACCTAAATGTGTAAATCTGACTTTTTTGTTGTAGTAGTGTGAAAGAATACACGCTAAGGTAGCAAACTAGCCCAAAATCTCGAAATTGGCCAGTGCATGAAAAAACAATGTTTTCACCTGCCGTGTCTCGCCTTAAGAAACATACAAGCCCACTTTCTTGCGCCATGCGCCGGACGTTTCATAATGTTTCATAACTAATCCACATCTAATATGGACTGGACAAACCCCGAAATTTGTTTAAACTATTCGGCGCAGTGACCATGAGTTTTAGACTGTCAAGATAGGGCCCACTGTCTTTGTGTGTCTGTCGCCCATGGCAACCGATAGCGTGGGATACGAACATGGCTGACGGGCTCAGAAACCTCCCAAATAGTCACGTGACAGCAAGATACCATCTCAGTGTTCCCTCTATGTTTATTTCAGCATGGCAGCTCACCACAGTTTAATTAATACCACCACGGTGTCAGAATCAGGGCAGACGCACAAATTAGTTGCAGTTGCTTTTTAAATAATCCTGCAGACATATGAAGAGTTTGGTTCCAAAACGCTATAAATCCAAAATTGTTAAATTGAGAAAAAAGGCATTTTCTTTCCCAAAAGACTGTTTGTATGAAAACTGTTAATTTCTGTTTCAAACTGTAATATATCATTATGAGTTTGTAATAACATAAAAAAATCAAATCCATATTTTGATTTTAAACATTTATTAAACAAATATTTTTTTTTCTCCAAAATGCAATATATCCATAACACGTTTTTCCCCCAAAATGCTACAAATCCATTTCATCAACAAAAACTCACTTTCTGTATGAAATTGAGCAAAGACATAAGAATAAATAACAAGGAAAGGTTGTCTATACATATGACAAATCCCAAACTTGAACAACATCACTTATATTAAACCAATAAACCCATTTTTAAAAGTACATTCATCTCGCCGCCTTTTTCAGATTGCATTAATTTCAGTCTGATATTAATGCTGTTAATAGCAACATTTCAAGTTCATCCCAACATTAGAGCAAAATTTTGTTTCTGTTGCATTCATCTTGTTATTCTGTACTACATTCATTCAATTTTCAAAACAATGTACGAAACTGTACAATTATTAAGTTAAATAGTATTAAATAGTAAGTTATCTATACATACAAGTCCCAAACTTGGACAACAGATTTCTAAAAAATACATCCATCACAATGCTTCATAAAAACATGTTCATAAAAACAATATTTCTGTGTCATTAAAATACATAGCAATATTTCTGTGCAAAATATAACTTTAAATAAATGATACATCTGTGTGAGATTGTGCAACATAGGCTATAAGCAGCCATGACAGTCGATTTACATAACAATGCCAACTTGAACAAATTTCTTATAGTGGAACACAGACATATGAAATACATTAATCATGTTGTAGTGCATGTTATTTATATATTTATTTATTTATTTATCTATCTATCTATTTATTATGGACAACTACAATTCAGTGCCATTGTGAAGTGCCATTATCTAGACACACCCAACCACACACAGACTTTCTCCCCACTCACTTAGCTCTCCTCCTCCTGTTTGCTCAGGTCTTTCTCACATACACACGTGTACACACACACTTGTTATGCACTGAAACAGTGAACTCAAAGGGCACAATCGGCAGAATTATTCTTCATGGCTGTCACAGTCGGCATCATTTACAATGAGTGCCCCATCATAGAAGGCACGCACAGTGTCACTGGCACCAATTTCAGCAAGCAAGTTAAGCACATCCTTTCTTTTTGCATCCTTCACTGTGCTTACATTTGGGAGCTGACTCGGCTTAAAGTTTGCCCAGTTCTGTCCTCGCTTCAAAACCGAGTGATAGCAGAAGTCACTGTTGTACACAGTCTTGAATCCAAGTTTGTCATTCCTCAATTCCAGCATTCTAGCATCACTGAGCTTGAATGACTTCTGTGCCTTTACAAAAACCTGTGTTGCCTTCTTGACGTCATAAGCTTGCCAGTCCTGGCCGTAGACATGGACATGCCCATGGTTCCAGAAAATGTCATAGTACTCCTCTGGCATGAGGATGGTATCGTGCTTTCGAATCTGCTGCTCAATCCTCCCGAAAACGCGGTCGACAGGAAGGAAACTGTGTCCCCTGATGGGAAACACATATTCAGTGATCATATTCGGAAAATTCTGCTTTGTTAAAGCAAACAACATTGACAGAACATTCACATTTTTGTTTTGTCCAAAACAGGAATCACTGAATAATCTCAACTTCTGAACATTGCAAAGTGCAACATTCAATGGCTGCCGAAAACAATGGTTCAGAGCAGAAGCAGTCATATTACTGTCTTTTCTGTTCTCGTGTTCCATCCATGTGTAAAGATGGATGTCATCCTTGCTTTGCTTGCTACCTTTCCCAGCATGGACAACAACACCAAAGATATACATGTAGAGCTGGCGGGAGTAGTACGCCTGACCAATGGGGGTTCTTGGGAGTACCAAATTCTGCATCATGTCGAAGCAGACTGTCAATGCTGCATTGTCACTTTGCCCAAGCAAATCATAAAACACCCTTGCTCTTCTGCGATGCAAAATGAAAGATGCTGATGCTGTACGCTTCTCCTCTTCAGGCAAGCTGGGGTTCTTTACTGTGAGATGAAACTTTGCACATGTAGAACACGCGTCGGTGGCTGGATGTCCAAATGCAAGGTTGAAACTGTATCGGAAAACACTGTAATAGAGAGAGTAGCTAACAGCGTCATGATTTTGCTGCTTGAACAAATCGTGCATTTTTTTCACGCTGAGGTCACTGGTCAGGTATTTCCGCCCAGGTGCTCCCCTTCTGCCATAGTGGCTTGCCCTACAAGTGAATGTTTGAATGTGATCCATCACAAGTTTCTTCTTTTCTTCATTTTCTGTAACTTTGCGAGCACCACCCCTACGTTCTGGTCTGGGTTCAGCATTCTCTGCATAATATCTTGCCACTCGAGCTACTCTATCTTTGCCAATACCTGCAACGACAAAAGTTAAAATAACATTTTATTTCTTTAAGGGGAAACTGAGATAGCATAGGCTAGTGGCTCATCAGAATATACAGTGGCAGTCAACCACAAATCCATTTCAGCCTGAAATGCGTTGGCCTACAAACCAAAAACTTGAGTAACTTTTTACATAATATCTCACTTTTAGCATGTTATTTATTTATCTATCTATTTGTGTATTTATCTATCTATTTATTTACTTATTTATTCAGGAACAAAACTATTATGGAAAACCACTAGGTCTACCATGGCCTAAACCACGAATGTCTGTCTCTCTCTCTCTCTCACCACTCATCTGACAGACTGAGGTCTATATGAGTTTGTAAGTTTTAACCTGTGGTTGTAACAGTAACGTTGCAGTTATCTGGCTAGTTATGTTATGTTGGCTATTATGGCACCCTACAGTAGCCTCCAAGCTTACTGTAGGCTAATGTTACAAGCTTACAAGTTTACTGGAATATAAGCAATTGGTGGATGTGCACATCATAGTGTTATGTCCAGATAAAAAAATACCAATGTTTTGCGATCTGACATGCAGCACTAGGCTATTCTTGATAGATGTAAGGGTGTTAGTTTATGTCTGAAAGTGTCTATAGGCTATTGTTTTCCTCCGTTTCCTCTGAAAAGTAGGCTAATGTTCCAACATTTTCTTACACCACCATTGAAAAAGATGTTGGTAGAATCGGCTAACTAGCGCCAGATTTTGGAGTGCAGGGGACAAGCCGAGATGGGCTATGAGACATACGTTCACACTCGGTATCATGTTTCAATAGCCTAGAAATCTAGACGCGCCCCTATTGCTTTACAATGCTGACATGCTACAGGAGCGAATCAGAGCACAACTTAGCAACACGTTTCCTAGAATAGGCTACATTTTTGTACAGGCAGTGAACTAGTGTCATCAAATAAAACAAATAAACTCACCCAACACTGCACAGAAAGTTGCCTTGCAGACAGGAACCTTTGTGGGATGATCCTTAGTGAGCAAGTAGTACTCGTTCGTGACCTCCCTCTCCTTCTGTGCATCTTCAATTTCCACCTTGGGACGTCTTCGCTGTACCCGTTTTACTGTTATCAGACGTAAAATTGCTTGGTCTTGTTCAGCCTTCGTTGTATGACAGTAGAGAGTGTCGAAGTTTTTAACAAGATCGTCAGCTGTTTTTTTGTCGGCATGACAAAAGTTTTTTGCTTCACTGTGAGAACAAGCAATCGCCGGTATTTTACCACCGCCTGAGTTTCAGATTTTTTTTCTGACTTCCCTATCGTGGTTGTCTTTTGACGGTTTCCGCTTCTTTCCCACAGTCGACACGACCACTGGCTCCTCAATACCATCAAAGTTATTCATTTTAGTATATAGTATAAGTATAAAAACGAGTCTAAGGCGAGTGTTTACCTTTACCGGCGTCTACTGACAGCGCGCGCCATGACAGTTTGCGTCATAGAATGGTGCGCGGTGATTGGTCGAATGGAACTGTCGGGCTTTGCGGAAAAACAGGATTGGCGTTTGTCTCTGTTTGGGAAAAAAGGGAAGAAACAGGGCAGCAAAACACGGCGGATATCGCGTTTTGTCAAAAACTTATTATCGAACTTTGAATAGAGAGTAAATGGGGAGCTTGTTTTGGTGGTAACTCGATTTTTTCAAAATTGGCGTTTATCGCGTTTTGGAACCAAACTCTTCATATCCTCCCCTGCTGGCTGCTGCTCACATTGCAATTTGCACTTTGCAAAACCAGTAGCCTAAAACTAGTCAGAGGT
This sequence comes from Alosa pseudoharengus, assembly GCF_046254945.1. Classification (NCBI taxonomy): domain Eukaryota; kingdom Metazoa; phylum Chordata; class Actinopteri; order Clupeiformes; family Clupeidae; genus Alosa; species Alosa pseudoharengus. Next base: position 36,872,050 of record NW_027468650.1, read on the forward strand.
CATTATGGCCCGTCCAGTTTCACTTCACTTATCACCCGGAGAGAAGAAATACTCTTTTCTGATTGGCTGACGGGGTGGCCTTTAATTCTAAATAACAGGACACCGTTCCATATCAATGCTTATGAATGGTAACTATAACAACCATAGTAGGACTACTGTTGCAGGCTTCGCAACAATGGAATCAACTGTAAACAAGCTAACTGTCCATGCTATCGGAAGTTGTACAAGCTGAACTTGAGCTTCTTTTTAAACGAAACCGCGTGTTTCCTTTGCTTTACAGTGGCAACCGGGTGATAAGCGGGATAACGGCCTTCGAGGTGTGTCCTGTTATACGGAATTAATGGACTCCGCTGCGCGTCGGGGAGTTTTTTGCCCCTCGCCCTCGTCCATTAATTCCGTATAACAGGACACCTCGGCGGCCGTTACCCCTTAAATATTATATATTGTATTGATGTAGCCTATTTAAAATATTAACTTTCTTCTCAGTGTTTCCTCTTCATTTAGCGCTGCCACTGCTTCAGAATTAGGGGAGATGCAAAATATTGTCCGGAAGCATAGGCTAGTAGGCTAAATGACCTCCACTGGCTGCTGAAAATTGCAGTTCAACAATAAACAGCAATGCTAATCTGAGGTAGTTTTATATATTTATATTGTTTTTATAGACGTTACTGCCATGCGCTATGTCGCCACCAGGGTAGGAATTCACGGCGGCCACGGGCGTAATGCCCCTTTGAAAATCAGAGGTTTACAGGCCACGTGGCCTTGGTGCCCCCTTCTTTCAATATTTTGCTTTGCGTCCGACTAATAGCGTTTTTTATTTAGCCTATGGCCTGTCAAAATAATCTTAGCATTCACAGTGCAAATTAATTTAGTCTTTTACGCAGTGGAGAAAGTGACGGCGCATGGCAAGAAAGAAAGTGCGTCCAAATGTACCCATTCTTCTCAGTTGAACTACTCGCGAAGTAGCCTTCTCATCACACAGACATCACAAGTATCACATCACATGAAAGAGCTTTTTCTCAGCAACGATGTTAGCCGCTAATTGCTGTGGTGAATGGTTCGCGAGAAAAGTAAATAATAATTAAATTTAATCATAAATTCTACTGAGGGTTCTGCGCCCATCTCCCTACCCATTTATCTCGGTGGAATACTTCACAAACCCTTCGTTCAACACATGACAAACATATCAGAATAAACAGCAAACCTTACCGAACACAAGGGTGTAAAGCAGTCCCCTGTACAGTTAACCGTTCCAGAGTAATCCAGTTTTGAATTTGCAGCAAATTTCGACATGCCTGGATGTCTCCAAAATTGGGCTTAAAGTTTTACAATGTGTTTAAATTGTTCTACATGATTTCATAACGGGCCAAATACAAAATAAATGTTGCAAATATTGGCTAGATATCGGTAAATCAGAGGACAGCTGACTAAGAGTTTGTGACAGTAGCCTTAATGATCACAAAATGCTAAGCATGTATCTAGGCTATTTGAGTTTCTTAAAGGAGAATTCTGGTGTGATATTGACCTAAAGTGTGTTGAAACATTAGCTGGCGAGCCAGACCCACATTAAAATGTAGGGTCTGGGCACTCACCGTTCGCAGTGCTCAGTCCGAGGGGCGGGATAATCAGTTGTCTTTCAAAATTATGAAAGGACGCAATAGGATATTTGTTTTCAAGTAGCAGGGAATAGACCTCTCCAGAATATATCCCGCCTCCTAACTTCCGTATCCATCCAACTTCCGGGCGTGGATTGTCTATGGGAAATAACATGGCGTTTTGAAAGATCGTACCTGTCAAACTCTGTAGGTGACAAAGTAGAAAAAGTTGCTGGGCAGATTGGCCTACACACTTCTGCGATCTAGTTTCCACTGGATTTTTTGATTTTCGGTGCCGTTTAAGTAGTATAGTCTATAGTATACTACTTAAACGGCACCGACAATCAAAAAATCCAGTGGAAACTATATGGCAGAAGTGTATAGGCCAATCTGCCCACCAGCTTTTTCAACTTCGCTACCTACAGATGTTTTACCTGTATGATATTTCGAAACGCCATGTTATTTCTCATAGACAATCCACGCCCGGAAGTTGGATGGATACGGAAGTTACGGAGGCGGGACTTATTCTGGAGAGGTCAATTCAAGCCAAACCATTGCAACTCTGCCATCAATCATTATGTTAAGCCCACCAAACGACTCTATACACGATTTCAATGCCTGATTAAGTTTCGATTTCTGGAGCTCACAAGCCAACGGAGAGTTGCTAGACTAGCCCTGGCAGCAAATGTAATTTGCTGCCGCTAGGGGCGCGTCTAGATTTCTAGGCTATTGAAACATGATACCGAGTGTGAACGTATGTCTCATAGCCCATCTCGGCTTGTCCCCTGCACTCCAAAATCTGGCGCTAGTTAGCCGATTCTACCAACATCTTTTTCAATGGTGGTGCTTCGGCATCGGACTAGTCATGCAAATAAATCACTGTTTTACACCATTTACGAGGCTCAATGTATCTCTACACTTCATTGGTAGACTTCCAAGGGCCCTGACATTTAAAACGAGACATTGACAACTTTGAAAAAGCACTGGTAGTTTACTTACAAGACGATTTATACAGACAGTATCTTCACGAAGTTTAGCGTTTGTCACGATAAGTCGAGCGACGAGTAAGAATGAACAGGTATGATAAGGGATCAGATTCCAAAAATAATTCTGTGGAAATGCATGGATTCCAGATTCTTCCAGTAGCAGCAAATGTCAGGGCCCTCGGAAGTCTGCCAATGAAGTGTGGAGATACATTGACCTCGTAAATGGTGTAAAACAGTGATTTATTTGCATGGTTAGCACGATGCCGAAGCACCACCATTGAAAAAGCTGTTGGTAGCATCGGCTAACTAGCGCCAGATTTTGGAGTGCAGGGGACAAGCCGAGATGGGCTATGAGATATTAGGGGTTTGCACCGATGTCACGTTCTGGCCGGTAACTATGGTAACCCAGCACGCGCGGCCATATTGGCGATACTCAGTGAATGAAGTACAATGGAGTATTATGCACTTTGGATATCTTGTGATTGTAGCCGTGTCTAAACAACAGAAAAGCTCATCAAAATGCGTCTAAGATGCAAAGGCTTGGACCACAAGAAAAGGCGCAATATTTCGAGAAATTACGGATTATTGGCAGCGCAGATCCATATGAGTTGGGTGAGGGAGACGAAGTACCAAGTTCAACCACAAGCGCACCCCCTTCCTCTGATAACTTCTGGCATTATTGTCCCTTCTCCCTGTTTTTTTAATAACTTTTGGAAGTCGATACCTACACCAGATGTTTTTCTCAGTCTGACCTATTGGTACAACCTAAAACACGGCAATAATTAACCATTTTCTTTGACGATGTTAGGGATTTACTTCAGTGCCTAATGCTTTCTAATGAGGCAAGTATCTCCAATATGCCGATGTCCAGATCTGATGACACGCCGTGCAAACCCCTAATACGTTCACACTCGGCATCATGTTTCAACACACTTTAGGTCAATATCACACCGGAATTCTCCTTTAAAGCTGAGCAGCGCTTAAATTGTTCAATACATGATTTCATAACAGGCCAAATATAAAATAAATGTTAAATATAGCCTAGATATCTGTAAATATGAGATGATCAGATGATTAACAGTTCTACTTAATATGTCATGTTTCATGTTTTTGTAATGTTTCATACAGTGATGCAGACCAGGCACGGCGCTACGGGTGGGCCTGGATGGGCCTAGGCCCACCCACTTTTCAACAGGCCCACCCAAAACTTTTCTTAAAAAAAAAAAAAACTTTTAATATAGTTGTTGTTTAGGTACCTTAAACGTGCACAAACGGTCTCGTTGTATCGCTGCAACCAGGAGATGAAGGATAGCTGAGATCCATAAATCCTAGCACTTCTCTATGGCTTAATAATGGCTTCTGAAATGTTTTGTATTTTTTGCAATGCAGCTTGTTGATATTGTGATCGTTGATCCGATTTGCATTAAAAGGCCTAATGGGTGTGATTGATCTTTATGAGCTCTCTTGGAGCATGTTTTACATGACGTTGTCAATGAACAAGTTCTGTGCCCGAGGGGTAGGCCTAGTAGCCAGCTGATTTTGCCAGGGCTTCAGCCCCGAATGTATTTTGTACAGTTGACTAACAAATATGAAACCATTATTCCGATCGCGCATTGAAACTTTGAGATGAGATGGACGTATTTAACATACAAGCGGACACGGGTGAACTCACTCTTCTTCATGCAGCAGATTTAACATGAACGTTACCTTCCATAACACACAATTTGGAACGTAGGGTACGTGCGCGCGCGAGGTTGGGCATGTCATTGTTTGCATTTAATATTTGGTATAGGCCTACGTTACAAGGAAATCATGAAGTCATCAATAACAAGGTGGTGGTGGAGTTATCCTGTTCTCGTCATTTAGACTAGCCTTCAAGTTCAGGTTTGTTATCAGCCTCGAGCTGGCCAAACAGTGGTGGCCTGCTTTGCCTAGTTGTAAAATCGAATTAGGGAGTCTTCAATGTTCCCTTCTCCCTAAGCTAAGCATAACAAACCATATAATGCATATTGCTATTTAAAAGCCACTCTGCTGGTGGCTATATAGTTCGTTTCTAGCAAACAGAAAATGTCAAGATAGCTAAATGTCATTACATCCTCTAATTGTCACAATTTTATTGTCCATAATATTTAATAAATGTGGTGCAAATGAGGCTTGAGTCAGTGGATTCATTTATGAAAAGTGAGCAGCAAGTCAGGCAAAATGGTAATTATGAAAACCGTTTAGACTCTATGGGCTAAGCCCCGAATGTTTTCAACTGCCCTGCATATTGATTGAAACTGTCGGGCAGTGTGATTGATCTGTATTGTTGAAAACCTAAAACAAATGAAATATTCGACTTCATGTTATACAAGCAGAACTAAACTATGTTTGGGGGAAATATTAGATTCCCACTTTTACAGCCTATAGGCCTTAGGTCTATTCGAGAGATGCGCTAAAGCACAGCAGCCAGCAGGTATGGTGCGTAATGGAGATTCCAAAGCGCTCTTATTTGGTCAGAACAAAGGACAGTGATCGAGGATAGGTACGTCCGTCCTTTTTACAATGCAACAAACTATTTAAAGAGCATCAAGCTATTCAAATCTCTATTATGTAAGCACAAATAATATAACAGTATATTAGTCAGTCATTTTTATTAGGTTAAACAGTGATTTGATAAAGTTTTTTTAAGGCCCACCCACAATTGGTCTGGCCCATCCAAAACTGGAATCCTGGCGCCGTGCCTGATGCAGACGACTTGACTTGATAAGCAAGTGAAATAAATACATTTATCCGTCTAGCCCCATAGACTGCCATTCATTCTGCGCTTGCTCGCGACCGCACCAAGGGGAACTGGGTGAACTGCAACCAGTTTCGATACAAGGCACTGGGCAGTTGTACAGGAGCGAACAGGCCCTCCGTAAACGGGCTCTGGTATAACCTACTTCTATTTATCGCGCAACAAAATGACCTTGTATTGCACTTTCACTGAATTTATATCCTGGTAAACAAACACGAGTGCCATATGTAACGATAACGTTACCCGTCACAGCCCTAAAGTTACTTGTGAGTGCCTCAGGATGAGCTTGGTCAAAGTTAGCCAGCAGGTAACGTTAGCTAACGCTAGTTTACCATAGTTAACCCCGAGGAGCTGACAAACTTAGGTTATCTTAACGTAAACTCTTATACTCGGGTATCGAAACGTCCCAGTGCAGTAACCCGATAATCATTGTCTGATTTTAGGAAACCTCAGAAACGCGCCAAAACATCAAATAATATGGTGCTCAAATAGTCTTCTTTAACGACACGTTAAGTAAGTTAACGTTAAGTTAGACGTGTCACATTTTACTAGACTTTGAACGTTGCATGTCTTAAGATAACGAAGACAAGTACAGTCTGATGATTAAAAGGCTAAACGCTAACGTTTACTGAACTAAAGTGTACCATAAATGTACCTGTTGAGACGTTTTCAATAGAATCCATCCTCCTGATTCAGTTAACGTCCCGGTAGTTTAAGGATTTCCTGCTTTGTCGGAAAGCGGCTGCGTCACAGACTCATTCATAATCTTGTTTGACACAGATCTTATGACCTCCGTGAAGCTGGTCCCCCATGTCATCCAAAAAAAAAATAAATAAAAAAATATATATATATATATATATATATATATATATATAATTATATAATTATATATATATATATAAATAAAAAAAAACACTTGTGCTGTTAAGTGTTTTAAGTAAGCCTGGACTTTACATATTCTGGCCAGTGACGTCACTCAGCCCTTGTCCAAATTTGAGTGCCATAACAAATTGTGCTAGTGGGTGTTTCTGCAACCAAGGTCACTTTTGCAGACATCCCAACCTGCAAAATGCCATTTCAGGGAGGTATCCCACCCGCCAAAAAAAAAAAAACCTTACTTTAGCCTACTTACTGAAATACAGATGAATAGCCTATGTTTGTTAATTCATTGTCTCTAGTCAGTAAACCAATAAGGAAGGCCTATAGATACAGACGGTTAAAGGGGTGGTTCAGGATTTTGGACATAGGACCTCATTTCCAAGTTAGCAAGTGTGATATTTATCAGTGGAGACCGTTTTCAACACGTTTCATCCAGTCCTTCTAGTTGCAGGGTTCGCAGGTAGTACGGTGACCACCATCATGACACTGAAAATGAGGACACTTGTGCCCAAAAGTTAGGACAAAGGTCCAAAAGTGAGGACACATATGGAATCGGAGTAACATATGGGGAATAACATTAGAAAATAAAACATTTCTATAGAAGGCACCTATTTATTATAACATAATTTAATAACATTTGTTGTTGTTTTTTTCACACTAGTCAGCTTTTTCCAACATTCCCATACTTATTATAATAACATAGTAACATTAGTTTTTTTTGTGTGTGTGTGTGTGTTTTTCCTCATTAGTTAACAAACCCACCTTTTTAACCCAATAACATTTTAGTCACTTAAAGCAACACCAAAGATTTTTTTTCGACCTTAAAATAATGTTTCCAAAATCGTTTCAGTGGTTCATCAACTCGTAACAGGGTAAACGGCACTTCTGCATTCGCTTCGCGGCTATCGGCTATAACCGCACTATATAAGTTTGCCAGATCGGGTATAGCGGATCTGTAGTTCGATGGAATGAGACATAAGAAACTACAAATTTGACAAATAAACAAATAGTGCGTGCAACAGAGGAAAAGTTCTTTGGTGTTGCTTTAATAACTTAGTGAGCTCTGCAGCTGTGGTTGTTGCTGAAGCAAAAAACGATGCCACAGAGGATTTCCCGGCAGATCTGACTTTCTCTTTGTGCCTGCCTGTGAGAGCGTGCCTCTCTATGGCACTCTTACCCCTGGAGCTGACATCAATATCTGTTTCACAGTTCACAAAATGCATGGTATGCATCTGTCCTGCTTTCGGTAGCAAAGTGGTGTTCAGAATACCACGCAGAGTTGAAACGTCTTTCGTTTCGCCATATGCAACTTAAGGCTCAGCAACGGTGTTCATTCATTCAATCACGAGGGGAGTTGTTGCATTGACTGCTTTGCGAAAAAGGAAATCGGTGGAGTTTTGTGATCTCCCGTGCTATGGTGCTGGCTGAGGGTCAGAAATGATGACACGTAACAGAGAGTAGCTTACAGAGGCCTTGAAATGAGGCGTAGCCTATGTGCTCATGAAATGCGGACAGATGGCCACTCATGACAAAAATCCGGACAAATGTCCAAAAAGGAGGACACACTCTCTCTGTCCGGACAGAGAGCTCAAAAACCGGACTGTCCGGACGAAATCCGGATGGATGGCCATCCTAGGTGCTAATCCCAGCACAGTGCGCTGCCTGCAACAACAGCGGCGCTCGGGGAGCAGTGAGGGGTTAGGTGCCTTGCTCAAGGGCTCTAGCCATGCCTACTGGTCGGGGTTCGAACCAGCAACCCTCCGGTTCCAAGTCCGAAGCACTAACCAGTAGGCCACGCCTGCCCCACGAACACGGCAATTTTATACCAGACTATACCACACATGAGGGGCAGAGTCTCACTGTGTGTGTATTGCATGTGTATTTTTTGATAGGGGATGGCATGAAAAGGTAAAAAGAAGAATTGATGTCTTGTGCATGAGTGACTGCCAAGCATGTAGGTCCTGGTAGCATCCGAATCACATTGGCAGCCATGCAGGGGGGTTCATTTCTTGAGCAGGAAGACCATTCAATTCTACCATTTTTTTACATTTACATCCATATGTTGTCATTTGCTTACAGTCTAGTCCAATGTCTGGCTGCTCAATGGCTGGTTCTATGGCTGGCTGCTCACGGTCTGGTCCTGGGGCTAGCTGCTCACAGGATGGTCCTGGGGCTGGCTGTTTGCGGGCTGGTCCTGGGGCTGGCTGCTTGCGTGCTGGTCCTGCCTGCTCACAGGATGGTCCTGGGGCTGGCTGCTTGCGGGCTAGTCCTGGCTGATTGCGGGCTGGTCCTGGCTGCTTGCGGGCTGGTCCTGCCTGCTCACGGGATGGTCCTGGGGCTAGCTGCTCACAGGATGGTCCTGGGGCTGGCTGCTTGCGGGCTGGTCCTGCCTGCTCAAGGGATGGTCCTGGGGCTGAAGGGCTAGTCCTGGGGCTGAAGGGCTAGTCCTGAGGCGCTTTCACGTTTCGGAGCTGGCTGATGCTTATCCTCCTCTTCAAACTCAGTGTGGGACTCTAATGTTTCAGAAATGTTATCCTCATTGTTTTGAAACTATTTGCTCTGCATCACCATCAAATCCCTCTGACAAACTGAAACACACACACAGGACCTGATTTCCACACTTTAACTAGTAGTTCCGGGTCCAGTGGACCCGAACATCCTGTGTGTAATATAAATGTGAAGGGGGGGTATGCAGGGGGGGTTCATTGAAAATGTTTTCTGATTTATGTTCCTCACAGAATGAGCCAAGGCCAATGAATCTTAGTTTAAAAAAATAATTATTTGTATCATTTTTATTAAGCTAAAATCTGAAAACGGGTCCCACAGACCCGAACAGCTTATAAGGGTTAAACAATGTCTTTCAACGAAGACACGAAAAACCACAAAGACCCGTTGGAGAGGGATCTGGAATGTTGGTTACGTGGCAGCCAAGACGCTGTATTGAAAATGGAACTATTTTTTGATGTGTAAAAACCATAGACTGTATATATAGAACTGGACAGTGTGCCGTCTGTTAAGAGTGATGCGAGCGTTAGTCCAGAGCCCCCCGGTGGCTGGCTGCAGTACAATGTGTTACTCCGCCCACCCCCATGTATTTCAATGGCCAAGTAGCCAACTTTCCGTGTCACTTTTCTCACCTAAAACTATTTTTGTATCAACAACTTTTTATTCGAAAAAATAGTTTTCAAGATGCTTCAATACACACAATTTTTCTTTTCTCGCTGAAATTATTTTTTTTAATGTTATATTAACAAATCTAAAAAGGGCGTGTTTACACCTATGATTGACAGCTGGCTGGCTGCAGACACGACGCTTTGTAGAGGTGGATTTTGTCGTTTGTTCTTATGACACAGTTCGCGTTGTTCAGTTCGCCAAGATGATTCGTTCTGAATCGTTCGTTCTTTCATTCATTCGCATTTCCGGTAGCCTACAACGTAGTTCAGCAGTGAATCATGGAATGCAGGTTCTCAGCTCCTCGTTTGTGAAAACGGTCAACACAACACTGTAATTGTAGCGGCAAATATAGCTGCAACTTCATGATTATGTGTACTTTTAGACAAAACAGCAGTAGCTAATGTGTTCATTCACCTTGACCATAGCCGTGGGAAGTGGGGGTGCTGGGGGTGCGGCAGCACCCCCTGCAGGAAAGCACGCGTATTTATGTGTCATACCACTCACGATCAGGAAAAAAAGAAGCTCTCCGTCCCCCTGTCTATTATTCTATTATGCACTAAAAAATGTTACATTAGACCTGGGAGATCTAAACAAAAACTAAACAAATTAACAAAACAAACCGGAGGGAGATATCCTATGACGCTAGCTTTATGGTACGACAATATGCCATATTAAGTAGCTGAATATTACCGTGAGTTTCCCAAGGAGCTGAACACGGGCCGCCTCAATCTTCAGCTTAAAATGATGCATAGTGTTACCGGGGAGACTCGGTGCACCACGGTGAAAGGTGGCATGGATATTGAGTAAGCTCCATCCACAAACAAGAGCTCTCTTCAGCGAGGTAGATGAACTTATTCATCTGTGTCTTTGCGTGCCTGTTTCAGTGGCCTCCTCAGAGCGTTCTTTCTCTTCTTTTTGAAAGTGCAGGTTAAAGGCTACACTGTGCGTTTATGATGTTAGCATTTGTTGTAGGCTATATTTGTGATATGTGGATCAATTTAATGTAGGCTAGCCTATGAATATTGCGTTGTGTAGGCCTATGTTATGCATATGTTTTGAGTCAATGTGTTCTGTCCATAGACTGTATATATAGAACTGGACAGTGTGCCGTCTGTTAAGAGTGATGCGAGCGTTAGTCCAGAGCCCCCTGGTGGCTGGCTGCAGTACAATGTGTAACTCCGCCCATCCCCATGTATTTCAATGGCCAAGTAACCAACTTTCCGTGTCACTTTTCTCACCTAAAACTATTTTTGTATCAACAACTTTTTATTTGAAAAAATAGTTTTCAAGATGCTTCAATACACACAATTTTTCTTTTCTCGCTGAATTTTTTTTTTTTAAAAAAAGGGCGTGTTTACACCTATGATTGACAGCTGGCTGGCTGCAGACACAACGCTTTGTCCATTATGTTTTACCGTCTAGGCTGCAGACACTACCACGCCATCGCTCACTTATTTTAACGATACCTAACCTGATTTCAACACATAATCTAACCAAATAAGTGTTGCTGTTATTATCATTAGGCTATATCTTATCACAGTCTGACTAAATACATATTGATAGTCATACATTGTGTAGTTGTTTGTAAGAGACATCGTTAGTTGTGACAGATTCTTTGTGAAAAAATATATGTGCTGTTCTTTCGTAGATGCTAAGTATATTAGCTCATAGCATGCTACATCATGCTAGCATTAGCCAGTTAATAGGTAAAGTAAAAGGGCTCTGCATATTGATCCGAAGTGACGTTAGCCATAGTCACCATCATTTACAGTCCTACTTGTTTCAAATGGTTTAACGTAACCAGTGATTGCCGCCATAATCGTTGCAACTTCATTTGAATACACTTTGTCACTGGAGAAGGCAATGTTAAGTTTCATTAACGTTAACTCTTGCTTAGTTTTGCGAATGGCAATAAACGCCACCTAGCCTGCTAGGTCGACAACCTCGGTATACCCATTTATGAATCAGCCCGACAAATAACGTTACTTGTGTTTTAGTGAACACATTATTGGACCATAGCTTAACGTGAGGAGGGATTCAAAGTTACAAATGGCCAATTTGCTTAGTATGCTCAGAACAGCGGTATCTGAAAATGCGTTAAGGTATCGTTGTTACCTGCGATTGCACTGCTGGAGAAGCATTTTGCATTGGTATGATTTGATCAGGTCTTGCCAGTGATGTGTAAATCCTCCCGTAAACGTACATCATTTCAAAATAATACATCTAAATTGAAAACTGTGACAACTCATTGATAGGCTCTCTCAATATGTCTGTAATCGTATGCCTCTACCACATGCTTGCTAGTCTTTCACCGGAGAGGGTGCTCCATTATAAACTAGATGTACCGCATAGCGGTACAAAATATGACCTCCGCTCAGTCCTGCACATCCATTCCGCGAAAATAAATCATATTAATGAATTTGTCTCCATCTTCTACTCCATCCCCCACTCTTGAAACTTTTGTGTATGCTTGTTTGGAATGTGTGTTTGCACACATTCCGCACACAAAGTAGCCTACTGGCGCTGCAAAGGTGAATAGATTTGTTTCTGGGCCAAAAAATCTGTAACATTGTTATAAAACCTTTAAAATCTCTAAACAATCACAAGTAGGGCAGTTCATCACAGTCCATCCATTGCAACTGGACTGATGAAAGGTACACCTGTAGGCTACATTGTATTTGGGAAAAGCAGAAGGTAGCAGCATAATGTATTTATTTATTATTAAACAAAACAATCCCTGTCAGTTCCATGCAGTTTTCAACAGCTATCAAGAAGAGAGGTCATGTCATGGATTTTTGTGAATGTTTCTTCTTCTACATATGCATAAGTATGCATATGCACTTCTAAATGGAACCCAACCCACTGTACAGTAGCTCAAGGTCTGTGGCTAAAGCAGCCATAATGAAAGCGTTATCATTGTTTGGATACTTCACACACACGTGTTTTTTAATCGCATAGACCAGCGGTCCCCAACCACCAGGCCGCGGCCCGGTACCGGGCCGTGGGACATTCCTAACCGGGCCGTAGCCTACGACATGAGTTTTTAAAAAATGCATGCAAACTAAACTCAATTTAATTCGCAATAATGTCACGTTTTTACATGGCATAGGCCTATATGCAGTTGTTTGATTGCACGCATGTTTGCATTTTGCAAGGTCTATTTTCTTACGTCTGTCTGTCCCGCCTTCAACGCTTTACATATTGCCTTCAGCGCTGCGCAGCCTCAGGTCAGCTCACTTCACTTGATTAGTTCTTGGCGAACGGTAGTGTCACACGAAGCTAAACTGCTAGAATGAGCAACAAAAAACAAGCATCTTTAGCAGGTCACTGTGTGTTCGAGAGCCGCTGCAGAGATTTCTTACAGAAAAAAAGTCACCGTTAGCTGCACATTTTAGTGATAAGGACTGGGTGTCAAAACTGGCTTACCTGTGTGGCATATTCGGGTTGCTTAATGACCTCAACCTGTCACTCCAGGGGAGAATGACGACTGTCTTTTAACTGGCAGATAAAGTCGCTGCATTTAAAGCCAAGCTTGATTTGTGGGGATGAATGGGGACGGGGTGTATATGATATGTTCCAAACAGTAGTGGGGATTTTGGGAGCGACTGAGGCAGGGCCCTTTCTCTCGCAGCTGGTGCGCGATCACCTTGTTGCGCTTTGAAATGAGTTTGAGCGTTAGGCTACTTCCCATCCTCCAAAGATCCACGGCAAACCAATGAGTGGGTCCGCAACCCATTTGTCAATATCCCGAATAGTCCTAGCCTACATGCAGTAAAAAACAAGCATGTCCGATAAACATTCTCAGATTTATTTCGGCTTCAAGAGGAAATGGGAATTACATGTCATGCAGAAATCATCCTACCCTTAGACGTTCTCTGCGGTAAACTACTGTAGCCTACAGTCTTGTCCTTGTAGGAAGCGTCTTTCCAACCCACTTTAGATTAACTTCCAACAAAATTACGTCTCACTGCAAAGATGCGCCATCTAATGGACAAAAGACTACTTATTGCCAATACTGGAAATGCAGCCATGATGATGATGATGAATATTTATTTTGGCTTTCTTTTAATCCTACTGAATTTGTAATTATGTATCGGCCGTTCTAATACCGATAGTATGTGGGTGCCTGTGTGTGCATGTGTATATGTGTGCACCACCATCTACAGGCCAATGAGTGTACAGTCACTACAAACATAACTTAATTTTTTAGACCCCCCCATGGATGAAATTCTACGAAACTTGGCATACCCCCAGAGAATGTCAGGTTAATCATACACATAAAATTTGGTGCAGTTCTGAACGTCTTTACTGAAGAGAGGGGCGATTAAAGCAGAATGATATTGCATTTTCATTTTTTACCGGGGGGGTGCAAATCACAAATGAGTGATTATGGGCTAGGTTGATGTGGGCCCTTGAGACCAACATACCATAAAAATGTCTTCATCCTCGGTGCCACGGTTCAGGTAGTTATTTAGGAAAAACTGCATTTTTTGGGTTTCGGGGGGCCCAGCGCGGAGGGGGAGTGGCCCCCGGGGACCAAACGAAATTTTTCCGTAAAAGTCTAGTGGGGCTACATACCCACCAAATTTCATGTGCCCCGGTGTTTCGGTGCCCCGGGTATCGTTGACCAAAATTTCAGGAAGTAGATGACGGGGGGAAAAAAAAACAAAAAAAAAAACTTTGACAATCCCTATATGACTGCTTCGCTAGCGGCGGTCATAATAAAAATGTAATACTGCAGCCTTCATGTCCAGGGGCGCTTGCAGGAATTAATGCTATGGTACGCACCCCCCCCCCCCCCCCCCACAAAAAAAAAAAATCACTCGTGAACAATATTTGTCCGTTTTAGGTCCGTGCATTGGTCAGTCAGCAAAAAAGTAGCCTACATAGCATAACAACATCCACATGCAATAATACAACGACAACATCTACAATGACCTATTCATTTGGACAACTTGATACAGCCCTATACAGGCTAAAGTTACCTTTAGTTTTATTCTAGCGTAACGTGACTTCTGGCTTTAGTGCAGTCTAACGTTCTGACAAGCACACCGATTGCCTACCTTGTTCTTGTCCATCTGGAATAACTCCTAGGTTTGCTGCCTCCATCCTTTCTGTTTTCGTTGTTTAAAACTTGTGATATCCATGATGAGTATTGAGTTAGTGAATTAGCTCAACATTGTGTGCTGATAACCATATATAGATAGCCGAGTAAAAGAAAACAACAAGTAGCCTATTGCGTGCCTGCCTGCGTGCGTATTCTCTCTCCTGCTCAAACAAAATGTGTGCACGTTAAGTGTTCACTAACTTGACGTAATAGAAAATGGTAAATAGCCTGATGGCATGCAGCTAATGGGATACTGTGCGTAGTTGGGAAGGTATGGTAGGCCAATTTGGTGTGAATACACACACACACACAGACACACACAAGGGAAATGTTCTCTCGCTGTAGAGTAGCCTGATGGTACGCACAGTGCGTATGGATGTACACCTGCAGGCGCGCCTGTTCATGTCAGCTGTAAAAATATGAGAACATGGACCTACTACATCAGGATACTCTGTAAACATTTTACACATAATCAGGAAGCTACTTTGCTGTTCAGTGTATGATGTGTTTAAAGTGGTACTACGTTTAAAGAAACATTTTTATTCTTTGTTTCAAGTGCATAAGAAAATACCACATTATGATGATGATGGTTATGGTTACCCTTAACAAATACAAAACAATATAATAATTAAAACAGGGATCAATCAATAGCCTAATATATAAACAATGAAAATGAGGGGGGAAGCAATAATAAATAATAATGCCCATTCAATCAATAATATAAATAACAAAAACATGGTAGGACTACATTAAGGAGAATATCAATAATAAACAATGTCAAATTAATCAACAGCCTATAATGAAAATAAAGCAGTACTACTGCATACAAACCATAATGTATAAGAAGTGCTTAAAAGACCAAAAACAAGAACGAAGAGCACTGGGCAACTCATTCCACCAACATGGAACCACTGAGGAATTTGACCTAGCGTTTAAGACTGGTCGACACAACAGACGCTCATCAGAAGACCGCAGTGGGCGGTTGGGGATGTATATCTTGATCATTGAATTAAAATAACAAGGAGCAGATCCAGTCAGCGTCCTATAGGCCAAAGTGAGAGATTTAAATTTAATTCTGGCTACTGTAGGGAGCCAATGGAGAGTAACTAGGAGAGGAGTTACGATGTGTCCTCTTTGGCTGATTGAAAGACCAGTCATGTTGCAGCATTCTGAATGATATATTACACAAAAGAAATAAAAAAAAAAAATCAATATTGATTTAGTATCAACCAATAATTATTCTGATATTAATATTCTTGTAACGTCTACATCTTTGTGTAGGCTACAGTTAAATACTAAGCAATGGCCTCTGACTTAAATACCAAGGCAGTTAAATGACCGTGGTATGTTATAGTCTACGTGATACACAGGACTACACAGTAAACCCATTTAAAAAGCATCATCATCTCAGTATACCCATTTAAAATAGGCAAGGATACGTATTTAATAACATTTGGGGTTGCTCACAGTATACCCCCCACTACAACTAACTAGACTACACCACTGGTTAAATGGTGCATTGCAATTTACAATTTGTGTGAGTTCAGGGGCATACAGAAAGTTGAAGTTTGGGTGACATCAATAAAGAAAATAGAAACAAAGGGATGTGTACAGCCTCAAGTATGAATGATGTCACATTAACAGAAGGTTCAGAGAATCGGCAGACCTTTCTTGGTGCCACGGAAGTTATTGAAAGTCATGTGTTTTCAGAACGTAGTGGTGCTGTGCCATGTCCCATGTATAAGGGGCTTCAGGTTGATCCAGTGACGGTGGGTGATGATGTCAGGGAGATGGATGTCAGGGGACTTGGAGAAAGGGGGAGGACATGCCACCTCAGACCACCCCAGCCAAACCACTTCACGTAGGCATTCCCTTGCTTGCAGACTAATGTAGACCATGGAGACCACCTTGCCGCCACCTCCAGGACATTCAGCCATCACCCATATCTTACCTGCAAAAAGGAAAGTTACAATAAAGTTAGTCAGACAATTTTACAACATTACAAAGCATTTAATCAGGCACTCAACACCACTAGTAATACCAATTAATTAAATATATGTGTGCAATAAACTTCACAGCCTACCTAATGTTAACTACACATTTAAATATGCGGTGTGAATGTTATTAACTTGCATCAGCTTGAAAAATAACGTTATCAGTATGACTGATCATGGACGTTAGATGACAAACTAAGGTCTTTCTCAAATGTTCACCGATATCCCTGGGAAGGGACTGGTTCTTGGCATAGTGTTTAATGCAGGCGTTTAATTTATCGATCATTCACTTATGCGGTCTACAACTACCGACCTACCGATCTATTTTTTACAGTCTATCTATGCTACCAACCTACCATCACAGAAGTAGCTCTAACAGAGGTGTCTGTCGTTAACGTTAGAAAAAATGCAACGCTGGCAAACTGGCTAGTAGTTACATTAACATGAGGTTGATGAGGTCCATGCTTCACATTACGTTAACTTGCGTTGCTTTATCACATCATACTATTGCTTTATCACATCATATACTGTACTGACTGTCTAGTGTTATTAATCCCCATGTACAGTCAATGGTTAGGCTACTCCATGTTGAGATGGCATACATTGAGATATTTGAAAACAGCAACAACTAATAAAACCAAGAATATCATGCATCGACTCTTATGGGAGCTGTGTGCTAATCTTCACTTCAACGACTAACTTAGCCTCCCATTAATGGTAACGTTAATTTAGCTGCTAACGTTAGCATGTAATTCGCTGTCCGTATTTCTGTTGTTAGCTCATTAGTATTCACCATACTAAATTGTCACAGTCTATAATCAACATAATAAGCTCTCTTAGACGTATTTAAGAACATCAATAGACAAAAAAAACTTTTCAGTTGATACGGAACACTTACCAGACAAGAACAAACCGATTGTTGTTTGTACTGTTTAGCTAACTCACAGCCGCAAAATTCATCCAGCCAGCTAGCCTTCGGCGCCGAGTCGACCTGCGTTGTAGAAAGGAGAAGGGGCGGGTTTCACTTGACAAGGGGAGTGTTTAACTCGCTGAGTGGCAACTGAGTGGGCGTGCCTGACCGCGACTCCTCTTCACTGCGCATGCTTCAACTTTTGCTGCGCAGCCGCACTTCAAATTGGCTCCAAATTTTCCAAGATGGCGTCGCCTCGGCGGCTTCAATTCCATAGAACACTGCAGAATGCAGCCACACTGTCCAGTTCTATATATACAGTCTATGGTAAAAACGAAGTTAAAATAAAAAATTTTTAAACAATAATGGGGTGTTTTCAGATGATTTAGTTTGTGGTAGAATTGTTGTATAAAAGCAATATAGCACTCGTGATCGTGGGATTGGCTGTTGTTGCCTACGGCACTCGGCCTCCGGCCTCGTGGCTACGGCCGAACAACACCCGTGAGAATATCCATGACCAATCCCACGATCACGAGTGCTATATTGCTATATGAAGAAAAAATACTATGTCAAGGTACAGTACCCGCATAATTAATGGAAGAGGCGCAGGCCAATACGAGAGGATTTCTCAAAGGGTTCAGAAGTAATTCACCACTCACCTGACATCCAATCAAAAAATAGCATTTGTTGTATCCGGGTAAAATTACAAAATAGGTGATCCCCTCCCTGCAATCTTAGCCTATCCATGCGCAAACACAAGGAGTGCAGTCAAGTTGAAAGTGAAATAGCCAGATTGGATGAATGCGGTAACCTCTTCAGTTTGTTAATTTTGATCGATATTGATCAAAATGATAACGAGAACAGACTGATAGGGAATAGGCATAACATAAATTCGTGCAATTTAAAAGAATTCGAAACAAATGCATTTCAAACTTCTTTCTGTGTGCTTTACGCATAAAATTCATAGGCTGATGCCTGCAGCAACAATTGTGTTTAAATGTAGGTTACTGCTTCAGCCTCTGGCAAGCTCAGAAGGGGGCGGCAAGCGACTACTAGAGAGCAACGTGTTGGAGACTCATGGTGTAGGACAATGACTTTTCATTGGCAACAATACTAAACCAACCAACAATACAAAATATTAAGAAGAGCTCTTTTGTGAGTTGAATCGAAACAAAATTATTACTGGCCTTTATTTGTCCGAATCTGAGGCCCGGCTATAAATAGAATCCCGGCCATTATTTGAGGATTTAGGTATGCACATGTGTTTCAGGCATAGTGCAAGCACTGACTGAAAGTGCACAGAACTTGCATTTGATAGAGCTCTCTCGCGGCTGTAGACGGTAATATTTCATGTCAGTTATTATGAATTAACATTTAAAAACATGTTTAATTATATATTTTTTCATATAAGTCACACCTGACTATAAGTTGCAGGACCAGACAAACTATGAAAAAAGATGTGACTATTGAAATTGCACGTTTTTATATAAAAATATAAGGATTTGGAATTGATACCGGTAATAACTCTAAGAAATTGGGGCGGAAGGAACTAAAGGCTGTAAAAGTTGTGTACCGTTTCAGACAATAAAAAAGGAACATTTCAAAACTAATCAGGCTTACTAGAACCATGATTAGGTGTAGAAAGAGCATTCCATAGAGGCAGAGTATTTCAGAAGTAAATATGTAGAGGCAATCATCACTCTGTGAAAAACGTTGTGGGGAAAAAAATGCTCCTCAGTTGGATTTCAATTTATGGCAGGTACAGTAATATCATTAAAAAAATCTGAGAATGATGTAAATAAAAAGCTTCACATTGGCATCCATTCCAAAATATAATTACATATTGACTGAAGTAAGCTAGTAAAGCAGGTGTAGAGTGCATTTACCTCCATAGGTGTGGAAGATTGAAGATAACCTGGTTTTGAAGCCTGGCTGGTAAAAACCTCTGAACAGATTGGAAAAGCAAAAATGTCCCAACATAAGTCAAATGTGTGATGTTCAACATGTGAGAGCACGGTTTTGAAGTGAATAGTATGTCTTACCTGTAGAACAGTGAGAGGAGACTGGCGAGGGACCCCTAAATAACTGACTGGACTCTTTTAAAGAAAAGGATGACAGGGCATTATAGCACATTCACAGATGTGTTCACATACTTATTTCAATGTGTCCTGGATTACTAAATAGGATTCATGCATTATCATACTGTAGCAGGGCGGAGATAGATGTTCATATGTAAATAGTCGACTACGCCACCTGCGAGGGTTAGGCCCTCCCAGTAACTAATTTAGAAACCTTTTGGTCAGTTTAGACCCCTTTGGGTAAACAGGTTCATAACACCGAGACTGGAGACATGGTTCTATAATAATAAAATGACAATTTATTGACAACAGTAACAGGTCCATTATGGACTGCACAAAGACAACACACACAGGAATACAATCACAAGACACTAATCACATACACTATAAACACCTATACAAGCAGGTTGCACCCAAACATTGCACAAGGCCCTATTGGCCTACTATTACTGCACACAGGGCAAGGGACAGGGCTGTGGGTTCACCAGAGCTAGCAAGAAGCTGACAAGGGGGTAGGCTCCGGGCAGAGCACACACAATTGATGCAGAGCAATAGAGTCCCGAAGTGTGACGTAGCGTTTCCATGACGGCAGAATCACTGGATCTAAACAAACTTTCGAAGTGGCATAAATAGCATTGAATGTAGACATGTGGCATCATTTCTAGCTAATAAAAATAAATATATCCATTTAAACGTGTTTTACCTGCTAGGCAGCAGCTTAGCCACATAACACGGGTTCCCTGGCAGGTGTAATAGAAAGAAACAAAATTCCAGTGGATATTTCACGTCTTCTCAAAGACTGGTGGCTGTTAAGAGCGACGTTTTTTGCCAAAAAAAATAAAGCCAAAACACGTCCGTGAATTTAAGGATTTTAACCGCATGCTGTGAAGTTACATGCAGGTCTCTTTTACGGAGGAAACCCATGCTAAAATAAAACTCTGTAGTCACGAATTTGATCGTGTTGGTATGAATATATGTTGTAGTATGTGATTCCTACAGTGTACAAAAAATATACTAACGTCTTAGAAACGTTGTAAAATGATTGAAATATATACATGGATTTCTATGGAACGTCACGAAAACATGCGTGCGCAACCAAGAGGCAGAAAGCACCACAGAACAGCATAGAGCAATGCAAAAGAGCAAAAGAATAAAATTAGTTTTTGTGCTGAAAACGGCACCAATTCGAAATCACGATGGTTAGAGAATGTTAAATATGTTCAATATCCCTAACGGAATGCATGTCTTCGCCAAAAATGACAAAATACGATGTTATATTAATAATCCAAATGAACGTCAAACTTTGAAATATAGTCTGAAATGAGATGTTATCATTGAGACAACAGGGGTATACAAAAAAAATCCGATTGTAGCTTACAGCAGCCGACTATTTAGGTTAAGTTTATAACGTTGTGGACGGCCACCAAGAGTCTTCTGCCTCACGGCTGCGCACGCATCTAGTTTTGTTGGTAAACGGGAAACCCGTGTATTAAGAAAGCCACCGCTATGGTGATTTCTAATGGTAGATTGATTTGTTTAGATCCAGTGAAATTGCTGCCTTGGCAACGCTACGTCATGGCTTCGGGACTCTATTACAAAGGACAGTGAAGGGACACCACCCCCTGGAATCAGCTCGCCACCCGCTTTGGCCCAACAGCTCCTGTCCAGCACCAGAGAGAGAAGCAAACACAAGGAACTTGGTTATCTACACTGATAGTATGGAGAAACTCTGATCGGTAACATAAGTGACACTGTCACTGGCTTGAAAGTCAGGCTACTGTATGGGTGCAACCACCTGGTCAGCTTTAACATTGAAAAGTGCATGCGTACACACAAACGCACGTACACCAACTTGGCATTCGCAAACACATACACACCAACACAAAATACACTAAAACAATGAAATGCTCAAGATCAAGACAAACACAATGCACACACAAAACATAAGCTGTAGGAGACAGGGCGACAGCATCAGGTGGCGTGGGAGCAGCAAGCTTGAAGATGGTCAACCACCAGTTCCGGGTTCGCTGAAGTACCGTTGTCCCCTGCATGTGGAGGGGCATGGCCACAGTTCTACACTGACAAACGAGCAGGGAATTAGGGACGCTAGCAGACAATGGGGCACAAACAAAACATTAACAAACACTCGGGGTGAGGTTGCCTACCTGAATTGGATACGAGGCTGCCTTAAGCAGAAGCTCGAATCAGAGCAAATGACTCACCGCTGAACCACGATACAAACGTACTACGCAAAAGAGGGAGAGTAGATGTAGAGCAAATAATGTGCTGAAGTCACATCATGCAGATTTCAATAATAAACCAGCCCAAACAGCCTGCTGCTCCCACTAGGGATGTGACGCTCGAAGCTGACGTTTCGAAACAGTGTCGAGCTTCCGAAACGCAAGTGTTTCGAACAGTGTTTCGAAGTGTGGTTCAAAACGCCCATGTCACGTGACCATGGCTTAGTGAGGCTTCGTGGTGTTTCAATTTGGTTTGGACAGGTGCACAGCCTTACCGCGCGAGCCAATTACCCGAGTAAACACCTGTTTGATCTAAATTACAAAGTCCCAGAATGCTTAAAAGTCATTCAAACACATCCTATCTTTGTGGGTTTTTTGTGAGGAGAGAGATTTTGAGAGATATAGCGACATAGAGACATATAGAGATATAGCGATTTATAGTGCATTCTTGTGATTGATAGGTTAGTGATATAGATTAGTTGACAGGCTAGAGACAGACAGTGAGCGATAGTTTAGATAGATATAGTCTAGTGACGTTAATATTTAGATAGTAGCAGAAGTAAAAAAATATATGACTGATGCCTTTATTTCAAGAACAGCTGACCCTTTGAAATACTGGCAGGAGAGGAGAGTGGTTTATCCAAACCTAACTGTGATGGCCAAAAAATATTTGTGCATGCCAGCAACAAGTGTGCCTTGTGAAAGAATTTTTTCCAAGGCTGGGGAGGTTTATTCAAAAACAAGAAACAGATTAAATGCCAAGACGGCAGAACAACTGTTATTCCTAAATAAAAATGTATGTTGACATACAAAAAATGTGTTGTTTATTTTTCCCATGTTGTACCTGTTTAGTCTAACGCATGTATCCTTTATTTCCCTACAACATGTTCCCAAAAAAAACCCTGGGCCATAAGCATAGCCTACATTTTAAAACCATTGTAGCATTTTCCTCTCCAGCATATTCCAAAGGATAATGTACTATGAAACTGAAATAACAAAACATCTAACTGGCAGATATAAAAAATATTCTTGTTATTGAAGGCATATAGTCTGAAATTTCTAAGCACCAGCAGGGAATCGAACACCGGACGCTCCGGCCGAATGCAAGTGTGTTAACCACTCAACCACGTAGCTGTGGACGAAATCGTGTGTTCCATGTTGGCTATTTATATTCTTCGTCTGAAGCAGTTGTGCTTCACGGTCAAAATGTGATGGTGACATCTAGTGGCTAGTTTTGCTAACATGGAGTTACGGGTGTCGGATTGTTTCGAAACCTCGACACATTCCGGCGCAATTGCTTCGAACGTTTCGTTGTTTCACAAAGCCTCGTTCTGCCCATCCCTAGCTCCCACACCATTACCACAAAGTAAGTTCTCCGCAACAGGTGGAGAATTGGGAGACATGCAGTCAGCTGCCTAGATATAAGGTCCCACCTGGTAATTAGCAAGATGGTCTTCAGCTAGACAACAATTAAGACGAAAAAGGGGCGGAGACCTATCCTGCTACAATCCCAATATGTAACCATCCCACCTCTTGTAACATACACCTCAGGTGGCATTAAACACCATGTTCTATTCTCTATGTCACAGGTGTGAATATTTTATTTTATTTTATTATTTGATTTTGTGTGCTGTGTCATATAATTCACGTGTGTTTTGTGTGCTGTGTGTGTTGTGTCCCTGGTGTTCCCAATGTGTGATAATGGACCCATTAACTTTTGGCCAATCCAGAGAGTTTGCCGATTAGACCAAGATTAGGAACAGGTGTATGTGGGGGAATGTTTTCTACTTATCCCGAGACCAGGAATGCACACACGGGCAGGAGCCGGGGGGGCGAGAGACGCCAAGAGAGCAGAGGACACGAAGGAATGCTCGGGCTGGGCGGCGGGGACCCCCGGTTGATCACTAGACTGGGTGCAAGATTTTGTCTACGCCCGGTAGGCAACGGACGAGAGGCCGTGATCAGGGTCCCCGGCTGCTGAACCAGATGGTTGAGCGCTCATCACGTTTCCGGGTCTGTGCCCGGCCTAATGACTGGCGGTTGGAGGCTACCCGAAGGAGGATGAGAATCCGGTAGGCTACCCCTGCCCTCTCTGCTTGCCGTCTGCCTGCCTGACTGCTATCGCAGGGCTGCCAACTTTTCAAAAAACCTTGGAGTGAGATTTGGTGGGGCCAACCAAAATATTGCTGCGGAAATTTTTGTTTGGCTCATTCAGCATTATTACCGTACAGTAAAAAAAACGCACAGTGGTTCTCAGGCGTAGGGACCAGGCATGGAAGGATTATGAACTTTCAGGCTCCTCCCCACTAATTGTTGCATATGTGGAAGGGGGGTTTGGGGGTCCTCCCCCAGAATTATTTTAATTTATTTGATGTGATTTCCTGTATTCTGGTGCATTTTAGGGATGGCCAATACTAAATTCAATCAGATCTTGATGTGTTAATATTGAGGCAATGATTCCATGCAAAGGCTTGGGCTTCCTGACACCTTGGGCCCCTGGGCCTGGGGCCCGGTAGTCCCGTGCAGTAATCCATCCCTTGGAGCAGGGTCCCAGAGTTTAATTAACATTGGTATCAAAGGGATCTACTACTAGGACCATGGGCGTAGGAGGCATTCTGAAAGTGGGTGGGAGATTTCAGCGGGGGGTATGGGGGTCCTCCCCCAGAAATTTTTTTTTGGACTAGATGCAATTTCCTGAATTCTGGTACATTAACAGGTTATTTAGATTCTTATACAGTATATAACAAAATAAAGCCAGCCTACGAAATTAATAAAAAGTAAATCATGCATAATTTAAAAATAACTCAATATATAGGCTACTTGGCTACGCAATAAGGTTCTATTTCGTTTCTCCTGACCGCCAGAGGCGGTGCTTTCAGCACATGGATATTCATCACACGAACGTGCAGGTCGAGTATTAGTAACAACAAAGTCACCTGTGACCTGGGTGACGTCATCGATGTGCACCGGCACAAAAGAGAGGTCGACCCAGGAAGTGACCTCTTGAATCTTCTCGCGATTGAAGCAGGATTGCAGTTGTTGGACTAACACGCTGAAGTTTCGCTACCCGCAGAGGTTGGAGCTGTGACCAACTGGTTCACCCTCCTAGAGACTACGTTAGTCTATATTATAATTCTTCAAACCGGTAAAGCCATTCGTGATACCTTGCTTCGCGTCTGAGTGGCCTCGCTCGGGGAGCGTTGAGTTCTGCGAGGCGGTGTTTCTCGCCGCGGACTCGCGGGCGGAGTTTTTCAATGGCTGGCTCTCCGGTTCAATTAAGGTAAGTTATACGTTATTACGACTTGTTGGTGATTTGTTTCGCTGCAGTCGACGGGTGTCGCCGACGGTGTTTCTCGCCGTAGACATTGTTTTCTTTTCTCAGTTGCCTGTTACAGGCGAGTCGTGGCAAAGTGCGCCATTTAAATTAAGTTGTGTGTATATATGTTTGGCAGCGTGATATTCGCTCCGGTGAAGGGACAAAGCCAACATAATTTATAGATTGTCTAAGTTAAACATTTTTGCAGAGATTGTTGTTGTTTACAGCTGTCTGAGCCAGGGTGCACTCGCCGGTGGCTACAGCTTTATCTATTAATCAGCCTGGTGTTCTCCCGCCTAGCTACATAGGGCACTTTGCTGGACATGCACTCGTCCTGTGCCGGCTGTCGGGCCCCCCTCGAGCCAGAGGATGGCCACACGGTATGCCCCTCTTGCCTGGGGGTTGAACACCTGAGGCAAGGGCTGACTGAACAGGCATGCATGAATTGCATTTGCCTCAGTGTGGCAGCGCGGTCAGCTAGGCTAGCCCAGGTGGACCAGCAGCCCGGTACTTCCCAGGGCAGTGGGGGGCAAGAGGTGGCGCCAGCCATGAGACCTGGCAAGCGCCAACACGGTAAGAAGCAGAAGGCCGACTTAGCTTCTAAGGTGGATAAGATGGCTGAGGAGTTTGAGCAGATCAAGACTCTGCTCACCGCCTTACGACCACCGGTGTTGAGTGCGCAGGGCAGCAGTGTTCTCGCTGAAACCCCTTTAGCCTGGCAGGAGGAGCTATCTCCGCCGTCATTGTCACCGGCGGTCAGGGCCCAGGGCCAGGACGAGCTTTCTATCAGGGCTTCAGAGAGCTTAGAGTTGGGTGAACCTGAGCCGCACGAATCTGCCTCTCGTGACTCTCAGACCAGCTCCCACGCCGCCAGTCAGAGTACAGGGGCAGTGTCAGAGGCTGGTCAACCTTCGATTCAGCCAGCTTTGAAGGCAGCGTTAGCCCGTTTGGGACTGGATGCGGCGCCAGCCGCCGTGCCTAGACAGAACGCCTTTTTTAGGGGCTCCACGCATCCCTCCACATTGGCGGTGCCGCCCTCGGCCCCGTATATTGAAGAGCTGCAGAGGTGCTGGGCAGACCCTAGACGGCTTTCCCATCTCCCCAGGGACTGCAGGGCGCTAGCGACCATGCAGGGCGCACACGCCTATGGTCTGCAGAGCATGCCGAACATAGAGCCATCAATGGCAGCCCTGGTTCTGTCTCCCAATGAGGCTCTTAGGCCTGATGCCCGTTGCCCCCGGGCACAGTGCCGTGTCACGGATGACTTGATTGTCAGGAGCTATGACACGGCAGCACGTATGGGACGCATTGGTAATTCGATGTCCCACCTGATGCTGGCCCTCGCCCAGACGTCACAGGGGGCGGACGAGACGTCGTCTCAGGAGCTGAGTGACGCGTCACTCCAGGCCCTCGCCTACATGACTAGAGAACTTGGTAGGCTAATGGCGTATTTAACCCTCGCCCGCCGCCAAATATGGCTAGCCCAGTCTCCGCTAGCAGAGCCTGACAGAAGGGTACTTCGCTCTCTCCCTGTCCTCCCTGGGGAGTTGTTTGGTCAGGCCGCACAGCAGGCCCTTGATAGGAGTGCACAGGTGGTACAGGCAAGACAGCAGTTTGCCAGTCTCCGTCGGGTGAGCCAGCCCAGGCACAGGCCTCCGACCTCGAGGGGGCCAGCGCCGGCGCTTGCACCATGGCCAGCTGCCCGCCAGGAGCCACAGCGGATGTATGACTTTCGTCGCTCCACCACCTCCCGCACTCGCGGCCCTGCACAGGACACCAGAGCCGAGGCACGTCGCCCCTCTAGAGACCAGAGGGGGCGGGCGGGCAGACGGTGACAGCTTCACACCGGCGGTCGGCAGTTTTTCCAGCCAGCAGCTCGGACGCTGGAAAACAATAACATCGGACCCCTGGGTGCTGGCAACCCTGTCAGGGGGCTACAGCATCCAATTTCGACGCCGACCGCCAAGCTTCAGAGGGGTCAGGACCACCATCGTGAGCAACCCAGGGAAGGCCCTAGCCCTGAGACAGGAGATCGACGCTCTCTTAGAAAAGGGGGCCATTACGCCAGTCGACAGGCAGACACAGGACGGTGGGTTTTACTCAACGTATTTCATTGTTCCCAAGAAGGACGGCGGTCTCCGCCCGATTCTAGACCTGAGATCTCTCAATGCCCACCTCAAGGTCCTGAAATTCCGTATGCTGCGCACTGTGGAAGTTCTCCAGAGCATTCAGGGGGGCGACTGGTTCACAACCATCGACCTGAAGGATGCATACTTTCATGTGCCGATTGCACCACATCACAGGCAGTTCCTTCGGTTTGCCTTCGAGGGACGGGCGTACCAGTTCTGCGTCCTACCTTTTGGCATTGCGCTGGCGCCTCGTGTGTTTACCAGGTGTATAGCAGCGGCGTTGGGTCCGTTGCAGGCACAGGGAATACGTATTCTTCCCTACCTCGACGATTGGCTGACCTGCTCCCAGTCAGAGGCTCAGGCCCACGTAGATGCTGCTGCAGTGGTCGCGCATATCTCAGCGCTAGGGCTCAGGGTCAACCACCAGAAGAGCTCTTTGGTGCCCAGTCAGGAGACCGTGTTCTTAGGCATAGAGTTAGATTCACGGACAATGAGGGCAACCCCCTCCCAGAGGAGGGTTCGCAATATCCGCCAGCTGATTGGCCGCTTCAGAGAGGGCAGGTCACTGACTCTGAGAACATTCCAACAGTTGGTTGGCATGCTCACTGCTGCCTCATCCCTGGTCCCACTGGGCCTTTTGGCGCTTCGGCCACTTCAAAGGTGGCTGAACAACCTCCACCTTCATCCGGCGCAGCATGGGCACAGGCTGGTGAAGGTCACGCCCAGCTGCAGACAGCTCCTCTGCCCATGGAGGAGGAGGGGGTACCTGACACAGGGGGTTCCCTTAGGCTCTATCCCTTCCCGGAGGGAGGTCATCACCACGGATGCTTCCCAGGAAGGGTGGGGTGCAGTCTGGCAGTGCCGTACAGTCAGAGGCCGCTGGAGTCCACTGCAGCGGCAGCTGCACATAAATGTGCTAGAACTACAGGCGGTGTTGCTCGGCCTAAAACACTTCCTCCTAGACGTGGCTGGCAGACACGTACTGGTGAGGACGGACAATACGACAGTTGTGTACTACGTCAACCTTCAGGGAGGCACCAGGTCTCTGCAGTGCTTGGGAGTAGCCCAGCAGCTCTTGCTGTGGGCCCATCGACACCTTTTGAGTCTGCGGGCTATGTATCTGCCAGGCACTGCCAACAGAGCCGCAGATCTCTTGTCCCGTCAGAACCCCGACCCAGGGGAATGGAGGCTCCACCCTGCGGTAGTACAGACCATCTGGGAGCGTTATGGCAGGGCGGAGGTGGACCTCTTCGCCTGTCAGGAGTCGACACACTGCCCCCTCTGGTTCAGCCTCTCCGGCCCGAGTCCCTTGGGCCAGGACGCACTGGCACATGCATGGCCGAGACAACGGCTGTATGCATTCCCCCCTCTGCCGTTAATCCTGCCCACCCTGCACAGGATTACGGTGGAACACCGCGAGCTGCTCCTGATCGCTCCTCGGTGGCCAGGGAGAGTTTGGTTTCCCAAGTTGCTGCAGCTGCTCGACGGAGAGCCCTGGGGCCTTCCAGTGAGGAAGGACCTGCTGTCACAGCTGGGTGGTCAGATCTGGCACCCGGATCCAGCTCGGCTGCAACTCTGGGTTTGGCCACTGAAGGACCGGACCCTCTGCTAGGGCTCTGTGAACCAGCAGTGGTCAGCACCATTAATAGCTCTCGGGCACCCTCCACCAATGCCCTCTACGCAAGCAGGTGGAGAATTTTTTCTGAATGGTGCCAAGCACGGGGACAGGGGCCGACAGGCTGTCCCCTGCCAACCATCCTGCAGTTCCTTCAGTCACTTTTCGACAGGGGACTTACACCTTCTACCATCAAGGTGTATACGGCTGCCATCTCGGCGCAGCATAGCAGAATTGAGGGGAGGACGGTAGGGTCCCATGCCTTGGTGGCCCGTTTCCTGAAGGGCGCTCTCCGGTTGAGACCCCCCCAACGGAGCCAGGTGCCCTCTTGGGATCTCCCTCTGGTGTTGCAGGCTCTCTGCAGAGCACCATTCGAACCTTTGAGGACAGCAGACATCAGCTGGCTCTCCTTGAAGACAGCCTTTCTCCTCGCCATAGCGTCAACGAGGCGAGTCGGGGAGCTGCATGCACTTTCAGTCAGCGGGGATTGCCTGCAGTGGCATCCTGGAGGCAGTGGGGTCACTCTATGGCCGAATCCCTCCTTCCTTCCGAAGACTCTCTCTTCCACATTTGTCAACCAGCCTCTTAGCCTGGCAGCTTTCGAGACCGCTCCGGATGGAGGGTCAGACTTGAGTGCAGAGCTTTTATGTCCAGTGCGCGCCCTCAGGAGGTACGTCACAAGTACAGAGGGATTCCGCCAGTGTGATGCCCTGTTTGTCTGCCATACAGGGCCAAGGAGGGGTCAGGCGCTCTCCAAGCAGCACTCCCCAGTCCCTCAGCTGGTCCGGGCACACTCCACAAGGAGTGTAGCAACCTCGTGGGCTTCGCTGAGGGGCGTGCCCCTTTCTGATATATGCAGAGCAGCCTCCTCTGCATCAGGGCATCAGGCTGCACTTTCACAAGGTTCTACAGGGTCAATGTTGTCCCCCATAACCCTCTGGCAACAGCAGTGCTCCCAAGCTCGTCACAGCATCTCTAGAGATGGGTAGGCACTCCTCATGACTTTGTTGGTACTAGTCATCCATGTGCTGAAAGCACCGCCTCTGGCGGTCAGGAGAAACGAAATAGAACGAGGGTTATGCATATAACCACGGTTCTATGAGTTTCGGATGACCGCCAGAGCTTGGCCGTCACTCGGAGGGAACACGAGAAGATTGCCATGAGGTCACTTCCTGGGTCGACCTCTCTTTTGTGCCGGTGCACATCGATGACGTCACCCAGGTCACAGGTGACTTTGTTGTTACTAATACTCGACCTGCACGTTCGTGTGATGAATATCCATGTGCTGAAAGCACCGCCTCTGTCGGTCATCCGAAACTCATAGAACCGTGGTTATATGCATAACCCTCGTTTTCATTACAGCACCGCGGACGTTCAATGAACGCATGAAAGCGTATGGTTTGTTTGAAATCCCGACACTCTTTCAACATGGAATGTAATAGTGATCATCAAATACCTCCCCAGATTTCAGTGCCCATCAGTCCCAACATTTAACAATATAATCAAACAGTCCAAAAGTAAATTAAATATCAAACTAAACCGAAAATGTCTGCTTTTGAAGGCCTACCAGTATGCCGCTCCAAGAAACGCATGTCTCAAAATAAAACTCGCATAAGAAATAAAGGGCTGTCTCGAATACAATCCTGCCCCTAAAGGCCTGTACTTTGTCTTAAGACCCCGGCCATAATTTGAGGATTTACAGTATCTAAGTAGACAAACTGGCTTCAGATATCCAACAGAGTGAATACAAGATTGTGCAGTTTTAGCTGTGGTTAGTGACGTGATGCTGTTAATGGGGAGTTTTACATAGCCTAGCGTAAACCTATAGGTTATTATTTATTTGGCGTACCTATAAGGCTTTTTTCCTTATCAAAAGTGAGGGGGACGACTGATCTCTTCAACACTGCGGGGGATTTGGCGCTTGTCACTGTGTGTGACGGAAGCGGAATGGGAAAATGCGTGTAACAAAAAAAAAAAAAGCTTACGAGCGATTTACGCGCAAATGGGAGAATCCAATGAAAATGACAATGAAGCAATGAAACCATTTTAAAAAGTGGGAATTTAAGAAATATTTGTATATTTTAACTTCTAAATGCATCAATCAGGTGCACTTTCAAAATAAATTCAGAGGTCAGACTTGCTTATTTTTATGGAAATATTTGTGCTGTAGCCTAAGCTACTTTACACTTCAGAATTATAACCATGCACACACAGGTGGAATAGGCTAGTTATGGTGATATTGCAATAAGTTCACAACCACAAAACATATGCTACATTTCACAGTTCAGAAATGTTCAAAAATGTGTGTACATTTCAGCACTCCATGAAATTACGCAGAAGTGGTCACCTGTGTTATTCAGCTAGTTCATTTAAGATAATATTGGTCATTGTAATGGCCATAGCCTATAGCCTACATGCTCTTCCTTTTTCAGGATGTACCCATATCTGGGAACGTATGATGTGAATGTTTGCATATGGCTTATGTCAGGCTTTATATCAATATTTGTGTCTCATTATTTGATTTTCTTCATATTTTTGCATTAATGTCACTAGGAAGCATGCCAATATAAATATATTCATTTATCTGTAGTGGGATTGGCTGGAACCTGACAATATAAGAACCATGATAGTGGGATAATCTATGGCTGAGCAATTTACAAAAATGTATGTACTGACAAATAGTTTACATTAGAATACATTATAATTTCGCCCCAATGAGGCTATGTAGAAATGTGTTGCAATTTCAAAACCGGATCACTCAGGAACCACTTATTGCACAGAGGCATGCTTTATATCCTCGTATTCGGTATGGTTTGCTGTGTATTGTGATATTGGGTTTGCCACGTGTTGCGTGAAGGGTTAGTGAGATATTTAACCGAGAGTAATGGGTGTGCACTGTGTGCAAAATGCAAATATGATTAGCCTAAATTGCACGTCGGTTAATGTTAATTTTCTCGCGAACCATTTATCACAGCAACTTTGCGCTAATATCATTGGAAAGCTTAGATTCCGCTTGTTCACATGATGTGTAATATCATATGTATAGGTTTAGTTTAGTTGAACCTCATCTGCCAGGTATTTGACCTACCAGGTTGACACTTCAGTGTGAAAAATACTCAATAATACTCAAAGCATACCTGAAGCCAAGGAAATGCGGGGGAAATGCGCCTGGGATGGCTTCTGAAGCATCGCAAATGAGAGAAAATGTAGAAAATTCCACAGACGGGGTGCTCTTGAACCCTCTCACCGTCTCTGAAAGCATAACTAGTCGATCAGTGGCTCAACAGGTAGATCTATAGATAGGCTAAACTAATTTTTCAGGCATCTGACCGACCGGGTTGAAATCGGGAGTGTGGCGTGTGAGCGTGTGCAACTAATCAAATGCGTGTGTCTCACGGCCAATGCGTGAGAGTTGGCAGCTCTGTATCGTTTTGTGCTGTTGCTTCTGCTGGGGGACGGTACTCCTGCTCGCTCTGCTTGCCTGCCCTGCCCGCTGCTACTGCTAGGCCCACTGTTGCTGTTTAGATGTTGGTTCGTCGCCTGGGACCTCACTGTTCCTCTGTGCTGGGTGCAGTGGCTGGTAGGAGCGTAACGCTATGATTGGTGGTAGATAGATAGATGGATAGATACTTTATTGATCCCCACACTGCATGAAAAGTGTGATTTTCGTCCCCGTAAACGACCGGAGATCTCCCTCTTTTTCGGTAGTTGACGACAATTTGCAACCCGCGCTTGTCGCCGTTTGTCTGTGGAGAGTTCAGAGAGCTCCGGCCTACGAAATGACGGCGACCATACAATCCATCCAGAGACCCCGCCAACAACGCCATCTTCTTCGTCAGACATGAGGTCTACAGTGGCGGACTTCCAGAGTTCCAGCGTATGGACACAACACATCTATCAATGCACCTGAAAAATAGTCACCAAAAAAAGTCTTACCCTCTTTCTTCTCGCTCGACTCCGAGCTGAACTCTTCGCAGCTTCCGCCGCAATGAGTTTTCTGGCTGGGTATACCTAAAGCTCCTGCATAGCGTCTCGTAATAGGCCTATGTCTTACAGGCGGCTGGAAAACAATTAAATGAGAGTGGTATGAATAAAAAATCAAACGCAAGTCACAGTAACATTAAACAAGGAAGGAGAAACAGTAAAAAAAGTCACTTACACACAATGTCATCTTTATCAACATCGTGTAAATCTGGACTTGCAGATATTGCCCCGAGCAAATAGGAGGTCACCGCCTCATTATGAGGCAAGATTAGTCTGTGAAAACAAAATGTACAGTTATGACCGGTATCTATCTTATGGTATCTATATCTATTTCCTTATACCGCAGAATGAAAGCATATTCTTACCCTTGCTCCGGTTCGTAGTGCCTGCAAGTTGTCTCCGAGTTGTGAAGACGGCGTGCTTCCTGTAAATGACAAGACAAAAAAATACACTTTAATAAAGCTGGTTCTGCTCACTTGTTCTTTTGCAAGGCTAGGGGAGAACCGGCACAATTGTAACACTTTTTTATTTTTCCAATTCAAACTCGATTTACACAAAGACGATAGACTTGAGATGTGAAATTTGACCAGAACATAGTCGTACATGTCTAATCCATGAAAGTTGAAACAGAATTTAAAAAATATGTTATAGTTTGTCAATAATTTAACTTAACAGCGACATGTACCTTTGTTACAACCTTGACGCAGCCATAAAAAAAAGTGCGGTACAGTTGTAACAGTATAGCGTAATGAATCTAACAGTGCTAAAATCGTGAATCCTATAATATTTTAACACAAAACACTGCTGGGTTAAACAAAGAGCATCTGTTTTCATATAAAATCAACAAAAAAAGTAAATATTTCAAGTTGCTGTGTTAACTTTAATTGGGTGATCGGCACAAAAATCATAATCCATAACTCGTCTCAAGCAATTGGTCCAACAGTGATATTTCAAGTTGCTGTGCTAACTTTAATTGGGTGATCGCGGCACAAAAATCATAATCCATAACTCGCAATGAGAATGTTCGCGCATGCGCAATAAAATCAGTTCATTTTGCCATAGAGACTGGTGTTACAACTGACCCGGTGTTGTGTGCCTTCTGGTTTTTCCCACCTACTGGTTTCCTTGCGCGTGCTCGCGTTGCTCACCACAGCTGCAGGAGTTGTCAAACATTCGCAAACAAGTTGTTTTCGGCGGATTTGAAGTAGCATTTCATATCTATCCCATTATCATTACACTACAATCACTCGTACAAAATACATGTAAAATAAAGGCTATCATTTTGCACTTTATAGCATTAAAATGGATTCGAACCTGCAATAAATACGCACACATATGAACCAAACCGACCTATTCAGCGCATTATCTCTTTAAGCCACTCCAATTCGCTGAAAACCGTCATCAATCACCTATTAATTAACCACACAAGCAACATTTTGTCTTGCATTAGGTGACACAAATGGTATTGCCTTTATCTCCTTGTCTGAGCGACTATCAGGCCTATGGTTTTGAAAAGTCAAATGTTCCCTGACAAAGACATTCGTAAGAATGTTTATTGACTTGAAAAATACGCTAATTTTTGCAAACTCCCTTCATTCAACCCTTGAAGACATCGCGGTCTGGTGCGCTAAAATGTAGATTTTTTCTTCTGTCGTACCATTTAATTTCTAAGAATTTAGGTCTACTAGACTACTACTACTAGACCTACAATAACGTCATCACCAATTTATTTTTATTTGATCAACCACAAAGAGTAGCATACTGTGCACAGTGCACTGACGGCCGTAGCAGCCTAAGGTAACCAGTTGTTTTAGATGAAGGGCAACCACTTGTTTCAGATAGCCTGGACAACATGTTACCTGGGTGTTGCCTACGTTCTTAATTGATGGTAGCCGATAATAGTTAATTGTATCGCATAATAGCCAGGTATTAGTTGGCTCAGGGAGTAGGGAATCAGGCTGGAGAGAGTCGTGCATGTATTGTTTTGCGGTATCGAATCCAGTTTAATGCTAGTTTTCAAAACATATATTTTTTTAACGTCTTTTGTCCGAGTGGCTGTAATGTAGCCGAGCGCTCATGGCGTATATGAAAAGCGACTTCAAACCGCCTAAAAACAACTTGTTTGTGAATGTCTGACAACTGCTGCAGCGCATGCACGCGCAAGGAAACCAGTAGGTGGAGAAACCAGAAGGCACACAACACCGGCACAGGTCATGTTTTTATTTTCATTTAATTGCATTTGCTGTGACTATATAAATCAAATGGCACTAATGTTAACTTGAAACAGAGGGACTGAAGATATGAATAACATGTGATTGAAGTCCACACGCTCAAATTTCACGAAGCAAACTTAAACAAACAGTTGCGGTTAAAAAATAAATAAAAAATCCGATGCTTGAATTTTGCACCTTTTTGCTTAATATCTCTGGTCGTATTTATAGTAGACCATTCATATTTGGATAGCTGTAAGATTATACATAATTACATGATATGTGTCTGTTTACGTTTCCGTAGCTACACCATATCTTGAGAATAAAACACAGTTACATTTGTACCGCTGTTACAATTGTACCAGTTCTCGCTACTCTTAGCTTTGGTTTTAGGCTAGGGTACTTTTAGCTTAGCTAGCAGTCATCGAACATATTCTTACCGCAAGCTTGGGATTGTGCACCCGTCTTCTCTTAAAGTTTGTCTCTCCCGCACAGTTTTTCGACTCCAGAGCAGCCAACCGGTCCTCTATGGACAGCAAGAGTTTACCTAATTGCTTGAATGACTTGCAGACAGCTCCGAGCAGAGGACCCCATGAAGATTGGGCACTGGATAAGTTTTAGATTTTTGGCAGGGTGTTAGGTATAGGCCTGAGGTTTTAAAAAATCCATGGATACAAGTTGGGGTGGGCCCCCTAGTGGCAGTTATCCATAAAATCCAAAATGGCCCCCGCCGAAAAGAGAAAAGGCTTCCTTTAGTCTTAAATTGTTGTATAATGTATTTTCTCTACTTTGTTTGATACAAGGAATCCACTTTTGATATGTTCTTCTTATTTTAAATCTAGTATCATAGTCATATTTAGCTCATAAACTGTCAATATCTCTGAAAAAGTCACATTGAAATATTACTCAGGTCCCTAGACCCATATTTTACCTCCAAGGTATGCTTTTCTTTGTTGATTGGACAGGTCATTCACTATAGTGTCAAAAATCACATGTTGTGACCAAAAGGACCATTGTTGAGGCCTTAAATAAACACAAATTCAGAACTATGCCACAGTGAAAAGGTACAGTATATTAGGCTTTTCACCATGTTAAGGATCAATATTATATTTTAGTCAAATAACACAAAAAAAATAATTCATACTTAAACCATAGACTTTCTAATGAGGAGACACAGCACTCAAAAAATCCTCCATAGAAATGCATGAGCTTAGTTTGTAACGGCAGTTGTCTACGCAAATCACACCCCTTCCGCGGCAAAATGTTGACATGTGAATACATTGAGCCAATCATGTGCTGTGTTGTGAATACATTGAGCCAATAATGTGGTGTGTTGTGAAGACATCGTGCCAATCATGTGTTGTGATCTCACCGCTGGAGCAAGATTGGTGTCGTGAAGCCTTGCGCACGCGCATTTCTGCCGAAATGGATGCCCGATGAGTGCCCAAAAAGCGTTGCAATATGGCAGCAGAGTGGAGGGACTTGCCTAAAAGGACTTTGCTTAAACATCATGTATTTATTCAAAGATTTTTGGTTTCACTCTTCATCATTATTAGTACAGTCTCCCTCACACTTGCACAATGTGGTACAGCAAAGTCCAGCTCGGTGGCCTTACAGGCAACCACACAGCCACAGTTGAGGAGGAGTGAGCATCCCTTGCTGGCATCTTCCAGATCTGTCCAATATGGCACCCAGACTTTGGTTCTGTCATTCCATTCTCAACCCCACTCACTGGGGTCTGGAATCTCTGTAGTTTTGGAGAGGGATTGCTTCCAGACAAAAGCTGCAGTGTCCAGGGCACGCTTTCCACGCTGGAATAAGGCATGATGGGTCGGGGGGATTGAATCCAGGCACTTGAGGCCTCTCAGAGCTGTGGATTGGATTTGGATCAGGGAAGGCATATAAAGATATTCCAATCCACCACATCTCAGAAATGCTGAGACATCAAAAATGTCAAGCACTGCCCCTCTTCCACGCATTCACATGATGTGACGTTGTATCACAATGTATGGAATTGGCAAAAAAAGCATGGAATGCGTGGGCAGCTTACCCAGAAGTCACCGGCACCCTCATTCTGATCACCCAAGACCCAACCAGCCTCACACTGGAATCAGTGCACATGCAAATGTAACCCACATGGATAGCCAACTTATCACTACTAAATAGCTTTTAGACGCATGCAGAGACTGATGCGGTTTAGAGAGGGAGAATGTAACCCACATGCAGTGTTGTGCGTGAACGAGTTCAAAAAAACGCGTTCATTGAACACGCTCATTTTTTCGTAAACGTTGAACTGAACGCAACACATTTTTTAATAAAGAACTTGAACATGAATTAGTTCACATTATGTGTCATGAACGGCAGACATCACTGTAAATGAACGTTGGAATTTGTTTTCCATTGAAAACTAAGTGACATCTGTTTTCTCTTTTGAAACGCAACGAGAGAAAGTTCCTCCCTCCTGTATTCTCGCTTAAATCATGTATCACCAGACAGAAATGGTTTTGACATTGTGTGCGCAATGCATTGCGGGCAACGTAGTGTCCGGCTGAGAATTGCTGAGAACCCGGTTGCTAGGTTATGGGGACGCTGGCGAGACATGCCGCTCCGTCTGGCATCATGTTTTTGTTTGTTTTTATGTAATGTTCGTAATTTTATGTAATGTCACGTTTATTTTTTGTATTGGTTTGTCTAGTTAAATGTTTTCCCTATTTATTTACGTTATTTTTGATAGTTTTCGTGTTATTCTTAGTCCTTTTTACTGCTTCCAAGTCAGCTGATGTCGTTGACGTTTGTCCATTGGGAGCTTGCTATGGCTAGCTTTTGCCCTAGCTGGGCATCGGACATCCTTCCATCCATCCGTGAGCGGTGCTGCACTTCACTGTCTGGTCGAGGGGATCTCTCGGGACAGCTGGACCTAGGCTAGGCTACTCTGCGAAAGATCTGCCGTGGCCGCCGAGCTGTTGCTGACCTGCGAGCTGCCATGCCAACTGCAGACTAACTGGGCCTCTGACATCCTTCCATCCATCCGTGAGCAGTGCACTTCACTGTCTGGTCGAGGGGATCTCCGGGACAGCTGGACCTAGCTACTCTGCGAAAGATCTGCCGTGGCCGCCGAGCTGTTGCTGACCTGCGAGCTGCCATGCCAACTGCAGACTAACGTTAACGGTGAAGAGCTGCAATCTCACGGAGCAACAAACGGTCGCTGTTAAAAGTCCACCGAATTGCGGATCTACACGATGGCCCACTACTTTAGACTGTGCTTCCAGTGATCTCCAGACTGCAGTCTACAAGGCCTAACGTTAACGTTATCTCCAGACTGCCAGTGAAAGAACTTTGTTGGCATTGCATCGGTTGTGAAGACAGCTCTGTGTGCAGTTTTCACGGATCATCATTGCCCTTGGACATTTTCAGCTGGTTTGGAAATTGGACTAATTTTAACATCACTTTTCCCCCTTTTTAAATATATTTTCTTTTTTTTTACTTTTTATTTGTTTATTTGTTTTGTTGTCTGTCTTGTATGTCTTGGTGTCACGGGTACGCTGGCGACTACGCCGCTCCGTCCGGCATTTTTTGTATTTGTTATTTTTTAAATGTATTTGTCATGTCTTGATGCCATGGGCACGCTGGCGACTACGCCGCTCCATCCGGCATCTTTTGTCTTGTTGTTATGTGTCTTGTTTGTGGAGCGCTTTGGGTTGCACTATGTGCATGTTAAATGCGCTTTAAAAATAAAACTGACTTGACTTGACTTGAGAATAGCTGAATAGCATACTGGCTTCCGCACGTTACCCGTGATTAATTGCAGCAGAGCGGGGTAGGCATAGCAACGCCGCGTAGCAGGCAACGACAAGAGCGCGGAGGGTCTACCTAGTATAGAACTGGTCTACCTTGTCTGTACTGCTGCAAGTTTCATCACCTGGTAAGAAACCCACAATTGCAGTGTCATGAGCAAATGTCTACAATGAGCAGCTTCAAAGAACGTATAGTGATTTCTAGCTCGTAGTGTGAAAAAAAGTATTTATTTGAATATCTCACGAAAAAAGTAAAATGAACTGAACTTTGAACTAGTTCAGAATTAAAATTGTGAACTTTGAACGTGAACTGTTCACTTTGAGCATGTATGAACTGAACTTGAACTAGTTCAGAAAAGCTGTGAAACTGGCACAACACTGCCCACATGGATAGCCAACTTGCCCATTGTGATGTACCAATAGTTCTCTGGTGACCCCGAGAGGGCGCACGAGATGGGTTCAAACAATCAAACAATAATAAACAACTGCTAACTGTTACTTCAAATTAAAGACAGACGTCGGAACGGATAGGAGAACGATACGGAAAGATAGAAGAAGAATATTAATAAAAACAAGAATAATATTGACCAAACAGAAATCAAACACATTCTTTTGACCGAAAAGCTTCAATCCTGGTGAGTCGCTAACCCCAAATAATTATTTATTATGTAGCAAGTCACTTAACAAAGATAACGTTATTATCCTGATAACTGTTACAGAGAAACCACTTCCTGAACAAAGACCTCGTTGGACCATCGTAACGGATGAAAATGTATTAATCACTTGAATCCTGGTGAGCTAGTATTTTTTTAATGTTTATCTTGTAATCGTATTTTTTCTATGTTAAGCTATGTTAACCTAAGTTATCACCCGGAGAGAAGAAATACTCTTTTTTGATAGGCTGGCGGGTGGCCTTTAATTCTGAATAACAGGACACCGTTCCATATCAATGCTTATGAATGGTAACTATAACAACCATAGTAGGACGACGGTTGCAGCGCTCTAGAATCTTTTGGTTGCAGGCTTCCCAACAATGGAATCAACTGTAAACAAGCTAGCTGTCCATGCTAAAGTTGTACAACAAGCTGAACTAGTGAGCTTCTTTTTAAACAGAACCGCGTGTTTCCAGTGTTTACAGTGGCAACCGAGTGATAAGCGGGATAACTGCCTTCGAGGTGTGTCCAGTTATACGGAATTAATGGACTTGGGCGGAGGCAACTACCCTCCGCTGCGCGTCGGGGAGTTTTTGCCCCTCGCCCATTAATTCCGTATAACAGGACACCTCGGCGGCCGTTATCCCTTACCTAAGCCACCTACACTGGAGACTAATAACCCTAAATACGCCCTAATGTATTTTTCGTGAGTGATATACTTTTTAAAAACCAGTCAGGACAACCTCTTAATGAGATCGATTTTATAATGTATGACGTTACAAACAATTTAGGATTTAAAACAAAAAAAAAGGTATCCTGTGTTTGTTATTCTGGGAAGCCAAAGTGCTGGTTAGCTGTCTTAGATAGCCTTCAAGCTAACCGATCTGCGGTTACCATGTGAACCCATAGCAACCAAACAAACTGGTAACGTAAATGGATTCATGGAAATAATATTCTGAACTTTAGCATTTTATGAACTTGGTCTTTGAGAGTGGTGTGTTGTCTTGGGGTAAGTCATTGAACTGTGGTCTAGTAATAACCTAAACCAGTCTCCTCTTGAA
Source organism: Alosa pseudoharengus (assembly GCF_046254945.1). Classification (NCBI taxonomy): domain Eukaryota; kingdom Metazoa; phylum Chordata; class Actinopteri; order Clupeiformes; family Clupeidae; genus Alosa; species Alosa pseudoharengus. Next base: position 36,912,554 of record NW_027468650.1, read on the forward strand.
CCTAGAGCTTAGAACTAGACTGTTCCCGCACAAGCACAGGCCTTCCCTCGTCGTGCGGGTTACACAAGTTTTCAAACGCTGGACTGTACTCATGTATAGTAAGAACTGCGGTGTCGTGTCAGTCAATGAAACCCTGAAGCTTCTTTTCACTCATGGCCTCAAATCCCTGGATTCAATCCCCCCGACCCATCATGCCTTATTCCAGCATGGAAAGTGTGCCATGCACGCTGCAGCTTTTGTCTGGAAGCAGTCCCACTCTAGCCTCGTAAGACCATCCTGATCTCGCGAGTTTCAGATTTTCACTCGCAGATCAGTCTGGCATCTCTCCGATAAAGAAAATTTGGTTTGCCAAACGAACGTCCAATCAGCGTTGGTTTTGAGGCGGGTTTAGGTGTGACTCAACGAGAAGCTACCGTTCAATCTAAACAACATGGCGACTTCCACGGATGAGATGAGCATAGCTATCGCTGAAGTTTTATCCGAATATATTTTAGTATTCCTGGGGAAGCTAGGAGTCTCTGCAATGTAGCTGGGAGGAATGAAGGACACAGACATCCTCCACGGCCAATTTAAGTTAGTGTTTGGTAGCACTGAATCTTAGTTACTTAACGAGAAGGAATATGCTTTCTTCAGATGTGTAGCCTACCATGAAAACTTGGTGGGGGATTGTCGTTGATGAGGTTCATGTCACATACAAATAGTAAGTTTAAAAACGTTAACGTTAGCTAGTTATCTAACTTGTATGTTAAAAGATGGCATTAGAAGAACGCTTCGTTTATCTGATTGGTTGATTTGGACCGACCAACATAGGTGGTGATAGAAAGATGCTTTATCCAATCAGCTAACCAGTATTTTCGCCCCTTTTCCAAACGTTCTCCAATGGAAAGTTCCCAGATGGATATGCGGAGCAAATGCGAAGCAATCCATCTGGCGGAGTCAGGTTAGTCCCTCTCCAAAACTCCAGAGATTCCAGACCCCAGTGAGTGGGGTTGGGAATGGAATGACATAACCAAAGTCTGGGTGCCATATTGGACAGATCTGGAAGATGCCAGCAAGGGATGCTCACTCCTCAACTGTGGCTGTGTGGTTGCCTGTATGGGCAACTGCACTGCAAAAAAGGCCCTTCTAGAAATAAGCCTAATATTCCTAAATCTAGTCAAATTATCTTGTATTGAGCAAAAAAATCTGCCAATGGGGTAAGCAAAATTTTCTAGGTTAGAATTCTTAAAACTAGCAAAAAAGTCTAGCCACTGAAAAATCACAATGTGCCTTAAAACTAGACAAAAAGGCTAGAATTTGAGCAAACTGAGCTTACTACAAGCAATGAAATCATATTTATTTGAGACTGAGTGACTTAAAATGAGGAATTTAGTCTCAAAATGAGCTGACTATTAGAATTTCTATCTTAAAATAAGATTATAACTAGCAAAAAGTATCTTAAAATAAGCATTTTATTATCTTAATTGAGCTGACTTTAAGAATTAATACCTTGAAGTAAGATTAACAACTAGCAAAAAAAGTTTAAAACAAGACACAGTATCTTAAAACAGCACGCTAAAAATAAGTTAATTTGTCTCAAATTAAGGTACCAGAATCATCTTGTTTTCAGCATTTTTTTCTTTATTAAGAATTTCTCATCAACATGCTTCATTCAAAGCAATTTGAAAAGGTTTTTTTCCTTTTTTAACATCAATCTACTCACTGAGTCTATACAAGACCAATACTTTCAGTTGTGAAGACCAAATTTAAAATATATAAAATAAATAATAATAATAATAAAAAAAACACTTTCATTCCAGCTGCTGGTTAGAATATTTGAAATGACAGCAACAGACATGTCATTTACACAGGTCTCTCTCAAACAGAAACAACTTTCTGACATTAACAAACATGGCTAACATGGGTCTGACTCTCAAACTGAGAAAAAAAAAATTGTGTAAGATATCAGTCACTCAATGAAGGACCTCCACTCAGCCAATGCTTTTTTGTAGGAAGCAGTTAAATCTCGGTCATGGAGAAAGTCCTGGAGAACCTCCGTTTGCAATACTGAGAGCAGGGTGGAAACGCACTTTGGGTATGTGAGGTGCAGGCAATAGTAATACCCCAAGAGGTAGAGCAGGGCTTCATGGAATTTCTTCCTGTCGAAGGTGGTCACTGGCATGTTTCCGATGGCGATCATGCAGTTATCCTCGTAGACAAGCACAACCGGACAAGACAGGGGCCGCTGGCTCAAGTACGCATTAGGGTCCTCTGAAGCCTAGACGACAAGAGTGGAAGTTTAGAAAATCCCAAGTAACACCCCTCCTCTTGGACTGGGATACTTAAAAAAAAAAACTACAACAATCAGGTCACTAATAACACTACCTTTTTTGTATAAATGACAGAGGCTTAGCACAAAATAGAACATGGTGTGCATGAATAACTGAAACTGAAAAATGAAATATTTTAAGTCTCACCGTAAGGACGTGGAAAATTGCCTCGCTGTTTGCGCCCAGCTTCTTGGGTGGCATAGTGCTGGATGGGAAGAGCAGTGGCAGGGCTCTGAAGACAGCGGTGGCATGTTCCACTATTTTGACAGAAAGCACAACACAAGGCAGTATGAGTATACATTATTATATTTTGAGATCTCAAAATATAAACTTAGACAAATCAAAGTATAGTGACCTCACCTCCATCCAACGTTTTAGGGGGTTTCATCGCTTTTTTCATCACCCCATAAAATTGGACCTTTGAATAGAAGTCGTCCCATCTATTCCTCATCTCCGAGACGTAGTGGGCATTGTTTGGCTGAATTATCCTTTGCAACTCATCTAGAACCTTAAAGACATAAAAAAACAGGTGTAAATCATTTCCATTGCTATACTGAAAGCTAGAAAAATGTAAAGACTGGTTACAAGGGGATTTACTTACATGATCCAAGTCTTTGAAACAAGAATATGCCTCCAGAATCTTGCTGGGTCGGTCTTGCTCCTTTAGAGTGTCAGAGGTTATAAAGCGTCTTCTCGACTCAAACTCCAAGTTCAGCAAATGGGTTACTGAAGCTTTGTTTGGCTTGTTGGACCGGCATATCTCTTGCAGTGTCTTGTAGTGCCTTGCTTGGGTTTTCTGGCTGTCAAAGATTTCATCCAAACCACCTGAAGGAATTAAAAAAAAAAAAGGTGTGGGTTAGAGGTGTAAAGCAACATTAGGTTTCCAAATTAAGTAGGAGGAACTTAGGAGGTAACAGAACTCAGTAATTCTTGTCTAACTTTTTTTTTTTTTAACAGTATGGCATTGTTAGAATACATACATCCCTGGAATAATACTTTTGCAAGGCCACTTACCCATGGCCCATGTGTTTTTGTTTTCTTTGTACATTTAGCATAGCAATCTCTCCCACACATCTCAATAATCAGAAATGCATCATTAAGACTAGCTGTTACTTCCCACACAAACTCATGTAAAAAGTTTAATACATACATTCATCACTGCTGTCCAGGTGTTGCACTGGAGTGCTGGCTCTGACTGGGGACCGTTGAAGAATAACCGTAGAAGCACTCGAATCCCCGTCATAGTCACTCGTTGGTACTTCTTCGACTTCCCGCCGTTGTTTCTTTGCAGGAGGAACGCCCTTCTTTGGGCTTTTCACATTCGATAGCCTCTTCATGAGCTTTTTGGCAACATGCTCCTGCCAGGTAAAAACAGTAAACATTAAAAGATGACACATGACAATGTTATCACAATAAAAATAAAAACACAAGCAAAAGGGAGATTCTTACCCAGTCTTTTACCATTGGATAATACTCCACCAATCGCTTTGCCATGGCATTGACCTCTGGTTTGGTGGGATATCTGGCATCTTCTGTGGCTCTTGCAATTGAGATCATATTACACATAGTGTTTCTTACGAGCCGGCAAAAGAGCTCCTTAGATAAATCCACAGTGTTCTCAGTCCCCAGCCGTTTCTGCTCAAAGAAGGAGCGTCGCACCTGTTCAAGTTCACTGTCTGTGTAAACAATGTATTCTGGGCTGGACATAACCACAAACTTAGAAGTGTTGGGCTCTTCTTGTGAAAGACCACTGCCTCCAGTCGCTGATGGCTGTGGTAGTTCAGCAGCAGTCTCCACCTAAAACACATTCACAATTACATATTTCAGAGAATAACTTTACGGCATAATGTATTCCCATACAATTTTTTTAAGGTCATTTGCTCTGTAATAATCAGGGCCCAGCCAAAATGTAACGCCTATCCAACAGAACTGATGACATCCCTGTGCAATAACACTAAACTGTAATATAACTGCATATCCTAATAATATTGTAACTTGTTTCTGGCCAAAGCCCTGGAAAAACAAAGATTATGTGGAATGTAGGTTAAATATGGACACTATTATTACACTGACGGGTCAAACCTTTTTTTTTTTTAACCAAAGAATGAGCTTCGGCTAAAATAAATAACATTTTTAAATGAAAAGATTTGTAAATTGATGCCATCACATAGGCCTATGGATGCACTTTACTACATTTTATCATATCTTAACTTAATAAATATAGCTGCAAGCAGCAATGTGGGGGCCAAGCAGTCAGTTCAGCAGTCCAGATTTGCCATGCAACTCAATGCCGTGGCATCAGGCATATAGCATTAAGCAGTCACAGCAAGTTCCATGTCAAACAACCCAAGATTGGCTGAGTTACAAGGTCAAGTTTCACATCAAAACAAAACTGATTTTGTGTGGCTGAACCAGGGCTGAGTGTTGCCGCCCCCTCACCCAGCCAACCCACCGCCGCAATCGCCCGTGCCCGTCCCACCCTGCCCCACCCTTGCACGCGCACGCTTTAGAATTAACTGGATGGAACTCGCTGTCATCAGTTTCACATCAAAAATAAAAGATCAATTCAGATATTATCATGCTTGCTGTGATTTCAATGCCCCCATAGAGGTCAAAGGTCACCAAATTATTTGTGCATCATCAGGATGAACCAGACGGTTCTATGGGCTGCCATTGACCTCCATTGCAGAATAATGCAGCAACTACAGGCCAAAATACATTTTTGCCAATTACAGAGCCCCCTAGAGGTCAAAGGTCACCAAATTTATTGAGCATCCTCCTGGTTGGTCCTGAGGGCCATGTACTAAGTTTGGTTTTGATACATGAAAGCGTTGCTGAGATATGAGCTCACTTCCTGTTTGGCGTCTTCGCCATAAATTTCGATTGGCTGTTACAGGCGAACGCTTCTGTCAATTGTTCCAGAAAAAAATACAATGATAAGGCATGGTCTGAAGATGGTCTCTGCCAATTTTGGTGAGGATCAGCTGAAATTTGTGACTTGCGAATACTTATTAATTTTTTTGATTAAATCCAATATGGCGGCCAAATCAGTTATGTTGATGTCACAAGTTGTCTTTTGTTGACCTAAGCACCTTCCACAGTATTGTCAGACACCAATAGTGGGTTTTAATTCTAAGCACAACAGCAGCTACAGGCCAAAAGGCATGTGTCTTAATTGCAGCGCCCCCTAGAGGTCAAAGGTTACCAAAATTTTTGAGCATCCTCCTGATGGGGTCAGTAGTCCATATACTACGTTTGGTTATGATACATGAAAGGGTTGCTGAGATATGAGTTCACTTCCTGTTTGGCGGCTTCGCCGCAAATTTTGATTGGCTGTTACGGGCGAACGGTTTTATTTCCGAAGACAAAAAGTAATTCCTGAAAGTATCGTGTTCTGTAGATGATGTGTGTGAAGTTTGGTGTCGTTTGGACAAAATTTGTGACCAGAGAAGACGTTATAGTGTTTTTGATCAAATCCAAAATGGCGGAAAATCCATCATGGCGGAAAATGACGTCATAGGGTGCGTTGAACTCGGCTTGGCCCAAGGATTCCAACGATACCTCATTTTTGACAATCGGCCATACGGGTCAGAAGTTACGTGTGTGAACGCAAGTCCAACTTTGGCCTGTTGGTGGCGCTAGAGCGCTGGAGGTGCCGGCATGAAACTTGGTGAGATTAATTATTGGACTGTCCCCAATCAGTGTGCCAAAATTCACAACTTTTCACCAGACGGTTCTATGGGCTGCCATAGACTTCCATGGCGGAATAATAATAATAACTAGAAAAGCATTTCCTGAAGGAAATACAGTGCATGAAAATGCAAAAATATGATGAGTTCATATGGTTAAATTATTTGCTTGGTAGATAAGGTTTACTATAGTTGGAATGACTGAACAGTTAAATAGGTTGATAATTGAAATGGTTAAATTATTTAGGCAGATAGTTGACGATAACTAACAGTTGGAATGGCTCCAATGTTTGCTAGTAGTTATGCTAACTATGTTAAAGATAATAATGGTAACCAAGTAACTATGTTAACTAGCATGTTAAAAATATTAAAATGTTAACTATGCTAACCATATGACTTAGCTAACCTAGCTAATAATTTTTATTAGTTATGATAACTATGCTAATTAACATGCTAACATGCTAATTATGTTAACCATGTGACTTAGCTAACTTCGCTTATCATTTTTAACAGTAATGCTAACTAGCATGCTAACATGCTAGCATGCTAACATGCTAACCATGTGACTTAGCTAACTTAGCTAATCATTTTTAGCAGTTTTGCTAAAAAATGCTAACTAGCATGCTAACATGCTAGCATGCTAACTATGCTAACCATATGACTTAGCTAACTTAGCTAATCATTTTTAGCAGTTTTGTAAAAAATGCTAACTAGCATGCTAACATGTTAGCATGCTAACTATGCTAACCATGTGACTTAGCTAACTTAGCTAATCGTTTTTAACAGTTTTGCTAAAAATGCTAACTAGCATGCTAACATGCTAGCATGCTAACTATGCTAACCAAGTTACTTAGCTATCTTAGCTAACTAGCTACAGTGGGTAGGAGTCATAGTTGATGACAAGTAACAGTTACAATGGCTGAACAGATAAAAGTTCAGTAGTTTAAAGGGTTAAATTGTTTAACAGTGAAATATTGTAGTGAGGACTTTTATTTTGAAACAGTTTTTGGCAGAGGAAGCAGTTGAACAGGATGTGTAGTCTTAATAGGGCCAGTTTGTATGCTTAAAGCCTGAGACTGGCAGTTGATGCAGCTGGCCCGAACACCTGCCATAGGATTCTAATTGCTTAACGGCTCTATTGTGATGTCATCAGCCCATGTTAAGTCTATGGGGAAATTTTGAACAGTTTTTAATTAATAGTTTAAAAAGTATAAAAGTTACAAAGCTGAAAAATACAAAGCACCCATGTCCTAAGTAAGACCTACGTAACATAGTTTGAATGAAGTTTCTACGTTAAGCGGTTGAAGCTGCATTAATTGCGTTAGAAGAAGAAGAATAAGAAGCCTAGGAAGAACAGTACAGTGCATTTTCATGCACTGTAATAATAACTAGAAAAGCATTTCCTGAAGGAAATACAGTGCATGAAAATGCAAAAAATATGATGTAAAATATCATACAGAGTAAAAACAAACTATATTGGTTGCTAGGTAGATGAGGTTTAATATAGTTGGAGTGACTGAACAGTTAAATAGGTGGATAGTTTATATGGTTAAATGATTTGCTTGGTAGATAAGGTTTAATATAGTTGGAATTATTGAACGGTTAAATAGGTGGATAATACTTAACTTAGTTAACTTAGCTAATGTTTTCATTTTTAGTAGTTATGCTAACTAGTATGTTAGCAATGCTAACATGCTAACTATGTTAACCATGTTACTTAGCTAACTTAGCTAATCATTTTTAACAGTTTTGCTAAAAATGCTAACTAGCATGCTAACATGTTAGCATGCTAACTATGCTAACCATGTGACTTAGCTAACTTAGCTAATCATTTTTAGTAGTTTTGCAAAAAATGCTAACTAACATGCTAACATGCTAGCATGCTAACTATGCTAACCATGTGACTTAGCTAACTTAGCTAATCGTTTTTAGCAGTTTTTAAAAAAATGCTAATTAGCATGCTAACATGCTAGCATGCTAACTATGCTAACCATGTGACTTAGCTAACTTAGCTAATCGTTTTTAGCAGTTTTGCTAAAAATGCTAACTAGCATGCTAGCATGCTAACTATGCTAACCATGTGACTTAGCTAACTTAGCTAATCGTTTTTAGCAGTTTTACTAAAAATGCTAACTAGCATGCTAACTAGCATGCTAACATGCTAGCATGCTAACTATGCTAACCAAGTTACTTAGCTAACTTAGCTAACTAGCTATAGTGGGTAGGAGTCATAGTTGATGACAAGTAACAGTTACAATGGCTGAACAGTTAAAAAGTTCAGTAGTTTAAAGGGTTAAATTGTTTAACAGTGAAATATTGAAGTGAGGACTTTTATTTTGAAACAGTTTTTGGCAGAGGAAGCAGTTGAACAGGATGTGTAGTCTTAATAAGGCCAGTTTGTATGCTTAAAGCCTGAGACTGGCAGTTGATCCAGGTGGCCCGAACACCTGCCATAGGATTCTAATTGCTTAACGGCCGTATTGTGATGTCATAATCATAATGTTAAGTCAATGGGGAAATGTTGATAGTTTTTAATTAATAGTTTAAAAAGTATAAAAGTTACAAAGTTGAAAAATACAAAGCTCACATGTCCTAAGTAAGACCTACGTAACATAGTTTGAATGAAGTTTCTACGTTAAACGGTTGAAGCTGCATTAAGTGCGTTAGAAGAATAATAATAATAACTAGAAAAGCATTTCCTGAAGGAAATACAGTGCATGAAAATGCAAAAAATATGATGTAAAATATCATACAGAGTAAAAACAAACTATATTGGTTGCTAGGTAGATGAGGTTTAATATAGTTGGAGTGACTGAACAGTTAAATAGGTGGATAGTTTATATGGTTAAATGATTTGCTTGGAAGATAAGGTTTAATAAAGTTGGAATGATTGAACGGTTAAATAGGTGGACAATACTTAACTTAGTTAACTTAGCTAATGCATTTTTAGTAGTTAGCAATGCTAACATGCTAACTATGTTAACCATGTGACTTAGCTAATCTAGCTAATCATTTTTAGCAGTTTTGCTAACTATGCTAACTAGCATGCTAACATGTTAGCATGCTAACTATGCTAGCATGCTAACTATGCTAACCATGTGACTTAGCTAACTTAGCTAATCATTTTTAGCAGTTTTGTAAAAAATGCTAACTAGCATGCTAACATGTTAGCATGCTAACTATGCTAACCATGTGACTTAGCTAACTTAGCTAATCATTTTTAGCAGTTTTGTAAAAAATGCTAACTAGCATGCTAACATGCTAGCATGCTAACTATGCTAACCATATGACTTAGCTAACTTAGCTAATCATTTTTAGCAGTTTTGTAAAAAATGCTAACTAGCATGCTAACATGTTAGCATGCTAACTATGCTAACCATGTGACTTAGCTAACTTAGCTAATCATTTTTAGCAGTTTTGTAAAAAATGCTAACTAGCATGCTAACATGCTAGCATGCTAACTATGCTAACCATGCTAACTAGCTACAGTGGGTAGGAGTCATAGTTGATGACAAGTAACAGTTACAATGGCTGAACAGTTAAAAAGTTCAGTAGTTTAAAGGGTTAAATTGTTTAACAGTGAAATATTGTAGTGAGGACTTTTATTTTGAAACAGTTTTTGGCAGAGGAAGCAGTTGAACAGGATGTGTAGTCTTAATAGGGCCAGTTTGTATGCTTAAAGCCTGAGACTGGCAGTTGAAACAGGTGGCCCGAACACCTGCCATAGCATTCTAATTGCTTAACGGCCGTATTGTGATGTCATAATCATAATGTTAAGTCAATGGGGAAATTTTGATTAGTTTTTAATTAATAGTTTAAAAAGTATAAAAGTTACAAAGTTGAAAAATACAAAGCTCACATGTCCTAATTAAGACCTACGTAACATAGTTTGAATGAAGTTTCTACGTTAAACGGTTGAAGCTACATTAAGTGCGTTAGAAGAAGAATAATAATAACTAGAAAAGCATTTCCTGAAGGAAATACAGTGCATGAAAATGCAAAAAATATGATGTAAAATTTCATACAGAGTAAAAAGAAACTATATTGGTTGCTAGGTAGATGAGGTTTAATATAGTTGGAATGACTGAACAGTTAAATAGGTGGATAGTTTATACAGTTAAATAATTTGCTTGGTAGATAAGGTTTAATATAGTTGGAATGATTGAACAGTTAAATAGGTGGATAATACTTAACTTAGTTAAATTAGCTAATGTTTTCATTTTTAGTAGTTATGCTAACTAGCATGTTAGCAATGCTAACATGCTAACTATATTAACCATGTGACTTAGCTAACCTAGCTAATCATTTTTAGCAGTTTTGCTAAAAATGCTAACTAGCATGTTAACATGCTAGCATGCTAACTATGCTAACCATGTGACTTAGCTAACTTAGCTAATCATTTTTAGCAGTTTTATAAAAAATGCTAACTAGCATGTTAACATGCTAACTATGCTAACCATGTGACTTAGCTAACTTAGCTAATCATTTTTTGCAGTTTTGCAAAAAATGCTAACTAGCATGCTAACATGCTAGCATGCTAACTATGCTAACCACGTGACTTAGCTAACTTAGCTAATCATTTTTAGTAGTTTAGCAAAAAATGCTAACTAGCATGCTAACATGTTAGCATGCTAACTATGCTAACCATGTGACTTAGCTAACTTAGCTAATCATTTTTAGTAGTTTAGCAAAAAATGCTAACTAGCATGCTAACATGCTAGCATGCTAACTATGCTAACCATGTGACTTAGCTAACTTAGCTAATCATTTTTAGCAGTTTTACAAAAAATGCTAACTAGCATGCTAACATGCTAACTATGTTAACCATGTGACTTAGCTAACTTAGCTAATCATTTTTAGCAGTTTTGAAAAAAATGCTAACTAGCATGCTAACATGCTAGCATGCTAACATGCTAACTATGCTAACCATGCTAACTAGCTACAGTGGGTAGGAGTCATAGTTGATGACAAGTAACAGTTACAATGGCTGAACAGTTAAAAAGTTCAGTAGTTTAAAGGGTTATATTGTTTAACAGTGAAATATTGTAGTGAGGACTTTTATTTTGAAACAGTTTTTGGCAGAGGAAGCAGTTGAACAGGATGTGTAGTCTTAATAGGGCCAGTTTGTATGCTTAAAGCCTGAGACTGGCAGTTGAAACAGGTGGCCCGAACACCTGCCATAGGATTCTAATTGCTTAACGGCCGTATTGTGATGTCATAATCATAATGTTAAGTCAATGGGGAAATTTTGATTAGTTTTTAATTAATAGTTTAAAAAGTATAAAAGTTACAAAGTTGAAAAATACAAAGCTCACATGTCCTAAGTAAGACCTACGTAACATAGTTTGAATGAAGTTTCTACGTTAAACGGTTGAAGTTGCATTAAGTGCGTTAGAAGAAGAATAATAATAACTAGAAAAGCATTTCCTGAAGGAAATACAGTGCATGAAAATGCAAAAAATATGATGTAAAATATCATACAGAGTAAAAACAAACTATATTGGTTGCTAGGTAGATGAGGTTTAATATAGTTGGAGTGACTGAACAGTTAAATAGGTGGATAGTTTATATGGTTAAATGATTTGCTTGGTACATAAGGTTTAATATAGTTGGAATGATAGAACGGTTAAATAGGTGGATAATACTTAACTTAGTTAACTTAGCTAATGTTTTCATTTTTAGTAGTTATGCTAACTAGCATGTTAGCAATGCTAGCATGCTAACTATGCTAACCATGTGACTTAGCTAACTTAGCTAATCATTTTTAGCAGTTTTGCTAAAAATGCTAACTAGCATGCTAACATGTTAGCATGCTAACTATGCTAACCATGTGACTTAGCTAACTTAGCTAATCATTTTTAACAGTTTTGCTAAAAATGCTAACTAGCATGCTAACTAGCATGCTAACATGCTAGCATGCTAACTATGCTAACCATGTGACTTAGCTAACTTAGCTAATCATTTTTAGTAGTTTTGCAAAAAATGCTAACTAGCATGTTAACATGCTAGCATGCTAACTATGCTAACCATATGACTTAGCTAACTTAGCTAATCATTTTTAGCAGTTTTATAAAAAATGCTAACTAGCATGCTAACATGTTAGCATGCTAACTATGCTAACCATGTGACTTAGCTAACCTAGCTAATCATTTTTAGCAATTTTGCAAAAAATGCTAACTAGCATGCTAACATGCTAGCATGCTAACTATGCTAACCATGTGACTTAGCTAACTTAGCTAATCATTTTTAGCAGTTTTGCAAAAAATGCTAACTAGCATGCTAACATGCTAGCATGCTAACATGCTAACTATGCTAACCATGCTAACTAGCTACAGTGGGTAGGAGTCATAGTTGATGACAAGTAACAGTTACAATGGCTGAACAGTTAAAAAGTTCAGTAGTTTAAAGGGTTAAATTGTTTAACAGTGAAATATTGTAGTGAGGACTTTTATTTTGAAACAGTTTTTGGCAGAGGAAGCAGTTGAACAGGATGTGTAGTCTTAATAGGGCCAGTTTGTATGCTTAAAGCCTGAGACTGGCAGTTGAAACAGGTGGCCCGAACACCTGCCATAGGATTCTAATTGCTTAACGGCCGTATTGTGATGTCATAATCATAATGTTAAGTCAATGGGGAAATTTTGATTAGTTTTTAATTAATAGTTTAAAAAGTATAAAAGTTACAAAGTTGAAAAATACAAAGCTCACATGTCCTAATTAAGACCTACGTAACATAGTTTGAATGAAGTTTCTACGTTAAACGGTTGAAGCTGCATTAAGTGCGTTAGAAGAAGAATAATAATAATAATAATAAAATGCCTTGGAATAACAGTACAGTGCATTTTCATGCACTGTAATAAAATGCCTTGGAATAACAGTACAGTGCATTTTCATGCACTGTAATAATAATAACTAGAAAAGCATTTCCTGAAGGAAATACAGTGCATGAAAATGCAAAAAATATATACTATATAAACTATATTGGTTGCTAGGTAGATGAGGTTTAATATAGTTGGAGTGACTGAACAGTTAAATAGGTGGATAGTTTATATGGTTAAATGATTTGCTTGGTACATAAGGTTTAATATAGTTGGAATGATAGAACGGTTAAATAGGTGGATAATACTTAACTTAGTTAACTTAGCTAATGTTTTCATTTTTAGTAGTTATGCTAACTAGCATGTTAGCAATGCTAACATGCTAACTATGTTAACCATGTTACTTAGCTAACTTAGCTAATCATTTTTAGTAGTTTTGCTAAAAATGCTAACTAGCATGCTAACTAGCATGCTAACATGCTAGCATGCTAACTATGCTAACCATGTGACTTAGCTAACTTAGCTAATCATTTTTAGCAGTTTTGCAAAAAATGCTAACTAGCATGCTAACATGCTAGCATGCTAACTATGCTAACCATGTGACTTAGCTAACTTAGCTAATCATTTTTAGCAGTTTTATAAAAAATGCTAACTAGCATGCTAACATGTTAGCATGCTAACTATGCTAACCATGTGACTTAGCTAACCTAGCTAATCATTTTTAGCAATTTTGCAAAAAATGCTAACTAGCATGCTAACATGCTAGCATGCTAACTATGCTAACCATGTGACTTAGCTAACTTAGCTAATCATTTTTAGCAGTTTTGCAAAAAATGCTAACTAGCATGCTAACATGCTAGCATGCTAACATGCTAACTATGCTAACCATGCTAACTAGCTACAGTGGGTAGGAGTCATAGTTGATGACAAGTAACAGTTACAATGGCTGAACAGTTAAAAAGTTCAGTAGTTTAAAGGGTTAAATTGTTTAACAGTGAAATATTGTAGTGAGGACTTTTATTTTGAAACAGTTTTTGGCAGAGGAAGCAGTTGAACAGGATGTGTAGTCTTAATAGGGCCAGTTTGTATGCTTAAAGCCTGAGACTGGCAGTTGATGCAGGTGGCCCGAACACCTGCCATAGGATTCAAATGGTTAAATTATTTGCTAGGTAGATGAGGTTTAATATAGTTGGAATGACTGAACTAGGTAGATGAGGTTTAATATAGGAATGACTGAACTAGGTAGATGAGGTTTAATATAGTTGGAATGACTGAACGGTTAAATAGGTGGATAGTTTATATGGTTAAATGATTTGCTTGGTACATAAGGTTTAATATAGTTGGAATGATAGAACGGTTAAATAGGTGGATAATACTTAACTTAGTTAACTTAGCTAATGTTTTCATTTTTAGTAGTTATGCTAACTAGCATGTTAGCAATGCTAACATGCTAACTATGTTAACCATGTTACTTAGCTAACTTAGCTAATAATTTTTAGTAGTTTTGCAAAAAATGCTAACTAGCATGCTAGCATGCTAACTATGCTAACCATGTGACTTAGCTAACTGAGCTAATCATTTTTAGCAGTTTTGTAAAAAATGCTAACTAGCATGCTAACATGCTAGCATGCTAACTATGCTAACCATGTGACTTAGCTAACTTAGCTAATCGTTTTTAGCAGTTTTGCTAAAAATGCTAACTAGCATGTTAACATGCTAGCATGCTAACTATGCTAACCAAGTTACTTAGCTAACTTAGCTAACTAGCTACAGTGGGTAGGAGTCATAGTTGATGACAAGTAACAGTTACAATGGCTGAACAGTTAAAAAGTTCAGTAGTTTAAAGGGTTAAATTGTTTAACAGTGAAATATTGTAGTGAGGACTTTTATTTTGAAACAGTTTTTGGCAGAGGAAGCAGTTGAACAGGATGTGTAGTCTTAATAGGGCCAGTTTGTATGCTTAAAGCCTGAGAATGGCAGTTGGGCCAGCTGGCCTGAACACCTGCCATAAGATTCTAATTGCTGTGATGTCATAAAGGGCAATGTTAAGTCAATGGGAAAATTTTGATAGTTTTTAATTAATAGTTTAAAAAGTATAAAAGTTACAAAGTTGAAAAATACGAAGCCCACATGTCCTAATTAAGACCTACGCGTCAATGTTTGAATGAAGTTTCTACGTTAAACGGTTGAAGCTGCATTAACTGCGTTAGAAGAAGAGGAATAATAAGAACTAGAAAAGCATTTCCTGAAGGAAATACAGTGCATGAAAATGCAAAAAATATGATGTAAAATATCATACAGAGTAAAAACAAACTATATTAGTTGCTAGGTAGATGAGGTTTAATATAGTTGGAGTGACTGAACAGTTAAATAGGTGGATAGTTTATATGGTTAAATGATTTGCTTGGAAGATAAGGTTTAATATAGTTGGAATGATTGAACGGTTAAATAGGTGGACAATACTTAACTTAGTTAACTTAGCTAATGTATTTTTAGTAGTTAGCAATGCTAACATGCTAACTATGTTAACCATGTGACTTAGCTAATCTAGCTAATCATTTTTAGTAGTTTTGCTAACTATGCTAATTAGCATGATAACATGCTAGCATGCTAACTATGCTAACCATTTTACTTAGCTAACTTAGCTAATCATTTTTAATAGTTTTGCTAAAAATGCTAACTAGCATGCTAACATGCTAGCATGCTAACTATGCTAACCATGTGACTTAGCTAACTTAGCTAATCATTCTTAGCAGTTTTGCAAAAAATGCTAACTAGCATGCTAGCATGTTAACTATGCTAACCATGTGACTTAGCTAACTTAGCTAATCATTTTTAGCAGTTTTGCAAAAAATGCTAACTAGCATGCTAACATGCTAGCATGCTAACTATGCTAACCATGTGACTTAGCTAACTTAGCTAATCATTTTTAGCAATTTTATAAAAAATGCTAACTAGTATGCTAACATGCTAGCATGCTAACTATGCTAACCATGTGACTTAGCTAACTAAGCTAATCATTTTTAGCAGTTTTGCAAAAAATGCTAATTAGCATGCTAACATGCTAGCATGCTAACTATGCTAACCATGTGACTTAGCTAACTTAGCTAATCATTTTTAGCAGTTTTGTAAAAAATGCTAACTAGCATGCTAACATGCTAGCATGCTAACTATGCTAACCATTTGACTTAGCTAATCATTTTTAGCAGTTTTGTAAAAAATGCTAACTAGCATGCTAACATGCTAGCATGCTAACTATGCTAACCATGTGACTTAGCTAACTTAGCTAATCATTTTTAGCAGTTTTGTAAAAAATGCTAACTAGCATGCTAACATGCTAGCATGCTAACTATGCTAACCATGTGACTTAGCTAACTTAGCTAATCATTTTTAGCAGTTTTGTAAAAAATGCTAACTAGCATGCTAACATGCTAGCATGCTAACTATGCTAACCATGTGACTTAGCTAACTTAGCTAATCATTTTTAGCAGTTTTGTAAAAAATGCTAACTAGCATGCTAACATGCTAGCATGCTAACTATGCTAACCATATGACTTAGCTAACTTAGCTAATCATTTTTAGCAGTTTTGTAAAAAATGCTAACTAGCATGCTAACATGTTAGCATGCTAACTATGCTAACCATGTGACTTAGCTAACTTAGCTAATCATTTTTAGCAGTTTTGTAAAAAATGCTAACTAGCATGCTAACATGCTAGCATGCTAACATGCTAGCATGCTAACATGCTAGCATGCTAACTATGCTAACCATGCTAACTAGCTACAGTGGGTAGGAGTCATAGTTGATGACAAGTAACAGTTACAATGGCTGAACAGTTAAAAAGTTCAGTAGTTTAAAGGGTTAAATTGTTTAACAGTGAAATATTGTAGTGAGGACTTTTATTTTGAAACAGTTTTTGGCAGAGGAAGCAGTTGAACAGGATGTGTAGTCTTAATAGGGCCAGTTTGTATGCTTTAAAGCCTGAGACTGGCAGTTGATGCAGGTGGCCCGAACACCTGCCATAGGATTCTAATTGCTTAACGGCTCTATTGTGATGTCATCAGCCCATGTTAAGTCTATGGGGAAATTTTGATTAGTTTTTAATTAATAGTTTAAAAAGTATAAAAGTTACAAAGATGAAAAATACATAGCACCCATGTCCTAAGTAAGACCTACGTAACATAGTTTGAATGAAGTTTCTACGTTAAACGGTTGAAGCTGCATTAAGTGCGTTAGAAGAAGAATAATAACTAGAAAAGCATTTCCTGAAGGAAATACAGTGCATGAAAATGCAAAAATATGATGAGTTCATATGGTTAAATTATTTGCTTGGTAGATAAGGTTTAATATAGTTGGAATGACTGAACAGTTAAATAGGTTAATAATTGAAATGGTTAAATTATTTAGGCAGATAGTTGACGATAACTAACAGTTAGAATGGCTCTAATGTTTGCTAGTAGTTATGCTAACTATGTTAATAAAGATAATAATGTTAACCAAGTTACTATGCTAACTAGCATGCTAACAATGTTAAAATGTTAACTATGCTAACCATATGACTTAGCTAACCTAGCTAATCATTTTTATTAGTTATGATAACTATGCTAATTAGCATGCTAACATGTTAATTATTTTAACCATGTGACTTAGCTAACTTCGCTAATCATTTTTAGCAGTTTTGCAAAAAATGCTAACTAGCATGCTAACATGCTAGCATGCTAACTATGCTAACCATGTGACTTAGCTAACTTAGCTAATCATTTTTAGCAGTTTTGTAAAAAATGCTAACTAGCATGCTAACATGTTAGCATGCTAACTATGCTAACCATGTGACTTAGCTAACTTAGCTAATCATTTTTAGCAGTTTTGTAAAAAATGCTAACTAGCATGCTAACATGCTAGCATGCTAACATGCTAGCATGCTAACATGCTAGCATGCTAACTATGCTAACCATGCTAACTAGCTACAGTGGGTAGGAGTCATAGTTGATGACAAGTAACAGTTACAATGGCTGAACAGTTAAAAAGTTCAGTAGTTTAAAGGGTTAAATTGTTTAACAGTGAAATATTGTAGTGAGGACTTTTATTTTGAAACAGTTTTTGGCAGAGGAAGCAGTTGAACAGGATGTGTAGTCTTAATAGGGCCAGTTTGTATGCTTTAAAGCCTGAGACTGGCAGTTGATGCAGGTGGCCCGAACACCTGCCATAGGATTCTAATTGCTTAACGGCTCTATTGTGATGTCATCAGCCCATGTTAAGTCTATGGGGAAATTTTGATTAGTTTTTAATTAATAGTTTAAAAAGTATAAAAGTTACAAAGATGAAAAATACATAGCACCCATGTCCTAAGTAAGACCTACGTAACATAGTTTGAATGAAGTTTCTACGTTAAACGGTTGAAGCTGCATTAAGTGCGTTAGAAGAAGAATAATAACTAGAAAAGCATTTCCTGAAGGAAATACAGTGCATGAAAATGCAAAAATATGATGAGTTCATATGGTTAAATTATTTGCTTGGTAGATAAGGTTTAATATAGTTGGAATGACTGAACAGTTAAATAGGTTAATAATTGAAATGGTTAAATTATTTAGGCAGATAGTTGACGATAACTAACAGTTAGAATGGCTCTAATGTTTGCTAGTAGTTATGCTAACTATGTTAATAAAGATAATAATGTTAACCAAGTTACTATGCTAACTAGCATGCTAACAATGTTAAAATGTTAACTATGCTAACCATATGACTTAGCTAACCTAGCTAATCATTTTTATTAGTTATGATAACTATGCTAATTAGCATGCTAACATGTTAATTATTTTAACCATGTGACTTAGCTAACTTCGCTAATCATTTTTAGCAGTTTTGCAAAAAATGCTAACTAGCATGCTAACATGCTAGCATGCTAACTATGCTAACCATGTGACTTAGCTAACTTAGCTAATCATTTTTAGCAGTTTTGTAAAAAATGCTAACTAGCATGCTAACATGTTAGCATGCTAACTATGCTAACCATGTGACTTAGCTAACTTAGCTAATCATTTTTAGCAGTTTTATAAAAAATGCTAACTAGCATGCTAACATGTTAGCATGCTAACTATGCTAACCATGTGACTTAGCTAACTTAGCTAATCATTTTTAGCAGTTTTGCAAAAAATGCTAACTAGCATGCTAACATGCTAGCATGCTAACATGCTAACTATGCTAACCATGCTAACTAGCTACAGTGGGTAGGAGTCATAGTTGATGACAAGTAACAGTTACAATGGCTGAACAGTTAAAAAGTTCAGTAGTTTTAAGGGTTAAATTGTTTAACAGTGAAATATTGTAGTGAGGACTTTTATTTTGAAACAGTTTTTGGCAGAGGAAGCAGTTGAACAGGATGTGTAGTCTTAATAGGGCCAGTTTGTATGCTTAAAGCCTGAAACTGGCAGTTGATCCAGGTGGCCCGAACACCTGCCATAGGATTCTAATTGCTTAACGGCTGTATTGTGATGTCATAATCATAATGTTAAGTCAATGGGGAAATTTTGATTAGTTTTTAATTAATAGTTTAAAAAGTATAAAAGTTACAAAGATTAAAAATACATAGCACCCATGTCATAAGTAAGACCTACGCAACGCAGTTTGGATGAAGTTTCTACGTTAAACGGTTGAAGCTGTATTAAGCGCGTTAGAAGAAGAAGAAGAATAAGAATAAGAAGAAGCCTAGGAAGAACAGTACAGTGCATTTTCATGCACTGTAATAAAATGCCTTGGAATAACAGTACAGTGCATTTTCATGCACTGTAATAAGAAGCCTAGGAAGAACAGTATAGTGCATTTTCATGCACTATAATAAGAAGCCTAGGAAGAACAGTATAGTGCATTTTCATGCACTATAATAAGAAAACTAACAAACACAATGGTTGCCTCGCAGCTTCGCTGCTTGGCCCCCAATAACTTAATATAACTGCATAATATAGAACTAACCTTATCATCTTTATTCGCAACAAGCCATATAGCCCGCCGCCTGTGAAAGTTTTCAGGACCAGGAAACAGATCCTTGATGTCCTCACGAGAAAGTGAAGGCAGTAAGTCTTCTCCAATCTGGGCAGCTATAGAAAAACAAATACAGTTAGTGCTGAGCTTATCACTGACATTCAGCCTTGAGTGAATATATATATTACATACACATACTTAAGGATGAATTAAGTCCTATAGACCTATTTTTTTTATATATATTGTGAAGCCAAATCAGCAAAGTTATCCACCAAAAATATTTCTCAGTATATATACAGTAATAATCTTCTAACTGAAAATGCCAGGTCCTATTTCACCTTATTTTAAAAAATTGAAATCGCTCCTTTTGTTTCATAAACGGATTTACAAAAGAAGTCACGTGACGTTACCCTTCGACGTTACTCACAGTAGCATAGTTTGTTTATTAGCCTGATTAGCAATGACACTTAACACTTACTGCCAGCTCTTCATGCGAGTCAAAGCACACCACTAGTTATCCAGACATAAAGGTAATTACTACGCGGTTTACATCAAGCTCCGTTATTACAAAAATATGTTAAGCCAGTTAAGCAAATTGGCATATTGATCAGTTAGAGATTAAGCGCCCAAACCTGTGACGTCACATGCAACTGTAGTTCATCATCACCATGTTATGACAAAAACTCAAAACAATTCAACTGATCCTAAAATAAGGCATTAAATTAAGATCCCAATGTGCACTGAGATATATTGTTTCAAAAAAAAAATCCCTTCCACTCCGCTAAACTCTAGGAACGCAACCAGTAGGCGGAGATGAGATTACTTTCCCGCCAAGGCAGCTGACGTCACAAAATGGGTAGAGGGATTTTTTGTCATGGTCAACACAGCTTGCAGTGACAATAAAATGTTACACTCAAACTACCAGCATTGTTAAGAGAGTTACTGCTAAATAACATTCTGGCCACAAAACATCTACCATGTTGTAGTAGCCTAAGGTCCAACTGGCTTGATTTTTTTTTTTTTTTTTTAAAGCACCAGAGTTAGCTAACAGTTAACGTTATATGCAGAATTTGGCTAATTTTCGTCGGGAAACTTAATGCACTTTTGGAAAAATGCCATCAAAATACTTAATGTTTCATAATAAAATACACAATAAATGTAGATATAGGCCTACATAAGGATATTTTGAGCTTTACCATGCTAGCTAACTTCATGGATTTTAGCACACAACCCAACCTAGCAAGACAGGTTAGAACTAGACAAATAAAATAAAAGTTAATGTTAATAGAAACAGATAACTTAACAATATATCATACCTTTTAGTGTAGCAATTGCAACTTCGTCCAGTTGATCCATTAGCTTTACCACGATTCCAAAATCTCTCGAACTGCAAAATGATGCACCTGTATTTGAAATCCAACGTCTGTCGTTTAACGCGCTCTCTTCTCTACAGAAAATGGTACCTACACATTTGGAATATACCATTTCTAGGGTAGGGTCAGGGGTGCGGCCTCCCGGCCTAAATAGTTTAGGTTTGCCTCAATTATTTTTTCTCAAAATGAATTTGCTTTAGATAATTTCACTAATACATAATACACCTTAAGCCCGTGTATGAGATAATTAATTAATGGCCGGTTACTGCTTTTATGAGACACACAGTTATGTTCACTTCCCCTTGATGACCTCATGTGATAAACCAACCAGGTCACCCCAAGGGCATGAAGATATTAACAATTTTCTTCTCACTTCCCAAGCACGAGCACATGTGGTTTAAGTGAAGTGTAGTTTCAACAAGCCAGCTAGCTTAGCTAGCTAGACTACAAAATCATGATTTGGCGCTGTGTTATCTGCTTTGTTTTTGTAGGTCTAACCCTCAAATCTTTATTGAGTCATATAAATTCGGCTCATAGTCGTAGTCCAGATTTCCGTGTTGTTTGTGGAATCGATGGTTGTACCAAAGAATATCGCGTTTACAACTCACTTTGGTATCATATTCGAAGAACCCATTCTGAACACCTTGACAGTGGCAGCAGGAGAGAAGGAAGGACAGCAACCTCAAGACTGGACCTCACATCAGTGATGGATCGAAACAACGTGTGGGCATACAGGTAAAGCACCTGCGTTAAGTCAGCGGTTTTCAATTGGTGAGGCGTGCATTGCGCATCCCTTGGGAAAAAGGGAAGCGCAGCGCGGCAGGGAAATATAGCTTACAAGTAGCCTATACGGGGAATGCATGAATAACAAGTTTGATAGTCTCTGAGAATATAGTTTTATTTTATTTGTGATGGTTATTTGTTAGTGTACTGCGTTATGCCACATAATGAACGAGACAAGAGTACAATGAGTAGAAACTCACATCAAATCTATGAAGTTTTGCTTAGGCTGATGTGACCCTGCGTTTGTTTTAAATAGATACCCGTATAGCAAAGGTATTTTGATACACAATGACTTTTATGAGTTTGGGTCCCTGCTATTCTAATATGTTCATGTCCATGAACACAGGCCAACTAATGCAATGGTGCAGAACAGAGAGAGTCCAACAGAGGATGCAGTGGAGAACGTAGAGCGACCAGAGGATGCAGTGGTGGAAAATGTAGAGCGACTAATCAATGATGCAACAGTGGAGAACAGGGAGCAACCATGTCCTGATTCTGTCATCCCAGAGCATTTTGGTGCTTTTGACAATTCAGTGTCATTGTACTCTGGCTTTGACAACAGCACCGTCACCTCTCTACGGCACCCTACTATGTCCCAGACTTGTGACTGTACCATACAAACAACGTTGAATGTACCAGATCTTCCAAGTGATCCTGCAGATGGCCCCTCTGCATCACACCAACCTGAGGTATGCATATAGTTTTCTTGAACACACAATAACAATCTGTTATAATGCTCCATGTTTCATCTTGTCATTTGATTTTTCTGAGTATGTCGGTGTTGGTCATGGTCAGTAGTTCATATTTGATCTTTAACCGTGGTTGGCCTTAGCAGCCCCCTGCTCCCACACAATCAGCCACATTACCTGCTCCACTCCAAGGTTACACAAAACATGTATAGTAAGATATTTTGTTATGTATGTGGCTGGTCACTCTGAAGATGAAGCAGAGACACTGACAATTCATAAAAAGAGTAGGAGCAGTGAGTCTTATCCTCTTGGTCTTCCACGCAAATACTACTTGTCACATAAATCATTAAGGTTATGTTATGTGGCTGCTGTTTCTTCAAGAAAAATAAATGACCAAAAGATACTTGAACCTATTACACACATCTGATTTGACTGTTCTTTTTAAAGGATGACTCCTGCCAGGACATTCTGACCAGACAAGCTACTGCTATTGTGTTGACTGCAAGAGAAAGACACCATCTTTCACAGGTCTGTCCACATGCAACATTAACATCATTTACTCGTTGGCTTTGTTGATCATCTGCAATGTCAGATTAGATAACATTTACATTTGTCTATAAACTGTCACAGTCTTTAGTGCTATTGCTATTAAGCTTGTATACCATTTAGCATCATGCTTACCTCAAAATTAATTATAGCCTCTCTCTGAGTGTAGTTAATCTGATGGTCTACCAATTATCTTCGCAGCTTCTTTTTACTGTAACACAACTGACACTGTACAAGTGTTTTTGTTGAACACAAATTAGATAGACATTTATTTTGCGTTATGCTTTATTGCCCCGTCATGATAAATTCATTGTTTCCCTAGTTTTTTATTTATAAAAATTAATTATTTATAGTTTAGTTTATGTTTCTCATAATAATCCTCATTGAAAGGATGGTGTAATCTCTGGCGCTATAGGGGGCAGTGCAAAATGCAAACATTTTTGGTATTGGACTATTGTGATGTAATGTTATTTTTATTTTTGGGCCTGTTTTTCAGACTGGTGTGAATGATGTTGTGGCGGCAATGCAACAGTACCAGGCTTTGTTGGTAACCAATCTGAGGAGTCAGCTACAAAGAGTATTCCAACAACATCAGGGAAGTGAACTTGAAAAGGAGGCTCTGGCAGTATTTGACCGGTTGGAGGATCCATTTGCCTCTGTTTCAACAACGTACAGGCAGGACTGTGTGATTAAGGACTATTTCCATTTTGTAGAGTCAGAGGAAGTTACTGTTGGGTATACTGCTTGCTTTCTAAAAAAAGGAGCAAAAAGAGTCCTCTCTACCATACCCAAATGTTTTCAGTATGTTCCTCTGATCAAAAGTCTGGAGCAGTTATTGTCCCATCCAAAAGTCCTGGCAATGATGGATGAGCCACAGAAATACAGAAGTGGGTATTTGTATGACATTACAGATGGTGAATTCATGAAATCCCACCCCTTATTTTCTGCCCGCCCCTCTGCCTTACAGATAATCCTTTACTCTGATGACATTGAACTTTGCAACCCACTTGGGTCTCACACTGCCAAGAATAAGTTGGTAATGTTTTATTATACACTTGGAAACATTAATCCAAAATATAGATCAAAACTGGCTTCGATTCGGCTACTTGCCATTGCAAAGAAGAGCGAACTCTCTGAATGTGGAGTTGATGGAATTTTGGGAAGGCTGCATGAGGACTTATTAAGGCTATATGAAGGCGTTAGAATTCAAATTGGGAATGGTGAAGAACGTGAAATATTTGGAGCATTAGTTTCAATATGTGGGGACACTTTAGCTCAGCATGAGCTTTGTGGTTTTAAAGAGGGTGTTGGTTTTGCTTTCAAGAAATGTAGGCAGTGTGAATGTACATTTGAGGACATGCAATTGTATTTTGATGAGGATTACTTTGAAGAAAGAACAATACAGAGACATATGCGGCAGTGTAGTGATATTGAGAATGCCAATACTGAGTATCTCAGAAACAGTTTAAAAACTACATTTGGGATCAACAGAAGGAGTAAACTGGTAGAATTCCCGTCTTTTAACTTGATCCAACAAACACCCCAAGACATCATGCACGTAATTTTGGAAGGCATTGCCCCATTAGAAATAAAATGTGTGATGAAACACTTAGTACTTTTAGGACAACTTGACTTGGATGTTCTCAATAGTGCATTACTTGCATTTCCCTACTCTCCACTTGATGTCAGAGACAAACCAAGCCCTATAAGCTACAACACATTAGCTTCCAGTGACAATAAATTAAAGCAGTCCTCAGGCCAAATGCTGGTTCTACTTAAAATTCTGCCATTTCTGATTGATGCTGTTAAAGATAATGAGTATCACACAATCATTCTTGAGCTGATAGAGATAGTTCAAATTTTGTTTGCTCCTGTTATTGGTCTACAGACTATCAACAAATTGAAAACACTCATTGAACAGCACCTACAACATATGAAAAACCTTTTCCCAGATAAAAATATCACTCCAAAGCAACATTATTTGATTCATGTTCCATCTCAGATTAAGCTACTGGGGCCAATGATTCGTCATATGTGCATGAGATTTGAATCAAAGCATTGCTTTTTCAAACAGTGGGCTTCAAAACTAAACTTTAAAAATGTTTGCAAGTCCTTAATAAGGCATAATCAAATGTATGAATGTTGTCAGAATGTAAGTAGTTCTGAACACCCCATTTTGTCAAATGATTGTACATTGGGACCAATATCAGAAATAAGCAACATGTCATACTTAAAAGAAAAAACAAGAGCCTTCCTTGGAAATGATGAGGTACGCCATGCAGTGTCTGTAAAATGGATTAATCTAAATGGCAACAAATATATACGGGAAAAGTCATTATTTGTGAGTGATGTTACTTCTGATCTGCCAGAATTTGGACTTTTAAGAAATATCTATGTGATTAATTCATCATTGTATTGTTTTGAGTTCATGCAGTACAACACCATTTGCTTTGATAGAAATTATATGGCATATCAAATAGAGATCCCAAACTTGGCACAAGCAACTGAACTGGTATCTGTTGATAACCTTGTAGATTTCACTCCGTATTACAGCTTTACTCACAAGGATATGGTCTATGTCCCAATGAAATATTACCTCGGGATGTGATTGGGCTACACAAAGCCTCATCTGATGCATTGTAAAACAAACTTTTTCCCAAATCAGTCAAGGGTCATGTTAAACTGTATCGTGTATCAACTGTATCAAACTTTTCATGTGTGTCATGTTTATAATAACAATAAATGACAAAAGGAAATGTAATTTCTTAAGATTCTTAAATTGAGAAGTTGTCCAAGTGGTCTCAATCTTAAAATAAGGAAAATAATCTTGTTCCTTTGCTGGGATAATTTGCAAAATATGTCCACACCTTGTTACTAGTTAAATTGAGCTTGATATTAGCTGGTAAATCTTAGTAAGAAAAACTTAGATATATTTTCTGAAAATAAGACAATTTTTCTTACGTGAAAAATGCTTGGCAAGATTATTTTTCTTTTTAGACTAAAAATAGGACGAATTTTCTGAAAATAAGGCTTTTTTTACTTTCTTAAAAATCATTTTTTGCAGTGTGTAAGTGCCACTGAGCTGGACTTTGCTGTACCACATTGTGCAAGTGTGAGGGAGGCTGTAATGATGAAGAGTGAAACCAAAAAGCTGTTGGTAGCATCGGCTAACTAGCACCAGATTTTGGAGTGCAGGGGACAAGCCGAGATGGGCTATGAGACATACGTTCACACTCGGTATCATGTTTCAATACACTTTAGGTCAATATCACACCGGAATTCTCCTTTAACATGGTAAAAAGCCTAATATAAGTTTTCACTGTGGCATAGTTCTGAAGTTCTGAACAACATGGTTTTTTTTTTAGGAATATTTTTTGGGCTTTTTGCCTTAATTTGTATAGGACAGTGAAAAGTGAGACAGGAAGTAAGTGGATGAGAGAGATGGGGTGGGACCGGGACATGACCGCAGGTCGGATTCAAACCTGGGTCCCTGTGGGCACTTGGACCCGTATATGGTATGAGCGCTGTAGCCTGTTTTGCCACAGCGCCCCCCACATTTGATTTTTGACACTATAGTGATAGTGACCTGTCCAATCAACAAAAAAAAGCATACCTTCGAGGTAAAAATATGGGTCTAGGGACCTGAGTATTTCAATGTGACTTTTTCAGATATTGACAGTTTATGAGCTAAATATGGCTATAATCCCAGACAGCAAAATATATTTGGGCCAGATTTGGTCCAGATCTTCATTAGCATTTGGCGCAGATCCTCTAAACGGACCTGCCCCGGGGTCATTTCTTCCAACGTGCCAATACCGGAACAGGTTGGAATTACGGATCAGAGACTGATCTGGGCCAGAACTGGCCCAGTACAGTTAATATTGCCATGGCATTTGGTGCGGATCTGGCCCAGACTCATATTCTACATCTGGGGCTCACCTGGCCTAACCTGACTCCGCCAGATGGATTTGCTCCGCATATCCATCTGGGAACTTTTCATTGAAGAACTTTTGGGAAGGGGCGGAAATACTGGTTAGCTGATTGGATAAACCATCTGTCTATCACCACCTTTGGTGGTTATCGATGGGCCAAATCAACCAATTAGATGAACAAAGTGTTCTTCTAATGCCTTCGTTTAACATACAATTAAGTTAGGTAACGTAACTAACGTTAAGATGTTTTAACTTACCATTTGTATGTGACATGAACCTAATCAACGACAATTCCCATCAAGTTTTCACGGTAGGCCCTACACTTCTGAAGAAAGTATATTCCTCCATTATGAACTGGAATCGGCCGTGGAGGATGTCTGTGTCGTTCATTCCTCCCAGCTGCATGGCTGAGACTCATAGCTTCACAGCTTACCCAGGAATACTTTCTAATTTGAATAAAACTTGCGCGATATAATAGCTATGCTCATCTCATGCCGTCAAGTTGTTCGTTGCGTCACACCTCAACCCGCCTCAAAGCCAACGCTGATTGGACGTTCGTTTGGTGAACTGCTCCAAATTCTCTTTAACGAAAAGTTGCCAGACTGATCTGCGAGTGAAACCTTGAAAGCTCGCGAGATCAGGATGGTCTCACGAGGCTACATCTGGCCCTGGTCTGTGATTCATATTTAAGCTATCAGACAAAGACCCACACAATTTGTAATTTTCAAAATAGTTTTTTATTTTAAAAAGGCAAAAGAGAACACTGTGTCCGCTAGCCTAAGTTTAGGCCTAGGCCTACAACATAACACAAACCAATATGTGAAATATAAGGCTTATGTTGATAAACAAACTCCGCTAAACGCACTGAAAGAAACATAACACAACATAGTCCGTTGCATCTAACCGGCTGATGTCCCGATGATGATGACGACGGCGCTCAGTTGTGTCTGAGGAAGATTACTGGCAGTCTGGGGAGCACTGAAAGCACAGAACAGTTGGGCGATCCTGCAGATCAGCAGGTCGGTGGACTTTGACAGCGACAGTTTGTTGTTTCGTGAGAGTTCTTCGACGTTAGCTAGGCTACTCAATCCAGACTGCAGGGCAGGCTGCTATCATGGCAGCTCGCAGGTCAGCAGCAGTTCCTTGGTTGCGGCAGCGGCAGATCTCTCGCTAGTAGCTGTCCTGGGAAATATTTTCGAGCAGACGGTGAATAGCAGCGCCGTTCACGGATGGATGTCAGAGGACCAGGGCAAAAACTAGCCCAATGGACTAACGTTAAAGTTAGGCATCAACCTGCGATTCTTCCTCACTGCTCCTGTGAGACGTACAAGAAGCACACAAAGCAAAGAAACAAAGAGTAAATATTAGATTCAACATCCAAAGATTATTTATCTTATAACAGTATAGTATGCCAACAACGCATTGCATCCCAAACCGGATAAACTGGAGGACAGCGACAATTCTTGTGGACCTTCGATAAAAAGCCTAGTGTTTACAGCCAAGTTTTTCCACTCTAAATCCATTTTAAACAGGCTTAAAAAACGCTGGCCGTCTATGCAATACCTGCAGTGCTACTAGCAGCAAGGCTAGCTACAGACAAAGTGGGTAACGTTAGCGCTAATGGCTACGAATTTGCAGCTAACACACAATGGACAAGATATTAAGTGATTTTGGTGAATAATAAGCAAAGCTCACCAATTTAGCCTTAAAGCTCATGTTCACATAGTTGTGGATGCATGTTTAAAAGAACCTAGGACTCAATTCAGTTGTGGCGCGTCTGGTCTGCGAAGCTGCCCCGGATAGGCGCCACACCCGCTGGATGGACTGTCACAGTCAGAAGCTACAGACAAGTCTGGCGCAAAGTTGGTGCAGATCTGCATAGTGAGTGCGACTGCTGCGCGAATCTGCTGATTCAAAAACGGATCTGGCACAGATGTAAATGCTGTCTGGGATACTACATGGAAATGGACTTAAAATAAGCAGAACATATCAAAATTGAATTCCTTGTATCAAACAAAGTAGAGAAAATAAATTATACAACAATTTAAGACTAAAGGAAGCTGAGATATAACCTTTTCTCTTTTTGGCGGGGGCCATTTTGGATTTTACGGATAACTGCTACTAGGGGGGCCACCAAACTTGTATCCATGGATTTTTGAAAACCTTAGGCCTGTACCTAACACCCTGCCAAAAATCAAAAACTTATCCAGAAGTGCCCAATTTTCATGAATTGCATCCTAGCTATTAAGAGGCAAAGTTAGTCTGTGAAAACAAAATGTACAGTTAAGGTCGGTATCTATCAACGTAGATACTATTTCCTTATAGCCTACAGTAGAATGAAAGCATAGTATTCTTTAAATCTTACCATTGCTTCGGTAGCGCCTGTGTCTCCGAGTGAACCCTGGTAGGCTACGGCTGGCTACCGCGGCTCTGATTTCCCGACAGCAGATGTCCATTCTCCTGGCGAGACAAGTAACCACTCATCTGGCACTAGATCCAACGCTCTCCATTCTTCCAAGCAAAAAGGGAAGTGCTCGTTTAAAGGTCCCCTCTTCTAGAAGGAATGAGCGCCGACGATCGCGGGCGCGTTGTTGTGATTCACATCCACATACATCCAAGTAACGTGAAGTAGTAGCCTAATGAAACTGTAGGCTAGCCTTTCTGTTCTGCTGAATCCAAGTACAGCTCGCTGCAGCCTGTGGGAAGGCGAGGCTTGGAGATGCTGCTCTGAATTTGCCGCCGCACACTGACTGTTGTTTATCCTATCAGCTGTTCTGGTGGAAGCGCGACCACAGTGCAACCACTGCTCACTACAGGAAGTGTCTCCCCTGCTGCTGGTGTGGGGGCGTAACGGTTTTGCATATATTTTTGTTGAATGAAGATTGTCTTTATCACTATCATTTATATATTTGCCTCTGAAATTCGCATTGTGTTGGTGTGAAGGGAAAATCTGAATCTAAACTCTATCGACTGTTTTAAGTCAGGTTACATTATTGGAGCTTGCAGGGAACATGCATGTCATACCCAGCATCATTTCTGCCTGTTGAGCGTTTTACTGGGAGTTGTGTGGTTAACACATCCACTGTTTAAGCAAGACCAAAGGCCACAGTCATGCCAGCATGCACAGTTCACTCCCCCTGCTACCCTGATTTGCATTTGTATAGCTCACAGCATTTTCATTTACATGTTAAAGCCTCCCTTAGAATTAGGAGGAGGGGGGTCATGGGCGGACGACTGCCAAGCAAGGCCCATGTCAATTTCTGACAATTCATGGCAGTTTTCGGCATTGCCTGCAAACTGCCGCGAACAGCCATTAAACTGAACTTCCACGACAATCTACAGTGCCGCATACTGACGGAAATCACACTTTTCATGCAGTGCCAGGGGAAATTCAAGGTCTCACTATCATACAGACAACACACACACATTCATTTAAAGCAGAAAAGTAATTAAAGTATATAATATAAAAACACAACTAAGCAATAAGGACAGTCGAAGATAAAGAATATACTAAATATGCTAAATACAAATTATACTAACTAACACTTAATCTAAATCAATTCTAATAAAAGTATCCACATAGTGGTGATTAATAAATCAGAGGTGCTTGCAATGACTGAGGCAGGGACTGAGCCTGTGATCCTCTCTGCATAGTAAGGTAAGGTAAGGGCCACCTTACACCAAACAACTTTGACAAGATTCAGGAAAGATTCTTGAAAGATTCTAATCTGTTAATGCCCCCCATTCAAGCTTTGCTCAAAAGACTCCAATCTTTCAAGAATCTTTCCCAAATCTTGTCAAAGTTGTTTGGTGTAAGGAGGCCATAAGGTGCTCTGTTTGAGTGAGTGTCATGGTGATAGTGGTCATGGTGATCAGGCGCGCCTGCAGGTGTACGTCCGTACGCACTGTGCGTACCATCAGGCTACTCAACGAGAGAAAATTTCCCGTGTGTGTGTGTGTGTGTAATGTGTATTCACACCAAATTGGCCCACCATACCTTCCCAACTATGCACAGTATCCCATTAGCTGCATGCCATCGGGCTATTTACAATTTTCTATTAAGTGTCTTAGTGAACACGTTATGAAAATTACACATTTTGTTTGAGCAGGAGACAGAATATGCACGCAGGCACGCAACTAGGCTACTTGTTTTCTTTTACTCGGCTATCTATATGGTTATCAGCACACAATGTTGAGCTAATTCACTAACTCAATACTTATCATGGATATCACAAGTTTAAACAACGAAAACAGAAAGTATGGAGGCAGCAAAGCTAGAGGGGTTATTCCAGATGGGCAAGAACAAGGTAGGCAATTGGTGTGCTTGTCAGAACGTTAGACTGCATTACAGCTGTTTAAAGCCACACGTCACGGTACGCTAGAACAAAACAAGGTAACTTTCGCCTGTAAAGGGCTGTATCAAGTTGTCCAAATGAATAGGTCATTGTAGACGTTGTTGTATTATTGCATGTGTATGTTGTTATGCTATGTAGGCTACTTTTACAATGCACAG
Organism: Alosa pseudoharengus; assembly: GCF_046254945.1. Classification (NCBI taxonomy): domain Eukaryota; kingdom Metazoa; phylum Chordata; class Actinopteri; order Clupeiformes; family Clupeidae; genus Alosa; species Alosa pseudoharengus. The sequence continues at coordinate 36,944,180 of NW_027468650.1, forward strand.
GAAAACCTGGAAACGGACAAATATTGTCCACGCGTGATTTTTTTTTTTTGGGGGGGGGTGATGGGTGTGCGTACCATAGCATTAATTCCTGCAGGCGCCCCTGATGGTGATAGTGCAGATGAGTAAGTCCAACAGTGCAACAATGCAGAAATAAAGTCTATATATCTACATATTTAACTATTTTAAGAAAGGTATAAGTGTGGCCACAGTTCGGCTGTGGCATGGAGGGAGGGGTTATGCATATGTGCTAATGTGCTAATATAGCACGCAAACAGTGAGGCAGAAAGACAGTAGTGGTAAAAAGTGGCTATGGACAGACAGTATCCAAACATGGAGGGGGTGAAGAGGCAGACGGACTATGCAGAGAAGTCTAGCTCTCCTCTTCCCTTAAGTGAAGCATTGAATAGTTCAATGGCCCTGGGGACAAATGACTTTCTCAGTATGGATTGCTTGGACTTTTATTGGACGAGACTGTTTTAGGTTAATTCTGTGACTGCTGGACTGCCGAGATGAAGTGATATGCCAAATTATCTTATGGATGTTTTACTATTATTCCTGACTGTAACATAAATTATTTAATAAAATGCACTAAAGTAAGAGTATAATCCTTTGTCTTGAGTCATTCGTCTCACGACCACATTCCCTGCATATTGTTAAATGTTTTGCCTGGTCACGGGCAACCCAAACCGGTTGACCGGCGTGACATCTCTACATCTGACTAACTTATGCATTTATCATGTAGGCTACAGACCTTACTGTTCTGTAACTGACCTTATGTAGATGGGTACATAGACACCCCCTATTTTATTAATATTATCATGAATTGTAATTGGTCCCAATTATTCTGGGAAAGAGGTTAGACAACAGGCAATCTTACCCTCATGTGGAGAATTTGGCAGAAGCATACTGCTGGATTGTCTCTTTGACACTATAGCAAAACATTCATGGGCAATTCCATGCAAAGGTCATCCTTACCATGGGAAAAAAAAGTTGTGCTTACGCAAATAGAACTGTTGTTAAAATCTTCATTTAGGTCTATATTTTATTGTTTGTAACTGATCTGATTGAATTTGATGGAGAATGACACTCTTTTTACATCATAAATATGGTGTGCAACCATACAGAAACAACATTTTTCACATGGTAATATTATACATATTTAAAAAGTGGATAAATGGACCCAAGGTTCAAACAAATTGTGTCATTTGACAAATTCCAGATTGACAAGGGAATGGTAGAGCAATGTCTATGCTCAGCTTGCCTTTAAGAGCACAACTCCTTACATTTGTAAGGCTTTTGTTTTTAAGTCAAGTCAGATTTATTTATAAAGCACATTTAACATGCACATAGTGCAATCCAAAGTGCCCCACAAACAAGACACATAACAACAAGACAAAAGATGCCGGATGGAGCGGCGTAGTCGCCAGCGTACCCATGACATCAAGACAAGACAAATACATTTAAAAAATAACAAATACAAAAAAATGCCGGACGGAGCGGCGTAGTCGCCAGCGTACCCGTGACACCAAGACATGCAAGACAGACAACAAAACAAATAAACAAATAAAAAAAAGAAAATATATTTTAAAAGGGGAAAAAGTGATGTTAAAATTAGTCCAATTTCCAAACCAGCTGAAAATGTCCAAGGGCAATGATGATCCGTGAAAACTGCGCACAGAGCTGTGTCTTTACACCCGATGCAATGCCAACAAAGTTCTTTAGCAACTGACCAACCCGGTGAATTCACTGGCAGTCTGGAGATAACGTCAACGCTAGAAGCCAGGCCTGCCAGACCGCAGTCCGGAGACGACGGAAGCACAGTCCAAAGCACTGAGCGACCGCGCAGATCCGCAACTCGGTGGACTCAACAGCGACCTTGTCGCTCCGTGAGAACGCAGCTCCCCACCGCCAGTCCGCAGCCAGCAAGGCAGCTCGCAGGTCAGCAACAGCTCGGCGGGCACGGTAGATATTTCACAGAGTAGAGCCTAGGTCCGGCTGTCCCGAGAGATCCACTCGACCAGACAGTGAAGTGCACTGTTCACGGATGGATGGAAGGATGTCAGAGGCCCAGTTAGTCTGCAGTTGGCATGGCAGCTCGCAGGTCAGCAACAGCTCGGGCGGCCACGGCAGATCTTTCGCAGAGTAGCCTAGGTCCAGCTGTCCCGAGAGATCCCCTCGACCAGACAGTGAAGTGCTGCATCGCTCACGGATAGATGGAAGGATGTCCGATGCCCAGCTAGGGCAAAAGCTAGCCATAGCAAGCTCCCAATGGACAAATGTCAACGACATCAGCTGACTTAGTAAAAAGGACTAAGAATAACACGAAAACTATCAAAAATAGCGTAAATAAATAGGGAAAACATTTAACTAGACAAACCAATACAAAAAATAAACAGGACATTACATAAAATTACGAACATTACATAAAAACAAACAAAAACATGATGCCAGACGGATCGGCGTGTCTCGCCAGCGTCCCCATAACCTAGCAACAAAAACAATTTTAAGTTAGCAAGTTCCATGGCCATGTCACATCCATAACGTTTTATAGGAAAAGTTTATGCTACACATACATTGTTGATGCGACAATGTCCATAGTGTCTGTGCAAAGCTGATTTATATCAATGTAAAGTGTGATGACCAAATTGTGCCCCTTTCTTACTTTTAAAACCTTTAATGGTGCGTTATGGATGTGACGTTATGGATGTTACATAATGTGAATTTACAAGACTGGAGACTTTATTATACCTCAAAGCCGATAAAACGTCTGTTCTGGTGGCATGTCAGTTTCAACGCATTTCAACTTAGTGTTTACAATTGACATTTCAAAGATTATTAGGATGATCAAAACCTCAGGGAGGCCTTGCCTAGCCATTAGCAAAACAAACATAATATTAAAATACCTCCAGTGATTAGCCTAGCCATAGCCTATTTTCAAGTGGCCTAATAACGAAAATCTGAGCGATTATCTTCCTGTAACTGTCATACTGTTGTTGTACAGTAACTGGATTATCGTGTTGGCTGGTGAAGATGGCTGACTTTGCAGCTGGAGTTGACATAGCAACCTCCTTCTGTTGCAGATCTGTTCAGCCTGCCGTTCACGTCTGCTTAACACAGTTTAATTTTAAATGTGACGCGATATGACAGCATTTGAAGTGTCCGGTCCTCTGTAGCTAATACCCACAGAGTAACATAAGTAAGGGCAACAATAAACTAGATGTACCGCATAGCAGTACAAAATATGACCGCCTCTCAGTCCTGCATATTCTCTTCGCAAAAATAAATCACGCTTGTCAATTTGTCTCCATCTCCTACTCCTGCAACTCATGTGCATGTAAATAAATGTGTGCATATGTGAGTTTGCTTTTGTTTATAAGTGTGTGTGTGTGTCTGTGTGTGTGCGTATGCGTGCCTGTGTTTGTGTGTTTATGTGTGTGTGTGTGTGTTTGCATGCGCACATGCATGCGTGCCTGTGTGTTTATGTGTCTGCATTCATGTGGGTGGGTGTTTGTGCATATGTGTGTGTGTGTGTGTGCTTGCCTGTCTGTATGTGTGCGAGTGTGTGTGTGTGTGTGCTTGCCTGTCTGTATGTGTTTATGTGTGTGCTTGCCTGTCTATATGTGTGCGAGTGTGTGTGTGTGTGCGCGCATGTGCGTGTGTGCACATGCGCGTGCATGTACTTTATGTGTGCAAATCACAAATGAGTGGGTATGGGTTAGGTTCATGCGGGCTCTTGAGACTAACATACCATAAATAATTTTGTTATCTTGGGTGCAACGGTTCAGGTAGGGCTAGTTATTTAGGGGAGTGGCCACCAAGTTTCATTTTCCCTGGTGTTTCAGTAACCTGGGAATCACTGACCAAAATTGATGACTGTAAAAGAAAAAAATTAATTTATTTTTTATATTTTAAATTACTTGTTGTCCTGATTCTTCCTGTGGATCTTAGTGGGCACTGAGGAAGCAATAATTTCATCGCTAGTTTTTCATGATTACTATTTCAATTGTTTCATATCAAAATTCACTACTTAATTATGTGTTTTATGTAGTTTGTCGAGGACTGGTTCAGACACGTCACATCCATAACGTGAAACCGTCACATCCATAACGCCAGTTTTTCCTACATAATGCATTACGAAAATGGCTCATAGTTTCAAAACCACACTTTTTGTGTTCATTCAAGTCTCCTTCATGCTACATATATCATAGTTTCGGCAGTTTCCTTCAAAATTCACAGAGTTTGTAGAAAACCTGTAATCTCTCACAAAAGTGTGTCCATTTCATGTCACATCCATAACGCTGATAAAATGCCTTGTATTCTTAGGATGAAATTGATTATATGAAATTTGAGGATTTCTCAGTATTCAGAGGACAGAGGTTACATTAAAAGTTATGCAAATTAATTCACTGATACTAATTTTGCCCCCACTCTAAGGCATTTTGTTTACCAATATGAGTCCAATTGTCACATCCATAACGCTGGAACTGCCCTCATGCAAACTTTGATGTTTGATATTTCAGTGAACAAATGCAAAGGAATAGAGTATGGGCTTTTCTCAATATGCGTTCTTTTCTATACTTGTGTTCTCATGAACTTGAAAATCGTTCTGAAACGTCATCAATCACCGCCGAAGTACTGTTCCAATTCACAAGTTAGCATTTATTCAAGAACGCATAACATTCACGGAAGTGTTCTCGAATTGTGGTTTTAGCAAGGATGCATCGGGTGGTGACTTGGTGGATTGAAGATTCCACAATGCATTACGTCAGCTCAGCCGTGACACTCACATAAGAGAAATGGCAGCATTGATACATAATAGGCCTACCTATCATAATTGCTGCTACAATCTGATCCATGTTTAGGCTATAAACGGTAGGCTACAGGCTTCACAACTAACGTTAATCATAACTGTCACTTAAACTGCGAACTTCAAACGTTGTTCCCGCCATCGGCAAGTGAATATATTCTTATTAATATTTAATTTAAAAAAATCAATGAGAAACAAACTTAAACAAGCTGGTGAATTATATATTTTATTGTAAATGTCAGAAATACTGGGTAGACCAATAGAGCAATAGGTAAATGACTAGACTCCCGAGCTGTTCCGAGAGAAGCTGCCGTTGGCAAGAACGCTGCTGTCTCAAACTGCAAATTGAGCGTCCTGTGTCCTCGCGTTCTCCAGAGTCTGGACTCACGATCTTAACTTTTCAAGTTCGAACTTTCAAGAACGGGAGACCGTTCTTTAGCGTACTTTGTATTGAGAAAAGCCCCATATGATTTAGGGTTGTAACAATATGCGATTCGAAACCGAAATCGCGACACTAATATCCACGATCCTGTGTTGCGGTGTAAAAAGGCAGAACCTCGACACACCCTTTCTAGTCCCGCTTTAGCCTAGGGCTACGTTGTCCAAAAATAAATAAATGAATCCTTTTCATACCTCCATGAAAAGATGCAGGGAGAACGTGAGTCTTTTGAACAGTTCGTAACAGAGTTAAAGCTCTTAGTGAAAGACTGTGGCTACCCAAATAGCGACGAAATGGTCAGAGACCACATTGTGTTCGCCACCAACTCACCCCATGTAAGGGAGAAGCTACTTAGCCAGGGAGCTGAGCTAACTCTGGAGAGAGCCATATACAAAGGGCCCTATCATGACATTCTAAAGTGCATCGTCACTCGTCAAAAGTCTATTCAAATTTAGTAGGATGTCCAGTTCACATTGGGAGGGTTTTCGTTCTCAAAAGTGGAGCGCATGGCGTAACAAGGTGTTCCTAGGTCTTTTAATCAGTCATATGGGTGTGTTTGGGGCGTAACATCATTTTAAACCAATGAGAATGACATCTGTCATTCCCTTTAACGGCGCAACGCGCGATATGTCAAATAAATGCATCGGTATTTTGGCATTCAACGGCGCATTTGAAGGAGGCTGCTTGCGAGACCGTATGGAATAGTCATTCTTAAACCATGCTTTACTAAAACCTAGCATAGCCTTCACGCATTTGCACTCGTCTATTATTTGAACTCATTGGCAAAGTGAAACTAACTTCACCAAGGAGTCAGTCAACGACAAGACAGTTATATGCAGTTACTTTCACTATTGACTGACAATGGGTTACCATCGAAAACATAGGCTGAAAAAAGCAACACTTACCCTAATGTTGCTCAAATGACTGAATAAAACAACATTTATCCTGCAGAGGAGTTGCTTATATCTCGTGACAGTGCGTCTTCAGCTGTGCTCCATACGTGTCTCTCGCCTCTCCCCTAATCACTTTTAACCGTCATTACCAATTTGCAAATGATGGTGAATAACTACTCATCATGAGATGTACAGTATTTCGTAATATCTTTATTCTAATTATGTTTACCTTTGTAATCGTGCAATTTGTAATGCTTTGCATGGACGTGCGCTGGTGTGCGTTCATGAAAGATTGAAGGATGGTGCGTGCACCTGCCAATATGACCGTTGACATGCGCTCTTAAAATAGCATATGAACAACTCGCCATTGACTTCTGACCAGGTTTAGGTGGTGTATGATAGCGATTTTTAGACAATGCGCCAGGTCCCTCCCTAGGTTGTTAATTGCCACACCCCTGGGCGCAATGCTTAAAAAATAAAGGTGCAAAATAACGAATTCAACTTCGCGCCAGTGAATAACGAACTTTACGCCATGCGCTGGTGACCGAAAATACAGCCCATAGTGTAACGGGAGCAGGAATTATGCTACTGACCCTTGAGGTACAACAACAGACACACTGGATATATATAAAACTCAGTTTTATTACAATATAAAAAAAAAACATATAAAAACACACACACTATATATATATATATATATATATATATATATATATATATATATATATATATATATTAGGGCTGTCAAAATAACTGATTAATTTCGATTAATTAATTTGAGAAAAAATAACTGATTAAAAAAATTAGTGCAGATTAATCGATTCTGTATGACCTTTGACCCCGAGCCGTTCTAGTCAGTAAAAATTAGACTGTAAAATGAAGGAGAGAGAAGAAAACGTGCTGCCTGGAACATTTACTTTTAAAAATGGCCTGATGGTGTTGATAAAAATAAAGTGTTGAAAATAAAGTCCTCTGCAATGTCTGCAGCAAGGAATTTGCATATCACCGGAGTTCATCAACTCTATAGTTGCACATCAATGCAAAGATATAGTGTTGACATTGAGGGGAGTGTTAATTTATTTTCATTGTGTCCCCTAGGTTATATCTGTGGCCTGAAATGCCTTGTATGTGAAAAAAAAAAACTTCTTCCCAAAGCACTGTTGAATTTATTTCCTCAGCATATTAGGTCATATCATAGATTATTATGGCCATTATTTGAACAGTGAAAATAATAATGAAAGAGTTTTTGAACTTTAATGTCACTAATGCTGATTATTCAATGATTCATTTGAATTTAAATATTTAAAATATTCACAGCAAAAATGATATATGCGATTAATTTAGATTAATTAATCACAGAGTATGTAATTAATTAGATTATTTTTTTAATCGATTGACAGCCCTAATATATATATATATATATATATATATATTATATATATATATATATATATATATATATATATATATATATATAAGCAACTAGGTACTGATGCTTCAAACCAGTGTGGAAGATCTAGAGATAGTAGCTAGTTAACTACTTCAAACCAGTGTGGGAGATCTAGGGATAGCAGCTAGTTAAGTGCAAGCAGCTACACAAGGCTGCTTTAAACCAGTGTGGAAGATCTAGGGCTAGTAGCCAGTTAACTACTTCAAACCAGTATGAAAGATATAAGGATAGCAGCTAGTTAAGTGCAAGTGGCTAAACGCTACTGCTTCAAACCAGTGTGGAAAATCTAAGAATAGTAGTTATAGCTAAAAGCCGGCCCCTAAGCACTACTGCTTCAATCCAGTGTGAGAGCTCTATAGATCAGCGGTTCCCAAACTTTTTCCCCCGCGGACCACCTTCTACATCCTGACTCGGCTCGCGTACCCCCACCATCCAACACATAAAAAAGTAACTAATTCTATTGACGCATTCCAGGCATCGTAGTTTAATTAGCCGCCCTACATGATAACATAATCAAAATGTGCAACTGGTCTATGAGCTCTCACGTTACAAAAAACAGTGGAGAACCACATTAGTAGGCTATGGTTAGGTAGCATCTCACTGCAGACAACGCACTGTGGCTTTGGGCAGTCTGTCTCCCAATCCATCATACTTTCGCTTTCTTCGCGCAGTCTTTTCTGTCTCGTTCTTTCTTTTATCCCCTGCGCTCCATCTCCACCTTCATTAGTCTGCCCCCCATCCCATTCCATCGTTACCTGTGTCCTGCTCTGTTTCTCTCGCTTCTCCTCTTCGATCGCTTTAATTAGGCCTTTTGGACAGATATTCTGGCTGCCCGCAGGAAAATCACGTGTAGCCTATTGTGTGTAGCTTATTTTTTAATGAAAACATACCCTATTATAGAGTACAAATTATTTCCTTTAATTTCACGTTTCCATATCATTATAACCCGATTCGAAATTATGTATTATTTATGAATTAAGTATTAATTAATTAATAATTTTTAACTCCTTTCCGCCATTGCCCTTTTCATCTCGCGTACCCCCTACTGGCAGCTCGCGTACCACCGGGGGTACGCGTACCACAGTTTGGGAATCCCTGCTATAGATGGTTATGGTTATGGTTATGGTTATGGATTTAGCAGACGCCTTTGTCCAAAGTGACATATAAATACAAAACAACATAATAATATTTAAAAATGAACAGGGAACAGATTAAAATGTAGGTCAAATATAGTAAGGAGAATAGTTGTAGTACACAATAATATCAATTCAATCAATAGCCTAATAAAAAAGCAATGTAAAAAAGGGGAAAGGCAATAATAAAACAATAATGTCAATTCAATCAATAATATAAAAACAATAACATGCTAAGACTACATTAAGGAGAATATCAATAATAAACAATAATGTCAAATTAATTAACAGCCCAATTAAAATAAAACAACATTATATAAACCATAACACATAAGTGCTTAAACAACTAAGTATATGTTGAATAGGAATGTCTTTAGACCCCTCTTAAACCCAAAACTACCACAGGAACGGAGAGCACTGGGCAGTTCATTCCACCAACATGGAACCACTGAAGAAAAGAGTCTGGAATTAGACCCAGTTTTCATGACTGGTCGACACAACATACGCTCACTAGAAGACCGCAGTGGGCGGTTGGGGATGTAAGGCTTGATTATTGAATTAAAATAACTAGGAGCAGATCTAGTTAGTGTCCTATAGGCCAAAGTGAGAGATTTAAATTTAATTCTGGCTACTATAGGGAGCCAATGGAGAGTAACTAGGAGAGGAGTTACATGTGTCCTCTTTGGCTGATTGAAGACCAGGCGTGCTCCAGCATTTTGAATCAGCTGTAATGATCTTGTTACACAAGCGGGTAAGCCAGCTAATAGTGAATTACAATAGTCCAGCTTAGAGATGACCATGGTCTGAACAAGAAGTTGTGTGGAATCTTGTGTCGGATAAGGTCTGATCTTCCTAATGTTGTAAAGCATAAACCGGCATGATTTTGCAAAAGAAGCTATATGCTCAGAGAAGTTAAGTCGGTCATCAATTACAACGCCCAAGTTTCGTGCCGATCTAGTTGGGGTCAGTGAAGTTGAGTCAAGCTGGATGTTAATCTGTTGGGGAATAGCTGTTTTAGCTGGAAACACCAAAAACTCTGTTTTTGAGAGATTAAGCTGAAGGTGCCGATCTTTCATCCAGGCTGAAATATCCTTAAGGCATGCAGAAATCCGGTGGGAAACACTAGAGTCATCAGGTGGGAAAGACAGGTAAAGTTGAGTGTCGTCTGCATAACAGTGATAGTCAAATCCATGGGAGCGAATGGTATCACCTAAGGAAGTGGTGTAAATAGAGAAAAGCAAGGGTCCTAATACTGATCCCTGAGGCACACCTGTGGTGAGGGCATGAGACTTAGATACCTGTCCCTGCCAAGACACGTTGAAAGAATGCCCTTTAAGGTAAGATTCAAATAGATAGATAATGAGTGGGGATGGCTAAATGCCCAACACCACTTTAACCCAGTGTGGAAGGTCTGGCGCCCTCTAGAGGGGGAGAAGTCCTATAGTCACAGTTACTCTAACGCAGGTAGGCCTATTACTAGTGATTCACACTCGTGCACAAATCACATCACACACACACACAAAAGATCACACCATTGTGAAAACAAGGGCGGAATAGCCACAAATGTAAATAGTGTAAGTATTCAATCGAACTAGCACAACACGATAATCCAAAGGGTGACAATAGCTCGTTCGCATGAATTAGCCCAGCAGCAGTTAAAGTCCATAGGCCAGAGCAGCAACGCACACGAAACAGTGCATGCAATTAACAAGAAAGCTAACGCTAGCTACAGACGAGACGTAGCATCCAAGTCAGCTAACGGTAACTTTAGCAAGAGGGACGGTTACGTTAGCAACGCCACTAAGGCATGTAGCTACTGTGGAGGGCTACACGGCGCTAAAGCCACATGCCCAGCTAAAGGCAGAAGTACAAACAATTTAATCATTTTGCAAAGGTATGCAAATCCAGCTCACAGGTACAGACAAAATTCTACCGCGGTACAGTACATACCGTCCGTGAAAACATAGAAGGCCCCGCCGAGGGAGCAGAGACAGAACTCTATTTTGACAACATCTCAGTAGAGACGGAGAACAGCAGCGAACAGGCAGAGCTGTACTTAGACAGCATCACCATTGAGAACAATGGAAAGAGCAATGAGCAGGCCTATGTAGAAGTGGGGATAGGCACACCTTCACAAAAAGGCAAACTGGACACTGGGGCAAAGGGCAACACCATTCCCACCAACCTGTTTCAGGCGATGTTTAGAGATGAAACCAGCAGCACACAGACTGACGGAGTATGGTAGAGGAGCACTGAGTGTAAGGGGCACATGCCAGCTCAGATGCAGGCACAGAAACAAGTCACTAATGTTGGACTTTTACGTGATTGACACCAACGCCCCACCAGTCATGACAATGAAAACATGCCGTTACCTGAACTTGGTCAAGATAGTGATGACTGTGATTGAGGAGAAAGATGCTACATCACAAAGCATAATGAACAAGTATGCAGATGTGTTCCAGGGGATAGGAGAGTTCCCAGGCGAGTGCACCTTCCGTGTCACACCGGACGTGACACCAGTAGTCTGTCCGCCTCGCAGGATCCCCATCGCCCTGCGCAGCAAACTGAAGGACGAGCTCGACAGCATGGAGAAACAAAACATCATCTGTAAGGTAACAGAACCCACAGAATGGGTAAAAGCGCTCGTCGTAGTTGAGAAGCCGAAGACAGGAAAGCTCAGAATATGTCTAGACCCCAGAGCTCTCAACAAAGTAATCCAACGCTGGCATCATCCAACGCTGGCGATGGCATCAAACCAGACCCACACAAGGTGGAGGCGATCAGAGAGATGCAACTCCCACAGAGCAAAGCAGAGCTGGAGACGGTCCTCGGCATGATCAACTACCTCTCCAGATTCGCTCCACATCTCTCACAGGTAAACTCTTCTTCTGAACTTCTGAAACAGGACAGTGAGTTCGCATGGGATGCAAACCATGACAAAGCGTTCCAAGAGATGAAGAATCTCATCACACAGCACCCAGGCCCAGTGCTGTCATACTTTGACCCACAAAAAGAGCTACGACTCCAAATCGACACCTCAAAGAGTGGCCTAGGGGCTGTCATGCTACAGGATGGCAAACCAATTGCCTATGCATCTAAATCCTTAAACAGCACAGAAGAAAATTACGCGCAGATTGAGAAGGAGCTCTATGCTGTGGTCTTCGGCTGCAAGCGTTTTCATGAATACCTGTACGGGAGGAGAGTGATTGTGGAATCAGACCACAAGCCCCTGGAGGCAATACTGAAGAAGCCACAGGTGAGAGAATCATTTCCCCCCAAAACCTTTGGGAGGGCATGATACAACGCATACCTGCCAGCCACCTCGGCATAGAAAAGAGCAAATACCGGGCAAAATACCTACTCTTCTGGCCTGGCATGGGGAAGCAGATCGAGGAGGTTGTGGCAGCCTGCAGCATATGCCAAGAGCGTCGCAGTGCAAACCCCAAAGAACCAATGATGTCACACGCCATACCTGAGCGGCCGTGGCAAGTGATAGGTACAGACCTATTCACGTGGAATTTACAGAACTTTATCGTCATAGTGGACTATTACTCAAGGTTCTTTGAGCTGGAGAAGCTCTCCAGTTGCACCTCATCAGCTGTTATCATGAAAATGAAAGGAGCAATGGCTCGACACGGCATCCCTGAGTTCATCATCAGCGACAATGGTCCATGCTACAGCTCTGGTGAGTTTCGCCTCTTTGCACAGACATGGGGTTTCACTCACACCACCACGAGCCCCCATTACCCACAGAGCAACGGTTTGGCTGAACCGTTCAGACAGCCAAACACATCCTGGACAAAGCCAAAGCAGAAAACACTGACCCATACCTGAGCCTACTGAGGTATCGCAACACGCCAGTAGACAACCTGAAATCACCTGCACAGCCACTGATGAGTCGGAGGCTGCGGTCCATCCTACCAGCTACTGCAAAGCACCTGTAGCCACAAATCGCCAGTCAACAGGCTGTTCACAAGAGGAGACAGGTATGTCAACAACGTCAGCAGGCGTACTATAACAGAACTGCCAAACCCCTGCCCCAGCTGCCCACAGGCACACCAATCCGTTTCCGGCAGGAGGATGGTTCATGGAGACCTGCGACAGTGATGCACCCTGCACACACAGACAGGAGCTACCACATCCAAACCGAAGAGGGCCAAACCTACCGACGCAACCGTCGGCACCTCTGCGTAAGCCAGGAGAACATTAACACTCCCACCACACAGCAGACGCAGGAGAACATTAACACTCCCACCACACAGCAGGCGGCCTGTCAGCAAGAGCCTGCTGAACCTCCAGACAGAAACAATCAGCCTGGTCACACCACACAATCAGGTCGCACTACCAAACCAAGAAAAGTTCTTGATTTGTGAATGTTTGTAAAGGGTGTAGGCGGATCGCTGCCCTAAAAAAAAAAAAAGAAATGTTCACTTACCTGTTCCTGCAATGTTTGCGAAAAGAGAGAGAGAAGGAAAAAAAAAGTAATGTTCACACTTACCTGTTTACACTAACCTGCGTTGTTCTTGCAGCTACCTCTTGAAATGTGATGAATGATTATTACCTTGTTGTACTTACCTGTGATGATCCTTGAAATATGATGAATGATTATAGTTACCTTGTTGTACTTACCTTCACCTACCGGGATGAAAAGAATGTAAAAACAAAACAAAAAAAAACATTTATTGAAATAGAATTTATTGCACTTACCTTTCATGCAAACGTGTGTATAATGGCAGAGCCAGCGAAGAAGCAGCGAAAACCCTTGACGGAAGATTCAAAGAAAAGGAAAAGATCTTCAGACCGAGCGAGGGGGAGTTTCGTAGAGAAAAAGCATCAAGCTTGCCTGGTGTCCCTTTAAATGTAATGGAATATTCAACTAAGGTAGAATGTTGTTGTTCTCAGCACTAAGCTATTTAGTTATTGATATACTCCGAGTCTCTGGCCCTCTCTTAGAGCCAGGCATAGTGAGCTGGCCCTCGGAAGAAAAAGTTGTGTTACTGTTACTCACCGGTTGCCGTAGTAGTCCAATACGTAACTGCCTGAAGTATGTGATGATGTCTGTTGGATGCCCGCGAAGGAATAAACCTGAATGAATTAAAGTCAGTCGCCAGTCTCCGTTTTATATACATTAGTTAGAAGTTTATGTCAGGCCAGAGGGCGAAACATTACAGTGCTGTGTTAAAAAATCCTGCCCAACAAAACTCCACTGAGGCTGATGTAGAAATGACAGTGAGAAACTGGCTGCGGCTGAGCAGGGACAGGAATGGGGGGCGGCAAAGGCGGGGCGAGCAAGCATCTTAAATGAACTAATTGACTGGACTGAACAGACTATTTTCTTTTAGACTGACTGACTTTTTTGGAGGGAATTTCTTATTTGTGTTGTAGTTTTCTGTGTGTTAAAATAAATGTTTTGATACTACTTTTGCAAAAACGAAGTAAAAATAAATGTTCACAGTCATCTCCCGGTGCCCTCCTTTGTTATTTCTCCCGGAAATCTCCTGTAGCCTACTTTGCATGACCATCAAACTTAATTTAAAAATCACTGTCAGATTGTGTATGAAATGATCTGATAGCAGCTACCCAGCTAGCAAGTAGGAGCGGGCCGCTTCCGTAAAACCTGCGGCGCTGTCGGCTGCGTCGCGGCATCGGCTGAGTCGTGGTAAACGCAATTCGGTAGTTGTACGATTAGAACGTTTACGATTTCCGCTTTAGCTTTGGTGAGCGCCCTCATTTCCGGTGTTCCTGAAGATGGCGCTGTTTTACACAAGGTGTCTGCTCGACCTTCCCAAGGTCACCATTAATGATGTTCATCGTATCATTCAGTCAGCATCGTCAGCGCCGAGGAGTAAGAGGGAGAAAGGTTTCAAGATGTACATATCAAGCTACATCGACAATTACGAAGGTAAGTAAATATAATCCGACCCTCACACCGAAGGTGGCACTAACGTTAACGTTAGCTATTGCTAACCTTGCTTAGCGCAGCTGTGTTGCAGTGAATTTAGCAGAAGCTTTTACTCTTGACTATAAGTTTATTTCATCGATGTTTGCCTGTGTTTTGAGTAATGTTAATGTTGTTCTGCTTTCATAATGATAACATGATGCTATACCCATATTAGTGTCGAACAAAGAGCCAGGGACAGGGAGAGTCAGCGTCCGAGCTACCTGCCACAGGTCTCTCAGGAAGAGTGAGAAACCTCACGACCTCAGAGTAGGAATTTTATATAGTTTTACAGTTATATTTTCCAAGCCAGTTCTGCACTAATTATGTTCTGGGTTTTCATGTAGGCATTATAAACGGATGTTGCCCTCTGAATGCCATTATATAGTATTTAATCAATACAGCACTTGAACATGGAACCCTTCCTTCCACTGTAAAGCGCTTTGGATCAACTGTTTTGAGTTAAAATCCGATATATAACTATATAACTTGACTTGCTTGATAGCCTATCTGAAAACCCCAGAAACTGGTTGTGACAACATTTGTAGTTACTGTATGTTAAGTTTCAGTTATACTGTGAAATATTTTCCACTTATGACACTGTAACATTGCACTAAAGCCAGTTGCTGTTGAGGAATACAGCAGGGTCAAGAACATCAACTATTGGCCCTGTGGATTTGTAATCCATCCTGACGCTCCCTGGTTAGGTTGTTCCCCTGATGGCCTTCTATTTGATCCCACAGAAAACCCTCCATTTGGCTTGGTGGAAATCAAATGCCCCAATGCTAAGAGCTATGTTGACTGCAGGTACTTGCGATCAAATGGCAACACCATGTCACTTAAACGGCAACACGCCTACTATTGGCAGGTCCAGGGGCAGCTTCTTGTCACTGGCATGGAATGGTGTGACTTTGTTGTCTTTGCAGAAGATGACATGGTCATTCGAAGAATATACAGAGACACAGAGATTGCTGAAGTGATACGGGAGAGGGGAGATCACTTTTTCTTATTTTTACATGTCTGTTTGTTTAAAATAATCTTTGTTCAATTACAACTGTTTAAAATTATCTTTGTTCACTTACAATAGTTCTACATTCAGTGTTCAGTTTACAATTGTTGTTGTTGTAGATTACTCAACTTTTTAAAATCATTTAATCAGTTCAACTTGTAAAACTGAACAAAAACATCTTTACATTTGATGATCTCATTGCTTGTGCAGACATGACCACCTGTTGGTTGTTTTCTGGTACACAAGTCTTGTATAGATTTGTAAAATGAAGATAACATTACTTGTGCAAACATAGCCACCTGTGCCTTGTTTTCTGGTACACAAATCTTGTATAGATTTGTAAAATGGAAATAACATTGCTTGGGCAAAAATAGCCACCTTTGTCTTGTTTTCTGGTACAAGTCTTGGATAGATTTGTAAAATGGACATACTATTGCTTGGGCAAACATAGCCACCTGTGCCTTGTTTTCTGGTACACAAGTCTTGTATAGATTTGTAAAATGGAAATAACATTGATTGTGCAAACACTAACAACAATAACTTGTTTGTAACGAACAACAGAAATCTGTTCAGTTGTATAGATTTGTAAAAATGAACAATAAAACATTTAAACCATTAAGAACTGATTATTTGCATAACTGATCATTAGATGAAAGAACTGATTATTAGGCCTAAGTGACAGAACTAATTCTAAAAACTAACCACTTTAAAGCTCTCACTTCTTTGCAGCCCATGCCTTAACCAGCGGTCCATTCTGATAATTGGACAGGAGGCATGCAACAGAAAACCGCTGGTCAATGCTTCAACACATGGACAGAGGGATGACATCATCAAATAGTTTGTTCTCCTTCACCCTCCTGATGCTCTGCTCGACATGGACTCTCAAACGGGCAATTGCCTGTGTCTTCTGGACATCCTCTTTGGTCATTTGTGCGTTCTTCAACAGGAAAGCTGGTCGGTACACTTTTCCTGGGCAGAGATTGTCCACCAAGAAGCCCTTATCCACGATAATGGCCATCTCTGGTGTAAGAAGTTTAGTGATGCCCGACAACCTGAAAATCTCCCTGTCACTCATTGAACCTGCATACAGTGGTGAGACAAAGGTAATTACACCATGTGGTGCAATGCCAATCATGGCCTTGAAGGTGGTGTGCGACTTGTATGTAGAGTAGATTCACTCTCCAGAAGGAGAGAGGAGGGAGTCTGACAGTAGATCTCTGTGCAATCAAGGACCACTTGTGTATCAGGGAAAAAGGAAAAATCTGGTGGTAGATGAGCTTTCACTTCTTCTGGTGGAATCCAGAGACGAGTGGAACCAAGCAGATGATACAGGAAGTGGGTCCACGTTGTGATTATTCTGCTGGCCGTGGATGAATGAATCCTGAAACGGATGGCGAGGTCCCTCAGGTCCAGACCTGCAGAGAGGTGCATCAGAAAGAGCAACAGCTCATCCACAGGGGCAAGCTTCGTAGCTCTCGGTTGGGCTGGTTCACTGCTACCAGAGGCCTTAGAGGTGATCCGTACCATCTTATTCTTAGCAGCGGGCTTCACCAACTCCCAAAAACGTTTGAAGTGCTCATAGGAAGCAAATCTGCAAAAATATAATCACAATATGCTTAGAGGAGGAGTACAAATCACATAGTATCAGTATGAATGTTGAAAATGACACTTTGCAAAATATTATTGTGACAGGCTACTAGGCCTATACTGTCACTATATCAGTGTAGTCTTATTAACAACAACAATCTTTTTTTCTATTTCCTATATGAACAAAGTACTAGGGTATCTTATCCTTTAGGCTATTAACGTTATCAATCCTTGAGCAGATATAGCCTAAGCTACACACACACATCAAGGCTGCCTAACCCTATTCACCTAAAAAAAATGAATAACGTACATAGTTGTCATCTTATTTTTTTACATAGCCCTTATATTTATATTATATGATTATATGATTTTGGTTTTATGCTAGTAGTAGCAACTATGCAGGAAGAATGTCCAGACATGGATAAAGCATGCTAGTGTGTTAACAAGTGGCCCTGAACCAAGCAGAGAGAGGTTACCTGGTGTAATACCGGAGATCCGCATCGGATCCAACGATGTGCTGCAGTCCAAAACGAGATAAAGTGGTGAAGTCCCGCCCCTTCTACTTCCGGTCCATGGGACCTATCTTTCAAAAAATTATGAACGGGAGTTAATGGAGAGATAACAATTATTTTTTGGTCCAGTTTGAATTGTGCCACAAATTTCACATATGATGTGTGTGAATTTAAAAGATAAATTTTTTTGTTTTTTTTGTTTTGTGCGAATCCACTCAGTGGACTACATCTCTCGTCTCGAACGATGTACGTCACCAACGTAATGAAACGATAATAGCTATTATGCTAGTTAACGGTTGCATCTTGCTGCTTGCTATGTCACTTAACAGTATGTAATGTACAGTCTATGGACGAATACAACTTACCTGATGTGTTTAATCCTCTGACTCATGGTATTTTCTTCGGCAAGGAAAGCCCAATTAAGACCTGTTGCTGGTATGCTTGTACAATCTAGTGTGGCTGTGAATGAGCTAACGTCACTAGCGCGACTGATAGGTTTGTAGTCGTTGGAATTACGATCTTTCACAATGTTGTAATTCAATAGTTACAAAACAAACTGCAAATGTCTTTACATGAAAAATTGTCTTTAAAATTGCCGTTCAAATTTTTTTGAAAGATTGGATTCCAGCTGGTGTTGGAGCTCAGCAACCTTCTGCGTAAGGGCTTCACACTTGGTTACTAGCTCAAAAGACGACGTTGACGTTGACACACTGTATGTATGATCAGGTGGCGGTGGCAGCGGTGCTTCTGGAGGGTCAGACGCACAGGCCATGTCAGGGGACGGGGGTCTTGGACATCGCTGCCAGACATTAAGCCTGGGAGCTGGTAAGGAGAAGTTGTTCCACGAAAACAAGCAGGGAACGACACCTTTCTTCAATCATTTTGGCCCCTCGGTAGTGGTAAAGTCATCCGGGAGGAAGTGTCTGCTGCAAACCCGAGTCCCTTCTGTAGGAACAAAGTTGTCCCGTCGTATCATTACCAGCCATCTTGCCTTTACCTCAGGATCGGCGGGGAAACGGTGGAAACTCAACTGTGAGTTAAACCTCGAAGAATTTGTACACTGTGGTACACAACAGTGTAAGGACGTTTTATGTATTTGGCGTTGAAAAGTAAACCGCTTTCCCTTCACACTTAAAAGGCTCATGACTGTAGACGAACGAATGAATGATGAACGATGCTAACCAGGCTACTATAACAGACGCTAAGCTAAGTACAACCGGAAATGGCCCCGCTCGCCAAAGAACCAGGAACTACTCAACGTTCTAATCGTGCAACTACCGAATTGGGCCAGGTCATTTTGCCACCTGTAGGCAGCCATGCTACCGCACATACTTTTTTTTTTTTTTTTACTTTTGGTTCATCTACCAATGGTGGGTGATAGAAACAAAATGGCAGCCAAAATATATATTTTCTTGAATTTCCTTCGGGATGTTCTATAAGTACTATCTTATCTTATCCTATCTAATATCTTATATAGTTTTTACCGGCCCATATAATTTTTAACATGCAGACTATAATCCTGTGTTTACTTGGGATGGGGTGGGTAGCCTACATGTACAACGTTTTGTTAGCAACTGAGTGTGCAACTCATGTTGCTGGCCAATTCAAATTTTTACTAGCATTGACCGGTGATTGCTGTTAAACTCTGGGCGCTCGGCTCAGACCCTTTTTACTAGTATGAAGCCGCTTTCAACTGCAGCAAGCGTCAAGAAGCACGTCACCGGAGTGACGTTTACAGCTTTGGAAGGGGACATAGTCCCAGGTCTGTTCTTTACATTTAGATTTGTATCACATGTGTTACGACCCCCTGTGCCCCCTTCAGGCTGGTGTGGCCAGTGCACAGGCTATGCATCCTGAATTGATCTAATTTACTAATTTGGCACACCTGGTGTAGGTGTGTTGGGTATTTAAGGGGTTGTCTGTCTCACTCTTTCTCTCTTGATTTCTGTTTTGGGCACATTCTCTATTACAGGCACACTTTTGGTTTAAATTATACCTCAACAACAGTAAAACACTGTCCTCATTGACATTACATGCATCACATAAACTAGGTGCCGTTGGGCCATGGACAGATACTGATACCTTAAACTCTTTCTTCTTTAGTTTATACTGGTAATGCTTTCTTCATTGGACCCCAAACATTAACCATTATATCAAATGTTTTATCAAATCTCCTAGGCCAATTTTTTTCTGCACTTTCCATGGTTCGATCCTCCCCCGATCATACCATCATCAATATGTGTAGAGGTGGAGGTGGAGAAAAAAGGCTGTCCTTATTCGAAAAACTCAAAAGAAAGATGGGCAATTTTGACACGGCAAGCATAGATTCCTAGGAGGAGAGTCCTGGTCTGCCTCATCTAAAGAAAAACAAAAGGGCATGCAAGGAAACAAGGAAAATAGAGCTTGGCTGGATCCACGACAACCGGCAGGTGAGAAAGCAATGTGGTGGAGGCACCAGACATCTGAGCATTTCAAAGGCAGCTACTAAAAAAAGACATCATGACGAGTGTAAAGGATTTGTTCTTCCCCAATAGCATGTCGTCAATGGGGAAGTGGGATGACTGCAGCCATGACATTGTGGATTTCCAAGAGGCTTGCCTTGAGGAGGGTATCAGTGTTGGAGATATGTATGAGGCACACAAATTAGGAGTGTTACGTTTTTATCTCAGCACAAAGACTCTGGAAGTGGAGCAACACATAGGAGCTGAGCAGCAGGAAGCACAAGAAAACATTCTCCATGTTGACCTCTCTGCTTTGTATGATTCAGAGGTCATGATCGGACCTTTTCCATGCGGGTCGTTTTTAGGTACTCTAGAGGACACCCTCTTACACGAGCCTCTTTTCCCACTACATCATCTAATGAACACCACAACTCCAACAACTCACTCTGCTGCACTCACTGTGCCACCAAGCCCTGCCGCCTCACTCGCTGTGCCACCAAGCCCTGCTGCCTCACTTGAAATGCCACCAAGCCCTGCCGCCTCACTCGCTGTGCCACCAAGGCCTGCCTCCTCACTTGAAATGCCACCAAGCCCTGCTGCCTCACTTGATATGCCATCAAGCCCTGCCGCTTCACTCGCTGTGCCACCAAGCCCAGGTAGCCCAACTTCTGGCTTTGAAATCTTCAATGTCACAATCAAACTGCACAGAGTCAATATCCTGGATGAGCTAATCACACAATTCAAAGATGAAGTAATTAGGAACTACCCTCTGAAATACAGCTTCATAGATGAGATGGGTGCAGATGCTGATGGTGTGTCCAGGGATGCAAATGCTGCATTCTGGATAGAGTTCTTGGACTGTGCTGCAGAAGGAGCTGATGTGAGGGTGCCAGCACTATTAAGTGGCAAGAAATGGAATGGCAAGCTATTGGGAGAATTTTGGCCAAGGGCTTGAAGGATCATGGGTATTTTCCTTCTCGCCTAGCCCAAGCCTTCACAGCAGCTGTAACATTTGGTGAACACTCAGTCTCACCTGAGTTGCTCTTTGACTCTCTAATGCTATGTCTGAGTCAGTGTGAGCGTGACCTGATAAGCAAAGCTTTAAAAGAGCCTCTTGTGGATGAGGACATGGATGAGCTCCTGGATCTCATGGACCGTATGGGTGTGAGGACAGTGCCCACACAAGATGGCTTGAAAGCGGTACTCCTTCAGGTGGCCCACAAACAGCTAATTCAACAGCCAAAGTATGCTCTAGATGCCATCGCAGCAGTTGCTGCACCAACACTCCAGGATTCATGTGTAGAGGCGATGCAGCGATTGACAATCTTAAACCAACAGCACATAAGCTGTTAAAACTTTTTTCAGCATCTCCAACCTCTACAGGAGAAAGACAAAGTCGGCAGTTTTTCAACCAATACGTAAGGGGGATGGATGATATTGGACTCAGGAAGCTTCTAAGGTTCTTGTCAGAGTCGGATGTTGTCTGCATCAAGGAGATCCAGGTGGGTTTCACAACACTGGATGGCCTTGCCCGGAGGCCCATTTGCCTAATTCACCCGCGGCCAGAACGAGGCAAAAGGGTACACTTGCCATTACACCTCATTCCAACAGATGGTGGTAAATGCACTCCGTTTGCAAGATACCAAAAAACAAAAGAATAGGCTACTGACGGAAGAAGAACAGCGATGGCGTCTTACTGCTGTGTGCGAGGATGCTCGTCATCCAAAAGGAAAAAGTCTTTTAGGGGACAGTCTTTCCACCAGTTCCCAAAAGACCCAGGACTTCGACAACAGTGGATCATGAACATCAGGAGAGATCCTGGTCACCATTTTAAAGTAAGAAATGTCTGATGGTGTGATTTACACTAAGCATGTTAGGTAGTCTGGCTAGCTCTAACTAGTAGCCTACTGAGGCTGATGTTACCATACCGTTAGAGGTAAATCCGCTAAGCCAGCCTCATACTGTCCAATATATGTATATTGAATATATAGATAAATAGATAGATAGATAGATAGATAGATAGATACTTTATTGATCCCCAGGGGAAATTCAAGGTCTCAGCAGCATACATACAACACAAACACATTCTTTAACAGCAGAAAGAGTAATTAAAGTATATAATATAAAAACACAACTAAGCAATAAGGACAGTAGAAGATAAAGAATATGCTAAATATACTAAAATACAAATTATACTAACTAACACTTAATACAATATATAAAAATATACTAAAATACAAATTACAAAAATACAAATTATACTAACTAACACTTAATCTAAATCAATTCTAAAAACAGTATCCACATAGTGGTGATTAATCAATCAGAGGCGCTTGCAATGACTGAGGTAGGGACTGAGCCTGTGATTCTCTGTGCATAGTAAGGTATGGTAAGGTGCTCTGTGTAAATGAGAATATGTATTGAAAACCCAGATGATGTGAACCAGGCTGTCATTATCATATGAATTTTGCCTACCTGGCTAACGTTAACTAGCAAGCTTTACTGTTGTTGTTACAGCTAACAAAGTCAGCTATCTAATGTAAACGACTAAACAGATTAGCTCTGGCACAAAGGTGTGTTCTGAGCACTTCCTGGGACAGTGTTTTCTGAAGACATTAACAGGCAGTAGACATAAACTAGAAATGCAATTCCAAGGAATTACCAGTGCATGAAAATGCTAAAGTTGTGATGTAAAATATCATGTATAGTTAAAACAGATAATACAGACATGGTTACTACGGTGATGCTAGGATAGACATGGTGGTTGCATAGCTTAAAGGAGAATTCCGGTGTGATTTTGACCTAAAGTGTTTTGAAACATGATACCGAGTGTGAACGTATGTCTCATAGCCCATCTCGGCTTGTCCCCTGCACTCCGAAATCTGGCGCTAGTTAGCCGATGCTACCAACAAGGCGGTCAATGGTGGTGCCTCGGCATCGGCATAGCCATGCAAATAAATCACTGTTTTACACCATTTACGAGGCTCAATGTATCTCCACACTTCATTGGTAGACTTCTGAGGGCCCTGACATTTAAAACGAGACATTGAGAACTTTGAAAAAGCACTGGTAGTTTACTTACAAGACGATTTATACAGACAGTACCTTCACGAAGTTTAGCGTTTGCAGCCATCTTGAATTTAGTCACGATAAGTCAAGCTATGAGTAAGAATGAACAGGTATGATAAGGGATCAGATTCCAAAAATAATTCTGTGGAAATGCATGGATTACAGTTTCTTCCAGTAGCAGCAACTGGAATCCATGCATTTCCACGGAATTATTTTTGGAATCTGATCCCTTATCATACCTGTTCATTCTTACTCGTCGCTCGACTTATCGTGACTAAATTCAAGATGGCTGCAAACGCTAAACTTCGAGAAGATACTGTCTGTATAAATCGTCTTGTAAGTAAACTACCAGTGCTTTTTCAAAGTTCTCAATGTCTCGTTTTAAATGTCAGGGCCCTTGGAAGTCTACCGATGAAGTGTGGAGATACATTGAGCCTCGTAAATGGTGTAAAACAGTGATTTATTTGCATGGCTATGCCGATGCCGAGGCACCACCATTGACCGCCTTGTTGGTAGCATCGGCTAACTAGCACCAGATTTCGGAGTGCAGGGGACAAGCCGAGATGGGCTATGAGACATACGTTCACACTTGGTATCATGTTTCAAAACACTTTAGGTCAAAATCACACCGGAATTCTCCTTTAATAAAAGTTGATAGTTTAAAAGTAGACTGTTTAAAAGCTGAATGTAGATAGTTTAAAAGTTGTTGATAGACAGTAGATAGTTTAAAAGTTGTTGATAGACAGCTAGTTTAATAGATAGTTTAATGATAGTTTAAAAGTAGACCGTTTAAAAGTTGAAGGTAAATAGTTTAAAAGTTGTTGACAGACTGGAAGTTTAATGAATGTTGATATTCAAATAGTTTAATGGCTGTGTATAGGTAGATATTTGATGATAACTGAAAGTTGGAATGGCTCTAATGTTTACTAGCAGTTATGCTAAGATTTTTAATTCTGCTAACCATGCTACTTAGCTAATGTTTTGCTAAACATGCTAACTATGTTAGCAATGCTAATATGCTAACTATGTTGTGGCTTAGCTAACCAAGCTTATCATTTTAGTAGTTAGGATAACTATGCTAATTATCATGCTAACAATGTTAGCATGCTAACTATGCTAACCATGTTACTTAGCTAACTTAGCTAATCATTTTTAGCAGTTATGCTAACTATGCTAACTAACATGTTAACTATGCTAACCATGTTACTTAGCTAACCTAGCTAATCATTTTTAGCAGTTTTGCTAAAAATGTTAACTAGCATGTTAACATGCTAGCATGCTAACTATGCTAACTCTGACTGTGTCTCAAATCGCGTACTTCTGCACTTACAATACTTAATTTGAGTACGTGAGGGTGTTCACACTGAAAATTCCAACGACACGAAGTGCGCTGCAAGTACCCGGATGGTGTACTCATAACGGTCAAAAGGCTGAGTGTGCAACGCTGGACACTTTTCGCCCTCAACGGTAGCCATCTTGGCTACGAAGCGGAAGGGGAGGGACTATCAACCCAATTCAAACTTGCGATAATGGCGGCGATAATGGCGGCTGATATGCTGGAAGCGGTGGTGGAGCAGGACCTTACAGGTCCATACAGATGTAAGTTATAATATGACATTTAATGTAAATGATCTATATTGCTGTTTTACACGCAGTACTATTATATTGTTGCCCGATATACGCCATAACTATGTTTATTTAGTTAAATCAGCGATTAGTTTTAACTCGGTACAGTGAACGAACTCGCAAAATCTAGCTATGAAGCATGATCAAAATGGTCATATTTAAGATGTTTGAAGTGTTGCAAGTCTATACTTAGAGGTTATTTCACTATTTTGGCAGTCTGTGCTTTAATGGTAAGATACTTTACTGTAGTTCAGGTAACGTTGCTTGATGTCAACGCGATACACGAATAGCGATTGACTCGCAAAAAGCTAGCTAGCTAGGAAGCATGATCAAAATGGTCAAGTAGAAGTGTTGCTTGTCTACATTATTGGAAGCTAAAGTGGTGCATGTGTGTATTTAGAGGTTATTGTTCGTCGGTCTGTAATTGAATGACCTGTAGCACGAGTGTAGGTAGGTCAGGGTTTTTAAAAGTGGGAAACGAGGTAGGCTGATGTGAACGCGATAACGCGAATGCTGGCAGTCACGTAAAAACATATGATAGAGCCCGTTAATGGCAGTCTTAACTGTACATTGGTGATATTATTATAGATTTGAGAGTCCGTTGTCGGTATATTTTGTTCTTAGGGACGGACGAGGACACCAGGGCCCTCATACTATGGCGTGCTGCCAATGTCTCCCTGTTTACAGGGAGACGAAACGCAGCCATCAATGGATACGAGTAAGTAAACAAAAATAAGTCATTAAATCAACTATAGTAAGCATACGTTTATGAACTATTAGTAAGTAACTTAACCTTTTTAAGCCACAAACTATTTTATGAAAGTGTAACTATTCATTTACATTATATTATTAACTGTTTTCTGCATTTGCTATGTCCACATTTGTTTTCTTTAGAAACTTCATATCTGAGAAAAGGCTGGGAGGGAAGGTGACCCCAGCCTTCTGCAAAAAGAAGTGGGAGAATTTGAAACAAAAGTTCAAGGTTAGTTGATTATTAGTTTTACATGTCACTTGTCACTTTGCCTGTGAGGTAAGACATCACAAAATATGTTGAGTTGTGAATTATATAGTTTGCAATAAGTTTTCATAAAAAGGACTAATTTGATGTAATTAATAACGTCCATGTTTAGTCAATATGGCTGCGGTGAAAACAACTCTATACCTACTAGACCAGGGGTCGGCAATTACGTTTGGACCCGGGCCAATTTTTTTTCAGACAATGGCATCGCGGGCCATAGCTTTTGTAATGGGGGGGGGGGGGGGGGGGGGGGGGTTATAGGCCTACTATTTAAATTATTAATTATTATATTATATTAAAATAAACATCATCTAACTTTTAAAATGCATTTAATTTAATTCCATTAAAAACGTTTATTTGCTTATGTGCGCTGTTTTTATGCCGCCTGCTGCATCTCCTGTCGTCTCTCATGAAACAGGCGACTTGCCTAGCAACTTGCCGTAACTAATGTGTAGGCTACAAATATTATTCTTTTGGATGACGTGTAAATGATTAGCTGAACATTGCTATATGCTAGTTATCGATGCAAAATGTCGTTGTCAAAAGCCTTGAAAAGAAAAATTGATTCAGAATGCAGGACCTACAAAGAAGAATGGAAGCAGAGGTATGTGTTGAGCCTGCCTGCATTTCTTAATGCCAAGCCTATTAATTTAACGAAACATAGGCTATTTTTGACCTTGCCCACTGGAAGAGGGAGACAGGACACTTGTTTTTTTTTTGCACAAGATTACGCGCACTCGCGTGCCAATACCGTTCCGACCTGTGCGTCATGGATAACTGCAAGGATGTTCCACCTGTTTTGTCACTTTAGTAGGACTATCATCTATACCTCAATAAATGTTTTGAAATTGATGGGATTGCTGTAGGCCTTTTTTTCTTTTTAAAAACATGGGGTTAAAAAAAAAATTCATTCAACAGCAAATTAACGTCATCTCGCGGGCCAGATAGAATCAATGGCGGGCCAAAATTGGCCCGCGGGCCACTATTTGCCGACCCCTGTACTAGACTGTCTGATAATGCCACCTCCTGACAACATTGCGTTGGGGTGTTTTTTTTGTTATCCTGTCATTTAATAACAGGATCTGAAGTGCCCCAAAACTGGAGTCAGCACAGAGGGGGGTGAGGCCACTGCCGCTTCTTGGAAGTGGTACACGTTGATGGATGAGGCAATTGGGGGCAGGCCATCAGTGACACCGCCTGTCCTCATTGCCTCATCCACCCGGGATGTGGCAGTGGCTTCACCCCCCTCTGTGGTGACTCCTGAACAGGCCAGTACCTCCATGGCATCCACCCCAAAGAGGCGGAGGGTGGATGTCATGGAGATTTTTGCAGACATGGAGAGGAAGGAGGAACAGTTGGAGGCGGTGCTGCTAGACATGCAGCGAGAGGAAAAGGAGAGGGAGGAGGCCAGGCTCAGAGAGGCCAGGGAGGCTGCAGAAAGGGAGGAGAGGAGGATGCAGCTGATGATGGAGAGGGAGGACAGGCTCATCAGAGAGATGAGAGAGAGTGGGGAGAGAAGGGATAGGGAGGCGGCTGCCAGGGAGGAACGCTTCCTGGCAGTCCTAGAGAGGCTAGCCAACCGACTGTAATTAAATAAATAAATAAATAAATGGTATAATTAGGAAAACGTTACGCAGCATTCTTTCTGTTTTTGTTACTCTACATCTTCAAGGGGAACTTGGCAACTATTTCAACGTTATAAACCCGTTTAGAAATCATTTGGATGGTTAAATGACCTGTTCCGGTGAAAATGGTGTCCCGGAAAGAGAAGTGAGAAAATGGTGTCCCGGAAAGAGAAGTGAGAAACAAGAAACAAGAAACTCGTTTTAAATTGTGTTTCTTACCTTGTAACATCCACATAGTTCTGCCAAACTTACGCTAACCGTTCACGAGCTTGTAAACAAATCCATGTGCTTTATCGTTACCTTTTCCCAGTTTGAAATAGCATAATGCACTATTTCTCCAGCAGAGGGGGAAATCCTGCCAAGTTTCCCTTTAAGACAATATCAAGTGAATTATCAAGTGAATGTCTACACACACATGCACACACACAAGTTCTTCTAATTAGCCAAATTATTTATTCAATTAAATATAGTCGTGGTCAGGATTGTAACAACGAGCTGCCATCCTGTTTCTCTCCTCTGCTCCACAGACGGCACCTGGAGGTACTGGCTGGTCTCCTGCTGCACCCTCCCGGTTGACCTCTGGCTCATCTGGCTCCAGCAGGTCCCCATGGCTTAGGCAGATGTTATGGAGGATCGTGCAGCAGGTGATGACCTCCGGTACAAACTTCACGTCCACCTCCAGGGTCTTCTGAAAAATGGACCTCCATCTGGTCTTCATGATCCCGAAGGACCTCTCCACAACACACCTCGCATCTGTCAGGTGGCTGTTGAAGCGAGCCTGGAGGTGGTTGCGGACAGGCTGCCTGTACGGGGTCATGAGGCGGATTGGGTGGCTCAGGCAGGGGTAGCCACCATCCCCAATGATGCAGTACCCAGGTGGAGGATAGGCTTGGGCATAGTACACAGGGCTATTCTTCAGGACCCTGGCGTCGTGTACTGACCCAGGATAACCGACAAACACATCCACAAATTTGGCAGTGTGATCGCAGATGGCCTGCAGCTGGATTGAATAACACAGCTTACGGTTGAAATAGCAGGCTGCATCATCAGATGGTGGCTTCACCCGTATGTGGCAGCCATCAATGCTTCCAACCACCCGGTTGAAGGCTGCCGAACCTGCCATACGGGCAAAGCCTGCCCCTATGCGAGGGAGTTCTCCCTCTGTGGGGTGCCGGACGACCTGTCTCAGCAGCTGCAAAATTCTCCCGCTGGTCTTGTGGACAAGCCGGTGAACCGTGGGGCGGGGGATGGCAAATGCCCTGCACACCACACGGTAAGAGGTACCACAGGCCAACCAGAATAAAAAGACCAGGGTCTCAATAACTGGCCCCCAGCCATGGTCAGATGTGGTGCCCAGGACTCCCAATAGGGCGTGGAAGGTTGCTCTAGAGAGCCGAAAGTCGACCTTGAGGTCACTCTCCCCATCAAAATACATTGCCAGCACAGGCACTGTATTGTTCAGACGGCAATACTTAGTAGGACTATGAGGCTGCTGTGTGTGGAGGGGGGGGGAGAAAAGAGACAGACATTCATTTTTTAATAAAATTCTATTTGTTATTATCAATGTGTGGTTTCCTTTTTTCATGTCATGAATACTATCTATACTAATAACATGCTGCTGTATCTTTGGTGCATACATTATTGTATTTTAAAAATGATGTTTGCATATGAAACTAGTATATCCATTCATAGAAGATAATGCTGCAAAACTTTATAAGCTGTTTAACTTGTACACTGCATTACTACAAGCAATATCAGTTCATATTATCACTTGGTATATTAATGAAATATATGTACACAATATTAATATGTGTTTTTAATTGATGATCAAGTTAAAGCAGACAACTATGGATTCTGATACTTTAAAAGTAAGCTAGAAGTAAGACTGCTGTGTATTGCTGCATAACATTAGTCTAATGTAGGAATACAATACAAATACCATAAAAAAGCAATAGATGCATCTACATACCAGAAGATGCTCTTGTTCAGCCAATACAAGCAGAGCTCTGCGTCGACGCCGAAGTAGACCCCACGTCGCGATGAAAGTCTCCATTTTTAAAGGTCTTGCAATGACAACATAAGCCGGCTAAAATCTTGGCGCGCTCGCGGTCAAAATCAAAATACGACGTTCGTCATTTCCGGTAAGTGTATAGGCGTAGCACCCGATTTGAGACGATACTACTTTGTTGAAAATTACGCTCTACGGACGTAAGTGCATAGTGCTCATAGTGCGTGATATCGAAGTGTACTGACGGAAGTACGGCATTTGAGACAGACTCCATGTTACTTAGGGTGCAGTACGCCACAGTAGTAGTACGTCCGAATTCTTAGTAGACATCGACTAGTAGGCGAAAAGTACCCGGATGGCCTACTACCTCCACAAAATACAACGGATGGTCACTACGCTATCCCACAATTCAGCGGGAGCCCGATAACCGTAGAAGAAGACGAGCCGCCGGGAAAATCAAATCGGACAAAATGGCTGACATGATGGAGGTCACGGCAGCTACTTCTGCCGATGTTTATAAATGTAAGTATATTAGGAGAAATGTTGAATTTAAATGTTGGGTGTTTCGAAAATACGTTATGTATATCAGTTGAGTTGAGGTAGGTTGTGAGGGTCTGGTTTCAACCGGGCTAGTAAGTTGTATTTGCTATTGTATTATCAGGAGAAGAAATTAATTCAGGTAAATGTTCGTCGGTAGGCTATCTCGTTATGTCTGTTTTTATTTTGGTGTACGTTTTATTTTACTATCAACTTTAAAGAAGAATTCGTCATGTACGTTAAATCTGTCGTGTACGTTACATGTGTGAAGCTGGCGCTATCTTGGGCTTGATTATCTTAAAGTTAACGTTACGTTACCTTAACGTGCGCTGAGGTAAATGTAAGCGGTGTTTGCTTCATAAAAGTATTTAACATTAACGTTATCAGTTACTTACTTACTTTTGCCTTCTGCAGTTTTTATTCACTATCTACTGTAAATACAATGGGCTAGTGTAGCTAATGACTACGTATGAATACAATAAGTTAAATGTTTTGCTATCAGAATTTTATGTTGTGTGATGTCTGCCTCATGTAAATGTTATAACCTTATAAGAAAGCTATTGACATGGACAAGTAATGCATGCTAAGTTAATACTGTCTTATATTCTGTTGCAGCTAAGGCAGACACACTGTGCTATTTAATCCACAACCTTTTCAAATATGATTTGATGTTATAATTTCACTAGCAATATTACTACCCTCATCAACCCAGTTAAAATGAACTTGCATTCCCATGAGGCCTTAGCCCTTGTAACATGCTTGTGCAACTTTGCTGTAGTGCTTGTTGTCATTATTGTTTCTCAGATCTCAGATTTTGTTCAACCTGTCCATATCATGAATGGTTTCCAAAGCCAATGGCTGTATTTGTTGTTTTATATCTTCATATTTTTCCCTTGATTATGCTTCTGTGACATTTACATGTATTCATTCATTTATTTGTCAGACACATCCAAAGTGATTTACAGCAGTAGAATAACATTTGATCTATTAACATTTAACCATTTTAACATTGTAGCTACAGAGCTACAGCAAAACTACAGTGCAGAGGAGAAGCTAGGACAGCATCTGTCAATACTAGTACTGAAGGATAGGAGTGCCTAAAAAAATAAATGTGAAGCAATGGTTGGGCATTAACAAAGTCCTTTTAGGCAAGTCCCTCCACTCGGCGGCCATTTGACAACGCTTTTTGGGCACTCGTCGGGCATCCATTTCGGCAGAAATGCGCGTGCGCAAGGCTTCACGACACCAATCTCGCTCCAGCGGCGAGATCACAACACATGATTGGCACGATGACTTCACAACACACCATAAGATAGGCTCAATGTATTCACATCACACCACATGATTGGCTCAATGTATTCACATGTCAACGTTTTGCCGAGGAAGGGGTGGTATGTGTAAACAACGGCCATATTGGCGTGACAAACTAGCCCCATGCATTTCTATGGAGTATTTTTTGAGTGCTGTGTCTCCACATTAGAAAGTCTCTGGCATTAATATCATAAATAGTGTTATTAATAGGCTAGTCTGCTCTAACTTCGTAGGAAACTGCATTTATCTATGAAGGAAACATTATAAATATTGATCTTTGAGGAATTGGAGACTGGTTTATTTCGCTCCACAGTTCCAGATCTGTTTATCTTAATTTAATAAACAGACAATTCAAAGTATTTAGAATAGTTTGTTTCTGTAGTATTTTTCTGACTGTGTTCTTCTCTTATTTCTGTTTTACAGATTGCATCACCCCAACATGTGTAGAGGAAACCAAACGACCAGAAGAGACACTCAATAACACATAAACACACACACACACACACCAATGCCTGAGTACTAGGGGTGTAATGATACACAAAACTGGCAAGTTCATTAACAATATATGTTCTCAATGGAAGTAGTATTTTTAAAAAGCGTCAATTGTTTTTTGATGTTGGTTGAGTAAACTGACATAATGGTCACCACTTATATGTTCATGGCATAACATTCTACTGTTGATTACTGTTAAAGGCTGCATTTGCATCTGTATTGAACATCCTGTACCTAAATGGTAAGGTATGAATAGGTTTACCTTTACACCCCTACTGTGCGTGCCAATTTTATGTTTATATAATAAACATTGATATATAAATGTGACCATTCCTTTTCAACTGTGATGTTTTTTTTTTTTTTAAATAAGATGTTTTTGAATCTGTTTCAAATTTATTTAAAAACGACTGCAAGAAGGTTTTGCTCAATTGTTTAAATGAGCATAGGCAGTCCAGTGGTCTTTGTCTGAACTAGCTCAGTTTGAAAGTAATGTCCAGGGAGTTTGAGGAGAGAGAGCTGTGGGAAAAGTAGCCAACTGCCTTCATATGATTAAAGCCAAGATAAATAATTGTCCTATAACATGTGATTTTCGATTAGGGCTGATCCTGTTCTTGGTTAACTTGTTCTTAAACTGTAGCTGTCAACTATTACATCAAACAGCTACCTGTATCACCTGAACTAAAGTTTTCAGTCGAAGGGGTGAGATGTTTGGCAGATGCTTTTGTCCAAAGCAGTGTTGGGAGTAATGCGTTACAAAAGTAATGTAATTACTGTAATATATTGCTTTTTGCGGTAACGCGGTAATGTAAGGCATTACAAAAAAAAATTGGGTAATATTTACTCGGTACAAACTTCAGTAACGCGCATTACAATGCATTTTAACCCAAAATTAATCGCTTGTTTTGTTTTTAATACATATTCGCAAACACCACCGCGAGAACAACAGACGAGAAAAAATCATAGAAAAATCTGCGCAAAATAGTAGAACGTATTTCCTGATACTGGTTGAAGATGACTGTGGCTGCAGAAGACTCAAAGTCGGACTCTATTTGCGGGATGCACATAAGCCTACGCTCATTATTTTTAGCTTGTCAGAGACAAGGATATGAAGAACATAATAGTTAGTGCACTTTGTGTGCGAAACCGAAAGATCTCACTATGCCTCGCGAAATAGCACGTCATTTAATGAAACATCTAAAGTGGTGCCACGCTAATCTTCTTTATTCTTGATAAAACACAAACTATGTTCTTCTAGTGCATGTCAGCTTTGAGTTGTGAACTTGAATTAAAGAGAATAAAGGGATAGAAAAAGCTCGTGTAGCCTGGCAGTGCCACCGCTCCCACCACGCGCATCACGTACTTTGCGTAGGGCACCAAAGGACAGAGGGGGCAAATGTAACCAATGAATAGTAGCTTTACTGCAAACTGCGTTTCACTCTTCATCAATAACGTTTACAATGTCAGAATGCACTAACACCATGGTACATGGAAGTTTGATACTTTTTGGGTTCTCAATCTCCACCACGTAGTACTAGTAGAATGGAATTGGTGGGTCTTCAATAATTCGTTTCCCAAGCATTTAGGCTACATGAAGCACATGATATGCCAAGTCGACAAAAAAATCCATTTAGATAGCTAGGTGGATACTTCATAATTCACTTTTATTTGCAAAACGAAATGTGAAGCAACATGTCATTGCATACTTTCCAAATCAATGAAGGCTGCTTAAAACAACTTAACATTGTGCATATTATTGTTAATATTGTGCTATCAATGTAACTCAACAAACAAGGCTTGTAAACAAGAGCTGGCAAAAGGGCATATGAGAACGTAAAGATCAATGCTCTTAAAGTGACCGTGCACCATTTATAAGAAAACAGCATTTCTTCATAAATTAATGTTAAAAAACACACAGTAATGGTCTGTATAATAGGCCTTTTATTTTACTTTAGGTGTTTGAGTTATCATTTAAATGTCACTCACTCAAAGCCACTCACTTAGGGCACCAAAATGGCCAGTAGGCCACCATCTTGACATGTCTTTATTAAGCTTTTATTTACAATAGGCTCTCTATTGAGCAGGCCTTAAAGTTACAGTATTTATATCACAATTTACCAGACTTTGACCTTTTGTCGGTTTTTAACAAAATTCTGACTATGATTGTTCCTTGTTTTGCATCATGAGCACTGCGCCTATTGCATTCTTACTGTATGTTGTTAGCCTTAAGCCTAGCTCAGTCATTATGCTATACCACATCTCCCTCCTTTGGAAGAGCAATGAGCAGCATTGAGCGTAATAAACTGCATTTAGAATGGCAAATCCATATTTCTAGATATTTTGGTGAAAGTAACTTAAAAGTAATGCAATAGTAGTGTAATGCCTTACAATTCAGAGACAGTAATATTATAATGTAACAAATTACTTTGAAATGACAGTAATAAGTAATGCATAGTACATTACGATTTTGAAGTAACTTGCCCAACACTGGTCCAAAGAGATTCACGATAGCCTATGTAGCCTAGGCTAAGCTGTTCAACTAGTTGTATAGTGTTGTATATAGTTGTTGTGCAAACGATAAGCTCTACGTTATTCTTCAAACTCGTTTGATTATCAGATGATTTTGTTCTGTCAAGTAACGTGTGGTTTTTGTTGTATCTTTAGTTCGGTCAGCTAGCGTTAAGCAAGTTCAACAGTGGGGGAGAATTTAACAGGGGCATACAAATGTCAACCCCAGCTCCTACAGAAATGCATAAAAAGCTGCTTTCGCGATGATATACGACGGCAATGTCGAGTGCCATTCTCGATGCACAGGATATCTCCAATTACATTCAATCGTAGTATCGCTATAACAACACTAAAGATAGGAGGACCGGGCTCTGTAGTTCTTCGAGGTTACTGTAGTTTTTCGCGGCGTGCGTCATGTGTGTTGGCGTCACATGTAAACATCCGGGGTCAAAGGACAGGCAAGATGGCTGCCCAGTACGTCCGAATTGTATGCCTACTACTCGCTCGCATACATAAATAACGTACTAAATTGACGGTTGAGTAGTACGTTCTAACCGACGTTAGTATGTACTGACTATTCGGATGCACCCTTAGCTAACTTAGCTAATCATTTTTAGCAGTTATGCTAACTATGCTAACCATGTTACTTAGCTAACCTAGCTAATCATTTTTAGCAGTTTTGCTAAAAATATTAACATGCTAACCATGTTACTTAGCTAATCATTTTTAGCAGTTTTGCTAAAAATGCTAATTAGCATGCTAACTATGCTAACCATGTTACTTAGCTAACTTAGCTAATCATTTTTAGCAGTTATGCTAACTATGCTAACCATGTTACTTAGCTAACTTAGCTAATCATTTTTAGTAGTTATGCTAACTAGCATGCTAATTATGCTAACCATGTTACTTAGCTAACCTAGCTAATCATTTTTAGCAGTTTTGCTAAAAATGCTAACATGCTAACTATGTTAACCATGTGACTTAGCTAACCTAGCTAATCATTTTAGCAGTTTTGTTAAAAATGCTAACAATGCTAGCAGTGCTAACATGCTAACCTTGTTAACCATGCTAACTAGCTACAGTGGGTAGGAGTCATAGTTGATGAAATGTATTGACATAGTTGATGACAAGTTAAAAGTTGTTGATAGACAGCTAGTGAATGTATATAGTGTAAAAGTTTAAAAGTTTGAATGTAGATAGTTTAAAAGTTGCTGTTAGACAGCTAGTTTAATAGATAGATAGTTTAATGATAGTTTAAAAGTAGACCGTTTAAAAGTTGAATGTAAAAAGTTCAGTAGTTTAATGGGTTACATTGTTTAACAGTGGATTATTGTAGTGAGGACTTTTATTTTGAAACAGTTTTGGGCAGAGGAAACAGTTGAATAGGATGTGTAGCCTGAGGCTGCAGGTGGCCTGAACACCTGCCATAGGATTCTAATTGCTTAACGGCCGTATTATGATGTCACAATCGGCAATGTTAAGTCTATGGGGATTTTTAAAAAGTTTTTCTTTAATAATTTAAAAAGTATAAAAGTTTAAAAGTTGAAAAGACATAGCAGCTTCGTCCGTTTGAATACCTTCGTTACAAAGTTTGAATGAAGTTTCTAAGTTAAACTGTTCAAGAGAAATAGCGTACGGAAAAAGTGGTAGGCGGAATAATAATAAGAAGTTGCCTAGGAAGAACAGTACAGTGCATTTTCATGCACTGTAATTAAGACAAGGTTCTGTGCCCACTGTCTTTGCTTGGAGCTCTGTGAAACCAGAACAGATAACTGTCATTAGGCGAACTGGAAGGTATATATATATATGCTAAAACATCACACAAAGTGGCATTACCCAGCATTGTTTAGAATGCCTTTAAGTGAATTTAAAAGTTCACAATATATTTGTTGTCTGATTGAAAACATATGTGTTGATTTCCAGTGATGCAACTAGAGCTGGGACAACGCGTCGACGTAATCGATGACGTCGACGCAAAATATGAGCGTCGATTCGTCAAGCATAACGTGTGCTGCTAAATATTTTACATTTTACACCTTCAGTGTTTTTCATACGTTGACTAATCTGTGGCTGGGCACCACGAAATCAAAACCGGCCACCACACATTGATGTTCTATGTTGTAGGCCTGCTATTTAAATTAAAGATAAGATAAAATAATTTCATTGAGCTGCACTTGCCACTTACTCACACAGGCTTTCCTCGCCCCGCCCGCTCTCTCTCGTAACGAGCCCGCTGCTCCTCCTCTGCATGTGCATTTAACAAAATATTCACGATTGTTGAAGGATTGTTGTTGCCACATAGAAGCACTGCATAGAACACAGTGGGCTACATTGCTATTAAATCCGCTTAGCATCGTGACCATGCTGCGCAAATTTGTTCAAAACCGCTGCATTAAAGTTAAAGTAAACTCTGCTAAGGTCTTATCACAACATAGTACATTGAGGAGACTAAACGAAGTTACGTTACAGTATGCAATCAAGCAGTAACCATTATCTCAAAGCTAACGTTAGAATACTGTTTGGATGTCAAGTTTAGCATGCTTACTTGCAGCTGCTTGTATTACTCATGCAGGGCTCATTTTATTGACTCTGTTTGCAAAATCCAGATGTAAATGGAAAAGTGTTTTCCAAGACTCAAAAGTGCTTGTCCAAAGGAGAAGTACAAACTGTTATTTGAACTACGTTATGAATTGCATCCACACATGATTCCTACAAGAACGTCTTAAAATGACTAACTGAAACTTTATTGAATGCTACCTCTGACTCTGACTAAGAATACATTACTTTGCACTTGTAGTTACTTGCACTTCAGTCTTTTATTTTGGAATCTTAAGAGCAATAAACATATATTGCAATAATTCATGTTTTTTCATTCAGATATGTAAATAAACATGAAGTTGCTATTAGTGAATTAATGGGGAGATAATCGAATCGAATCAGACTGAAAAAATGAATCGTTAGATTAATCGATGCATCGAAAAAATAATCGCTAGATTAATAGTTTAAAAAATAATCGTTTATCCCAGCCCTAGATGCAACCATGGACGTCTCTAATGAGGAGCAGCAGTGTGTGAATGTTTTGAGGTAAGTAGCATGAATACTGAGCTGGAACAAAACATATCCTCCTTACATTACTGTACTGATCCAGTAATGCCACCAAGGACATCTGAAGGAAAACATAGTCTAACATGTGAATGCAATGTATTTCTCACTGAAACTTACATTGAGTGTGTCCCTTAAACTTACAGTAAAGAGCCGGCTCCAGCAAACCCTCATCATGAGTATGTTGCACTGCAAGAGCAACTAAAAGAAGCTCGCAGGATTATCTGTGAAAAAGATAGCGTAATTGCTGGGCTTCAAGTAAAACAGTTAAATGTGTCATGATTCCAGGGTGATGCTAAGCAAATGACATTTTACACAGGGTTCCCAGACTATGCCACTTTCAGAGCAATGTTCATTTCCCTACAGCCTACTGCAGAAAGTATGGTAGGTTGGAGTCAGGCACAGAGGCTGAAGAATGCAAAAATCTCTACAACAGATGGTTTTGCCATCTGTAAATTGTCCAGTTTTTTCTGTTTCTGTGTCGGTTGAGGCAGGGATTTCCTGAGAATGACCTTGCAGTACGCTTCAGTGTCTCACAGTCAACTGTAAGCAGGATCTGTGTGACCTGGGCAAATTATCTACATTTTATGTTAGGGTCACTCCCAATTTGGCCTTCAAGGGCAACTGTAAATGAGCTTATGCCTCCTTGTTTTAAAAATTGTTACCCGCAAACTAGAGTGCTATTGGATTGTACAGAAATCCATGTGCAGAAACCTAGCTTCAAAGTCCTTAACTACGAAATATACTCCCACTACAAAGGTCATACTACCTTTAAGGGCCTAATTGGGATCGCTCCATCAGGTGAGGTGACTTTTGTCAGTGACCTGTACACAGGTTCATTATCTGACAAGGATACTGTGGACAGTTTGTGCCTTATTAACCAATTTCCAAGGACCTCTGTTTTAAACATGTAATGTTACACTACAGAAATGCATGTACATACACTTAAAACAACTTAACCTGAACTGACATTGTCATTGATCATATTGAACAGACATTGTTATCTTGAATTTCTACAAATCTGTGCAAACACTTGAATGGACATTTATTTGCATTTCTAAAAATCTTTCCAAAACCTGAAAGAATGACTTCCTTCTTGTCCATGTTTTGTACAGTATAATCTGTTTAGTGCAACTGGAACCTGTGAAGAATAAAGCACTGTTTCATGACTGTCTTCACTGTTTACTGATGTACAGAAAACAACATAAGTGCAGCTGTGTACACCACTGGTGACCAGATTGGAAAGGAAACATAGAAAATCACTTTTCCCTGTAAACATGGAATCCAAGAAATGACATGCACAAAAAAATATATACATCATATCATATGAAGACACAGATCACATGCCAGGCTTGAGGCAAAGATGTCTTGCTTGTAGTTGGGGGAACAGTATAACCCATCTTTTTTTAGTGGGCAAGTGTATAGAGCAGTCCTATCAGGTGGCTGCACTGTCCCAGACCAGCTTTGCAGGTGCATTTTGTATCACCGATGAACGGCTGCTTAAAGGACAGTTCCACCTGTAAAGATAATCCGACATGAAAACACATAAGGGTGATTATATAGGCTGCATAACACTAACAACATAGACAGTACTATACAGTGAGTGTGCAGTTTATTTGTTGCTTTGACAGCATTTCAGTTATATGTTGGTAGGTTGTTTACTATATCAGTTGTAATACCACTGAACACAACTGTATAAAGCACATAATATCTTGGACACTTGTACTGACATTAGGGTTGAGGAATAACATAACTACCCGGTAAATCTGTGAAACATTACAAGACAATAAGCAATAAATTAACAGAAACAGAGTGTATTGGGGGCAGATGCGATAAAATCTTATTAAGTAATAACATTGTAGCATTTCAATGAATGCCTACAGTTACACAAGGATTAAAGTTCTCCGTCGTAGGACGGATTTCCGTCAATTTGATTTTAGAAATGTCATATTTGAGATCGATGCAGATCCGATGAGAAAAAAATAGGAGGGGGGGGGGGGGGGGACTGTCACCTTTGCTTTTCCTTTTTTAAGGCAACTACAAATATTAAGTAAATGTTTAAAGACCTAATAGTGTTTTTGAGAACTTTCTGTGTCTCAATCAGTGACCGCTCAAGAAGATAGCCTACGTCAGCCATGGCTTCGCTTTGTTTATGTTGTAGCTGCACACTTGTCTCGAGCGTTTGCTTAAAAAAAAAGAACACGTATGGAGGACTAACGGTCTAAAAGTTGGATTATAGTGACACAATCGAGACAGCTGATGAGGTTGGCCAATCCATTTAACTTTTTTGGATATGAGAAGAAGCGTAGGCTGTGTTCTTTCCGTGCATCAATGTAGACAATTTCTTACTATCGCGAACTCTTGTCAGGGGAAGTCATTCATTTTGGGTGTCACCTTGAACAGATAGCCTGCTATGCCACCCGATGTAGGCTACTATTGTTACAGTTTTTAATCAATGCAACTAACATTATGTGAAAAGCGACGCAATATAAACCGTAGCCTATGCAATGTATTATCCCGTCTGTTATGACAACAATGTTTTTCACAATTTGCGACGGAAGGTTTTGACTGAGCGTGTTAACATAAAATAATAATAATATTGTCATCATCGCGAACTGTCGAGTAAGAGGGTCAGTCGTGTTTGTGACGCACAGACAGCCTTGTAGCCTATTTTGCTTAGGCCTCACTTTTAACGACAGTAGTGAGTGTATGTTGACAAAAAATATTCATGCAATTAAAATAGTCAACTTAAAACTTTGCTATAAAATATTATTAATTTATAGCACAAAACCATAACCAGTAGGCCTACCAGAACCTTGCATATTAGCGTCATGATTTGTGTGCGTCTATTTGGCAAGGCCACTAGCTGTCATGGATGCGTTGTTTAAAGGAAGGCAGGTGTCAAAAGTTAAAAAAATATGAGCAGCTGTTGGAAACGGAGGAGAACTAACAAGCCATGGTGTAAAGAAATTAAAGGAACCGTATGTAAAAAATGTAATTCAATTAATTATAAAATGGCCCTGATTTGTCACTAGACATTAGGAAATCATGCTAATTTCAAATATTTATATCACTGACAACAGTAGTCCGGCCAGGATATCGTCATTTAAAAAAGTGAAGTTGCAGCCCTCAACTGATGTTAATGTTTACATATTTGTGTTTTAGCCTGATCCGCCACCCTCCACCTATCTAGTAATCACAAAGTCAGTAGTGTTTCAGCATCTGGGTTGCCAGCTCTGCTCTAGTTACCACATCTGCGGTGTACACCGCTCTACAGTATTTTGAAAGTGATTGTAGTACCAGTGTTGGCCAAAATCCTACATACGGTTCCTTTAAAGTGCCAGGGGTTTGCTTTTGCGCGGTTCGCTGCAAGAAAATTGTTTATGGATGCAATAGGAAAATGTTTTAGCACGCCACCA
This sequence comes from Alosa pseudoharengus, assembly GCF_046254945.1. Taxonomy (NCBI): domain Eukaryota; kingdom Metazoa; phylum Chordata; class Actinopteri; order Clupeiformes; family Clupeidae; genus Alosa; species Alosa pseudoharengus. The sequence goes on from NW_027468650.1 coordinate 36,985,101, forward strand.
ATTAGAAGACCGCCATAAGGTTAACGTTCATGCACTTCAGGACATCTTCCCTACCTGGTGCAACTAGCCACCACGACAGAGGTAGGCTACGTTTATCTATGGCTGACCGTTTTTACATTTAGAAAGTAGGCTACGCATGTTCTTTCATAGCGAAACACGACCTGTCCTCTTGTCAATCTGTTGCTGAAGACAAAAGCGTCGTCTCCAGATTGTCGTTATCAAATGCGCAGACCTCCTGCATGAGCACACACAGTATTGCTGCTCATTGGAAAACTGAGTTGTCTGTAAAACTCAAAATTACCATGTTTCATTAAATGCGGATGAGGCAACAAATGGAAATATGAACAATATCTAGAATGTTCTGATTCGTTACTTTGATGAGGAAATGGGAAGTCTTGCAAACTTGATTTTATAGTTTTTACCTTGTGTTGAATTGCATATTAACAAGAAAAAAATCTCCCCTTTCAACACTTTTGGCCTGAAGTAATTAAATAAGAGTGTGTTAAAGCCTTTCTACAATATTGCTGCAGTAGAAAAGAACAGCAATGGCTAATCAGCAATGGTCAGGGATGGTACTAAAATATATTTTTGTTTATCAAGAAAACTCAATCTCAATCAAGAACACTCTCAATTCGCCTTATTCACATGGTGGCCATTGGCGGCTAAAAAGAGGCTACAGGGTACACAAACCATAGGATTGTTATGTTCTATGCATTCACCTGTAGGTGGCATTAATTATATAGTAAGTGTACCCTGTAGCCTCGTTTTGGTTTAAACAATGGCCGCCGTGTGAATAAGGCGAATACTCCCTTTACTTTGCTGTTTGCATCTTCTTGTACATTAAAAACCAATAGGTCACGACCGCAAAAGGGGTGCTATCTCTATAGGTAGATATGAACAACGTATGACTTATGGCCTGAAAAAAGTTCAGTCAAACGATTTTTTTTCACTTTAATCCCTGAAGTTACATTTGGAATAGAATCTTCCTCAATCCTGCATAGACTGCTGAATGACCAGAGTCAATCATATCTGAAAAGGAACTTGGAACACCGTTACTACCATGGAGGTATTATATATAACTGGAGAGAGTGACTAAGTCCCGCCCCCATTCATTTCAATGGCCCATGCTAGGCTAGCTACTTCAGCCAAAAAAGCATGAAATTGACCGCAGCCATCTTTACGAAAATGGCGTTTCATGGGTGTTCGTTTCCGGCACCAGCTAGAATTAGCCTATTAGATTCCACGATACAGACGAAGACAACGTAAGGTACAACGGTATGTCGTTGATGAAGATTGGCCATTCCCTCAGAGGAAAAGAAGTTGTTCGGGAACGCGCTTCACCTCGTTATAAGCGCAAATTCATTTAATTGGTTGGAAACATTTTGGGAATGGTGGTAAAGTTTGCCCTGTCTCTGAAGTCCTAGGTTATTTAATGTGATGTTCATATGTGATAATAAACTATGCAAATCAATATTGTGTCACTTTAGGCTTCACAAATAATGATCCCTAAATACTAAATTTGGACAGGTTGTAGGCATATTGCGCAATAGGCTATCCAACGAAAATGACTATTAATTAAGTAGACATGAATCGTGTGGATAGCTGGGATTTTTGCTGCACCCAGTGTGAATTTGCAGCTTGTTAAGCCTAGGCTACATTTGCAGGCAGACGGAATGAAGCCACTGCAAGTTAAACTTCCGATAGAAGCGCACATCCCTCGGGTATTGTGGTTCGAGCAGGCATAGAGTCTGCAACTGTTGTTGGACATTTGGCTTTTGCCTCGACTGGCAGCCTGAACATTTACATCAAATGCATAGCCTAATCATGTCAATGTTGCAAGAAAGCAAACGAAATAAGTCATTGACATTTGTTTCGTTTTAAAACACTTGGGGAGACATAGGTTACATGATCCAGACGTTGCGTTCTACAGAACTACAGCGTGTGCGTTTTAAAATAGTCTTAATACACAACGCAATAAGTAGCCTAATAATTGGATATAGGTCATTGCTATGCATCTGCCAAAGTGTATGGTCATAGTCAGTTACTTTAAGGTAATTGGTACCCCGCATATAAGGCAAATAATAGCCTACATTAACATTTTTCTTTTATTTACCACAAAAAAAAAAAATTGTCCTCTAATCATCATCCAGTGTACCTCTAATCATCACCCAGTGTAACTGGCTCATTCAGTAATTCATTCTCCACCTCAAACTGGTGTGTGATGAGCGTTTTTGTGCTAGGCCTACTGCATCACCCAGGTGGGGGTTGCTATCAACAGCAACACCTAGCCCTGTCTTGCCTCGCATTTATTAAATGGAAACAAGCTATTATATCTGATAGATATCAGCAGTGTTGCCACAGTTACCTTGAAAAAGTAATCTGATTACTGATTACTCCTTTAAAATGTAACTTAGTTACTTTACTGATTACTTGATTTTAAAAGTTACTATATTAGTTACTTTCAGCAGCTGCCGACAACACCCCCACCGCCTCAACATAAAAATGATAACCGGTTTTGCCAATACTCACTATACTGGAAGTGCATTTTAACAGTAATTTCAACAATGTATAGCAGACATCCCAACCTAACCTACTTAGATACTGAAATTCAGATGTTTGTTCAATAATGTATAGTCAGTACACCAAATAAGGAAGGCCTATTGATAGAAATTGTGATAGTAAAATATGTAGATTTTGGTAGTCTGGCCTTTTCATGTAGCCTTGGCAACTAGCCATCTAGTATAGGCCTGAGTAATATGCAAATTGTTAAACTCACTTCAACAAGTCTTTTGCAATCATTTAACGCACAGTGATTAAGTAACTTTAATCTGATTACTGGTTTGTAAATAGTAGCGCGTTAGATTACTCGTTACCGAAAAAAGTGGTCAAAATAGACATCACTGGATATCAGACATAAATGTTATCAGATCAAGTGCAGATAACATGTTAAAACATAATGTTAACATGTTTCAGTCAGACAGGGAAAGGGACATTGTTGACATAACCATAAACATTTAGCAAGCAACCAGACATAACTGCAGTTTATCCACCATCATGATACCTGAGTGTTGTAAGGGGTCTCATTTTTTCGCATTGAGCGAAAAGACCTAGCCCTCACACTAATGAGTGTCAGGCTACTTTTCACTGGTTGAACACATGTAAAGAGTTACATAAAATATGACACTTTAGTTTAGGCTAGCCTACTTGGGGTGCGTTTGTAAATTGCCACTCCGAGCGCATCGAGCACACTTTACTTTTCCTAAATTCAGAATTATTTTGGAGCGTCCAGAGCGTGTCAGATTGAATTTACGAACGCATCCCAACTGAGCTCTGGAAAAACTCATATTGAGAGCTAGCTTCTTTACAGCAAAATTCAGAAAAGACGCTGAACTATCATCCATTCCTACCTTCCACTTTGTGGATATAACCCTCAATCCAGTTGCTGTATCCTTTCTGCAACACAGCCCGGGGTATTTTGCAATCCTTAGTGGCCCATTTATCCACCGTTTGCATTTATGCATACTCGTAAACGTGCTAATTACCAACCATTTCGTTCGAAAAATTCTTAAAACAACGATGTTTTTTTAATACTTCAAAATAACATTTGCTAAATGAACCTGTGTAATGAATGTGACAGGCATAATTCACCTTTGTTATTAAGTGTGGTTCTACCGTTCATATTAAATGCAGCACTTTGTTCTGTCTGTAGTTACTTCATGTAAGTATCGCGGTCCCTTTAAATGTTATGAATGTGTGATGACGTGTAGCCCCATGGCTGTTTTGTTAGTGGACAGCGCCATTTTTGATTTCAGGGTTTTTTCCTGTAAGGGATAATGTATAGAACGCCGGGCTTGTTCCGCCCTGAAGGGACTTATTTTCCTAGTAATGACCGGCGTTCTATACATTATCCCGCTTATTACACGGCTACTTGCCAAAACGAAATAATAAACTCACCACGATATGACTTTAGCCTACATAGCCTAGCCTATTTGTTACCGTTCATCGTGGCATTTGCTGAGAAACAAATAGTTTGCATCAACACACGCTGAACTTGAATCAAACATTTGAGTCTTGGAAAACACTTTTCCATTTACATCGGGATTTTGCAAACATTCAGAGTCAATAAAATGAGTAACGAATACAAGCAGCTGCAAGTAAGCATGCTAAACTTGACATCCAAACAGTATTCTAACGTTAGCTTTGAAATACTGCTTGATTGCATACTGTAACTTAACTTAGTTTAGTCTCCTAAATGTACTATGTTGTGATAAGACCTTAGCAGAGTTGGTGACCGCACCAGAGCAAGCACACTTCGCAGTTCCTCCGGAAATGTATTATTACTAGTAGGTAACCAAAATAACCACTGACGCAAAACAGGAGGCTACGCAACACTACGCAATAACTGGAACCTATGTGTCATTTCAACGTTATGGTAAGCTAAGCTACTCGCTATGAATCAGAGCCTATTTTCAGCTGATGCAGTCATTTTTTAAGCGTCATTTGAATCATAAGCGAATAGGCCGTAAGACGCTTAAAAGGGGAGTCTGAAATCGCATTTAGCATACTGACAACCTGCCTGCGATAGCCCAACAACAAGTGGGCCTAACCTACAAGAGACGAGAGTAAGAATCCAGAGTAACCCATTCAGTGTCCATAACGGATCACTTCATCAAAGAATTACACGCCATTATGCCTGCGTTTTCTTTTGAGGACTGGCCTATTTCCATATCCACTGCAGACCTCGTGACCTCTCGTCTGCATGGTGAAGAGACTTCTATCCACCCAGAGAGGCAGAGAAATCACTTGACTTCAAACATTTTCACTCGTTATGGTGATAATACTCTGTCGGATTACTTGGTAGCGAACCACCTTGATCGCTCGTGGATAAAAGGAGACACCGGCTCACATGGAGGAGTTGCGAAACATAGAAACCAAGATAAGGTACAGGGGTGCGTCGATGTCACAAATAAATCTTACAGAACGCATCCAAATTCTGGTACGCAGTACGGACATATCTTCGACGGGCAAAGAAATCAGAAATTGAATGAACTTGAAGGAAATGATAGTTTGTGTTATGAAGACCTTGCGTTCAAAAAGTATGAGGCTTCAATTCTGTCGCCGAGTCCGAACGTAACCGGTCCTACCCAAGAAAAAGTGATATGCTACTTGTGGGAAGTTGAAAATCAAAATGCATACCTTCACGAAAGGCAAAAGTATCGGTTTTACATAATCCCCGATGGCAACTGCCTGTACCGGGCAGTGAGTAGGGCAGCCTACGGGAATCAGTCAAAGCACAAGGAACTGAGAGAACAAGCAATACATTACATCGCTGACCACTTAGAAGAATTCAACCCTATCATCGAAGGAGATGTCGGGGATTTTCTTGTCAGTGCCTCGCAAGAAGGGGTATGGGCTGGATATCCTGAGTTGTTGGCTTTGAGCAAGTTGCTCAACGTGAACATTTATCTGACCACTGGAGGAAGTTTTGCAAGCCCTACTGTGTCGACCATGGTTCATTTTCTAGGAGAGGAGAACTCAAGTAAACCTGTAGTTTGGCTAAGCTGGCTTAGTAATGGTCACTATGATGTGGTGTTAAATCGCAGTGTGCCCAACCCAGAGTATGAAGAATGGTATGCTATGGCCAAAAGAAATGATGAAGAGCTGACCTTATCAGTATAGCCTAATAGCGTTTATTATCCTAAATGCAGCAGAATGTCTTTGGCTACCATTGGCCATGTCTGTAGGTTGTCAATATTTGGCTTACCAAATATGCCATTATCTGCCTTATTGGACCTTGATATTCATTTTAAAGGAACGTTTTTCAGGGTTTAAGTGCTGTGCACACCTCAAGTAGGCTATACTGTATGTTTTATAACTTTAGAATAGTCTTTTTTTTTTTAATTGCTGACATTGCTGTTTCACAAGTAGCCTATCATAATGTATCTTTATGTTAATTGGAAACTGCTTAACTTTTAAACTCATGGACATAACTTTTCTTAAAACATTTTGAAATAAACTGTTAATGTCAATGCCTATTGTCGTATCATATATTCAGACACGGGCCAGAAATTGAGGCGTTATGAAAGGATCGTTGTTCGGTCTTATCTTTGCAAGTCTATTGCTGCCAAGGGTACAAACTTTCCGATAGACTTCTCTGCATAGTCTGTCTGCCTCTCCATCTTCTCCATGTTTGTGTACTGACTGTGCACTAGCCTACTGTTTTACTGACACTGTTTACATGCTATATTGGCACATATGCATAACCCCTCCCTCCCTCCCACAGCCTGGATTGTGGCTGTAGTACTTTATAATACTTGACCAATGGCTGTAACCCTACTTCTTCAACCTATTCTTGCACTGATATAGTTTTTTATATTACTTTGTCTACATTATTCTCTTATGTACATATTTATTTTATGCTGGGCTCTAGACTTTATTCTTGCACTGTTGGACTTACTTACAGTATTTGCACCATCACCATGACACTCAATCTCACAGAGCACCTTACCATGCATACAGAATTACAGGCTCAGTCCCTGCCCTGTCACTGCAAGCGCCTTATGCCTGATTATCCTTAAGCACACTATGTGGATATTTGATTTAGTATATTTAGTATTTAGTATTTTACTATTTTCATATTCTACTATTTAAATATTTCATATTTTCTTCTATTGTGCAGAGGAGTTTTGTATATACTTATTACTTTTTCTACTGTAAGTGCATGTTGTGTGTGATATCTGTATGCTACTGAGACCTTGAATTTCCCCTTGGGGATCAATAAAGTATCTATCTATCTATCTTTTCACCGTAACACAAGTTCAGAGGTTTACACAAAGTTCAGGGGTTTATACAGTGATCACAGGTCACACATTGTTCATGGGTTACATATTGTTCACTCGTTTTCTCTCTTCCTAGCTGTTTTGAGTAGAGCTCGCCTCCGATGACGTCTATCTCTGCAGCTGCAAAGCCAAGCATGCTTTTTTCAAACAGGCTTCGCCCATCCACAGTGAGACACAAAGCGACAAAGAGAGACATAGGGATACAGAGCTCACATAAGTGGAATTCTGGTAGAATAGCTTCAGTATGATAATAGTATTAGTTAAACTTGTTATTTAAAATGTTATAAAAGTATGTTAGTTAGGAATAACTTCAGTGTATTACTTGATTATGGTTGAGGTTATATAATTACTGTACATGCTTTACAGTTTCAAACTCGTTCTCTCATCATGATGTCTACAAACCATAGAGATAATTTGTTAACACACTATAGCCTATGTCTTTATAATATATTTGAAGGGCACAGGGGCAAAACCAGTGATGTCAGACTTGTGGCGACTGTCAAAAAGGGTAGCATTTCTGATTTCTGTTTTTCACTTTCCTCAAAAATGTGAGTGCTAGCCTACCTTTTAACTCATTGAGTGCCAAGCTGTTTTCGGGAGCTTTGTCCTAGAGTGCCAGCAATCTAGTCAAGTCAAGTCAAGTCAACTTTATTTCTATAGCACATTTAAAAACAACTGAGTTGGACCAAAGTGCTTACAAACAAACATAAAACAATGACAATGGTACAACAACAATAATCACATAACATGGGGGGGAAATAAATAAATAATTGAAATAATAATAAACAAGGGGTAGCATATAAAGAGAATAGAAGAGGGCCCAAAATGGAACCACATTTTATAAGGGCAGAGGAAGAGGAGAAATTGCCTAAACTAACTGAAAATGATCTATCACTAAGATAAGAAGAGAACCATTGCAAAACAGAACCCTGGAGACCAACTTCATCCTCCAAGCGTTTTAATAGGATGTTATGGTCAATGGTGTCAAATGCTGCACTCAGATCAAGAAGCACCAAGAGGGCACAAGATCCAGAATCAACTGCTAAGAGAATGTCGTTTTGGACTTTAAGCAAGGCCGATTCAGTGCTGTGCAGAGATCTAAAACCTGATTGGAATTTATCACATATATTGAACTCACTCAGATAAAAAGGAAACCTGAGTGTGGTAACTTCAGTGTTTTAAAGACTGAATCACTCAGGATAATCGTTAGGGCTGTAACGATACACCAACCTCACGATTCGGTTTGTATCACGATTTTTGACCCACGGTTCGATACGAATCTCGATTTTTCTTTTTTTGGGGGGTTGGGGGGCTAGACATTTTATTAAATAACATTTTAATAGCCTCCCTTAGAACACCAGAGGATTACAATATAATATATCTATTATTTTATATCCTGATATACAAATATTTTTCTGAATGACTGATATTTATGACAGCACACTTTATGCAGATTAGCGAGAAAGGAAACATACCCGATTTATGGGTAAAGCACCGCGAGTTACTTTGATTGGTCTAAGCAGATAGTAGCCTTGTGATTGGTTAGATATCAAGACGAAGGTAAATGGCCCGCCTCTTCCTGTCTCTTTAAAAATCCAGCAGCGGTAAGTGTTTATGCCACGACAAATGTTTTAATAATTACGTTATTAGCAGCGGTAAGTGTTTTTGCCACGTCAAATGTTTAGAAAAGTACGTTGTTAGCATTTGCTACTGTGAAAATCCAACACATGAAAGATAGCACTCATTTGTTTGCTTGCTAGCTCCATTTTATAGCCTATTATCAACATGAGCTGACTCATTGATCACTAGGCCTATGGTATCTTGTAATGTCAGCTATCCTGCAGTTGCATTAGATTAGACATTTTCATATCATTTGTATGTATAAATTATACCACTCTTTATATTTTAGTTATTAGGCCAGTTAATATCTTAAACATACATATTATATGCCAGTAAAATAGTGAGAGGACCGCATACTAACACACACCAGCCTGTGTGCTATAACTACGACAAACCCTGGTTTACTACTCAGATGGTTAAGGATGGAAAATAATGGAAAAGGAAGAAACGTTTCAGATTGGAGACAGAGACCACTTCAAAACAGCGAAGTATAGGTTCAACAAGGCGGTGAGAGAGGCTAACTTAAATCTGTACTCTAAGAAACAGCACCAGCTCCCAGCCATTGCCTCTGTCCTAGAGGCCTCAGGCAGCTTGTCAGCTTTCAACATAAAGCCCCCTATACCATAAACAATCTACAACCATTACCTCAGAAGTTCCTCCCCCCCATCACTATGACTCCTCTCTCCATATTAGAGAGAGATGTAAACAGTGTTTTTTAAGAGGCAGAACCCCCGTAAAGCAGCGGGGCCGGATTCTGTATCCCCATCCACCCTGAAGCACTGTGCTGATTGGCTGTCTCCTGTGTTTACCGACATATTCAAGACCTCATTGGAGGCATGCCATGTACCAGTCTGCTTCAAGGCCTCCACTATCATCCCTGTCCTAAAACCCACCTCAAATCCATCACCGATCCCCACCTGGACCCCCTGCAATTTGCCTACAGAGCCATCTGTGGATGATGCAATCAACATAGTCAACACTACACTCCATCCTCCAGCACTTGGAGTGAGCAGACACCTATGTCAGGTACTCTTTGTGGACTTTAGTTCTGCCTTCAACACAATCATCACAGCTAGGTTGCAGGACAGACTGTCCCAGCTCAAAGTGCCTGATCCCACTTGCAGGTGGATCATTGGCTTTCAGTCTGACAGGAAGCAACATGTGAGGATTTGCAGGCATGTGTCAGATCATCGAACAATCAGCACTGGTCCCCCACAAGGCTGCATTCTTTCTCCCCTGCTCTGCTCCCTGTACCAACCACTGCACCTCCAGTCATAAGTTCCTAAAGTTTAACGGATGATACTATACTCATTATACTCATCTCTGGAGGCGATGAGTCTGCCTACAGGAGATATATTTACAGTCAGCTAACCTGGTGCAGTGACAACAATCTGAGCTGAATGCTGCCAAAACTGTGGAGATACTGTAGATGTGGACTTCAGGAGGAATCCAGCCTCACTAGCCCCCATCATACTCCATACTCCATAACTCCCTAGTGAACACTGGAGTCCTTCCGTTTCTTGGGAACCATCATCTCACTCACATGATCTGAAGTGGGAGCATAACATCAGCTCCCCCATCAAAAAAGCACACCAGAGGAGGATGTACTTATTGCAGCAGTTGAGGAAATTCAACACTCCCCAGGACCTCAGGCCACAAAAACACTTTATTGTCTTTTCTTTTTCGTGTGGACAAGAAAAAAAAATATGATTATTCTGATTATGATTATGAAACCTACGCCTCTGTATTTATGTTCTCAGTATCACCTGCATTTGTTTCATCATATCACACAGGATGTTTGTCTTACGTCTGTGCTCATGTTTTTTCATGTTTTACTGTACCTAAAGCTGATAGTATGATGTGATATGATGTATGATATTGTCTGTGTATTAATAAATCAGGATGCATTTTATACATGCCCTCAAAATAAATCTTGATCCGTTTCTATGCATTTAGTAATTTAGCTGATTCTTTTGAACCAAATTCATGCTATGAAAATGATATATTCTCATGCCTTTTTTATACTCTATTCATTCAGACATGCCAAATCTGAGACCGAGAACCACTGCCCAAAAGAAACGACGGTTCAACGGGGCACAATGGACTCAGGTGGAGAAGAAGGTAAGTAAGGGTATTGCTGTATTCTCTGTGTGTGTGTTTGTGTGTTACCTTGTACATGTCTGAAGATTGTGATGCTAATTGCCTGCTGTTCACTCTCCTCATGATTCTTACCTTATAGATGTCAAACTGGTGTCACAAAGCCCAACGGGAATTTGCATCAACACCCCTCTGCCTTTCTGTGTGGATAGACACACAGAAAGGCAGAAGTAATGTTCATTTTGCAGGTATAGCTTTGTCCACAATTTAACCCTAGTAAGATAAGACTGACAGTGTATCATCTAATCGTGATGGCATATGTGTCACGGACAGAAGACGACCCAAGAGCGCAAGTTCAAATTCAGAGTCTTTTTATTGAAGGGTTCAGGGGGGGAAGAGGAGTGAGAGAATCGTGAGGTCTTGGAGGTTCCGGTTCCAGGGGTGCTAGGAGTGCCAGGGGTGTCAGGGGTTCCAGTCCAAGGTACTGAGTGTGTGTGTCCCCCAGTGATCGAGCGGCGTCTCGGGCTGAGGGTGGTGACGCGTCTGGGCTCACTCGTCTGGTGGTCGGAGGCCTGGGGAACACACACACAACAGCAAGATGAACAGCAGGCAGTAGTACAGACCAGGGCTAGGCACTAAACGTGGTGAGAGACAGAAGGCAGATTCGAGTTACCGGGGGGGCTGAAGATCGGAGAGTAATCGAGAAGATCCGGAAGGCAGGTCGGGATAACCGGGGCAGTAGAACAGGGAGGCAGTCAAGAATGGATCCGAATCACAGGTAGGAGTCAGAGAGTAGACAGACAGGCAGGTTACTGGTCCAGGTTTGAAGACGATCTGACAGGGCTTGGCTGAAAAACAGGGCTTTATATACTGGGAGAGGTTAGTGGAGAAATGCAGTGCAGCTGGCAGAGTAATTAGAGCAGAGTGGGGCAGAGCCAGGTGGAGCTCGTTAGGCAGAGTAGAGAGAGAGTGAGCAGAGTGGCAGAGAATTGAATTCAATTAAGGTTGTTACCAGGGAGAGAGAATGCTCATGACAGGACCCCCCCCCTAAGGGACGGCCCCAGAAGTCCCAAGAACAACATCATGCCGGGAGGGTGGAGGGGAGCAGGCGGCGGGTCAGAACTCCTCCGAGCGGTCCGAGTGAACCTCCTCATCCTCAGAAGGAGCTGGAGGGTCACGGTCGGGAGACAGGACAGGTACTGAGACAGGATCAGGGTCAGGCACAGGACAGGAAGCCGGGCGGGCAGGACGGCTAGGGACCCCTCTGGGACGGCCCCTACGGATTGCAGGCTGATCAGGATGTAGTCGGTGGAAGTCAGTGATGAGGGTCCGGTCCACTATCCTCCTGGCCGGGATCCAGGTCCTCTCCTCCGGACCATATCCCTCCCAGTCAACGAGGTACTGGAGACCCCTACCCCGTCGCCTAGAGCGGAGCAGCCGCCGGACGGTGAAGACCGGACCGCCATCTAAGAGGCGCGGAGGAGGCGGCGGCGGAGATGCAGGGACCAGGGGACTTTCATGGACCGGCTTGACCTTGGAGACGTGGAAGGTGGGATGGACCCGCATGGAAGTGGGCAACTGAAGCCGAACCGCCGTTGGACTGATGACTTTCTGCACAGGAAAAGGACCAATGAAGCGAGGGGCCAGCTTTCGTGATTCAACCCGCAGCGGCAGATCCCGGGCAGACAGCCAGACCTTCTGACCAACCCGGTAAGTAGGTGCTGGGGCCCTCCGTCGGTTGGCACCGACGGCGTAGCTGGTTCCAGACTTCAGGAGCATAGTGCGAGCCTGGGCCCAAGTGCGGCGGCAGCGGCGGGCATACGCAAGAGCAGACGGACAGGTGGCATCCGCCTCCTGGCTGGTAAACAGTGGGGGTTGATACCCGTAGACACACTGAAAGGGGGAGAGCCCGGTGGCGGAACTGGTGAGTGAATTATGGGCATATTCCACCCAGAGCAGGTGTTGAGCCCAGGCCCGGGGATTTTGGGAGGCCACGCACCTCAGTGCCTTCTCCAGCTCCTGGTTCATGCGTTCAGTTTGGCCGTTTGACTGCGGGTGGAATCCAGATGATAGGCTGGCGGTGGCCCCAAGGAGATGACAGAACTCCTTCCAAAAGGTTGCTGAGAATTGCGGCCCCCGGTCTGACACTATATCCTGGGGTAGGCCATGGATACGAAACACATGTTCCAGGACCACCTGGGCGGTCTCCTTAGCAGAGGGTAGTTTAGGAAGAGGCACGAAGTGGGTCATCTTACTAAAGCGGTCAACAATGGTAAGGATGACTGTGTGTCCGTCAGAGGGCGGAAGACCCGTAACAAAGTCCAGTGAAACGTGGGACCAGGGCCGCTTGGGTACGAGTAGGGGTTGCAGCAACCCAGCAGGAGGCTGGTTGGGGGTCTTGTTTCGGTTACAAGTGGGACAAGCTCGGATGAATTCTTGGACATCCTGTCTCATCCGCCGCCACCAGAACCGCTGGCGGACCAGATGAAGGGTGCGAGTGATGCCGGGATGACAGGCCAGACGGGATTCGTGCCCCCACTGAATCACAGGTGACCTGAGGTTTGCTGGAACAAACAGACGGTTGGGGGCGCTGGTGCTTGGGCCTGGCTGGTTCCGAAGCGCCTCCATGACCTGCTTCTCGATCTCCCAGGTGAGGGCCGCTACGACAAAGTGGCTGGGAAGAATGGGGGCGGGCATGGCGGTGGTCTCGTCCTTCTGAAACATCCGGGAAAGGGCATCAGGTTTGATGTTGCGAGATCCCGGGCGGTAGGAGAGCGTGAAATTGAAGCGGGTAAAGAACAGAGACCACCGCTGTTGACGGGAGTTCAGCCTCCTGGCTGTTTGGATATACTCCAGGTTTTTGTGGTCTGTCCACACTACGAATGGTTCCTTTGACCCCTCTAACCAGTGCCGCCATTCTTCAAGGGCGAGCTTGACGGCCAGCAGCTCGCGGTTCCCAATGTCGTAGTTGCATTCGGCTGGGGTTAGCCGACGGGAGTAGAAGGCACAGGGGTGCATCTTGCCATCCTCGGCTGTTCTCTGAGAAAGCACTGCACCCACTCCCACGTCCGAAGCATCTACCTCCACCACAAACTGCCTTGCTGCATCTGGCATCTGGAGGATGGGAGCGGAAGTGAAATGTGTCTTGAGGCTATTGAAGGCCTTATCAGCAGCTGCTGTCCATTGGTACGGTTGTTTAATTTCAATTTCAATTTCAATTCAATTTATTGTGCTTATAGAGCGCCAAAACATAACACATGTATCATGGCGCTTTACAGAATGTAGGCAATCAGAGAAAGAAGGAAAGAAAGGAAGAAAAGGAAAGCAAGAGAGAGGCCCATGGGTAACAGGGGCGAGGAAAAACTCCCTAGAATTGGAGATATATATAGGAAGAAACCTCGAGCAGATCCACGACTCAAGGGCCTGACCCATCTGCCTAGGGTCAGTACATGACAGTAAGGTCTGTATACATGACAAATGCATATGATAGTCGGGTGTAGAGAATAAGACATGGTGTTAAGCACTTGAGCTGAAAGTTACAAGAGGTGGGATGATTACGTATCCGTTATGGTAATTCGTTATTCCTGATTTAGTGACAGAAAGTTCAATAGTCCAGCATTGGGATTGTCCAGGGGAAGGGAGTTTCCGAGGGGCATGTGGTGGGTTGGTGGATGGGCCAGTAATCCAGGCAGAGTTGTCATAGGCTGGTGGTGGGTCGCTAGGCTGTACGGGCCAGGAGTCCAGATAGGGGGCAGTAATAGGGCAGTCGAGGATGGGACTTCAGGTGAGATGGGTGAGAGGAGGGCCAACACACGGATGGTTGATGGCTGGTGATGATATACCTCACAAGTGAGGTACAGTAAGGGGGAAGAAAGAGAGATGTAGAGTGGGTTAGTATTACTGAAAATCAGAATGGTTAATGTCAATAAGTAATCAGTAGTACTATATATTGTTACAGTATACCATGGTGGGAATAGGCAAGAGAGGGAGAGTTGAGAGAGAGAGAGAGAGAAGGGGGGAGAGGAGAGGGGGGGGGTTGTACGGCGTGACACATGAAAAGTCCATGACAGCACTATGCTATAGCAGCATAACTAAGGCATGGTGAGGGGTAGTCGACACCAGCGCAGGTATGGTCAGTGACCACCATCGCACGTGCGACTGGGGTGCCAGTCACACGAGGACTCAGCAGGGTGGTCCATTCCAAAAAACCCTGAGGTGGGTGAATTTCCACGCACCATACCTAACTATGGGAGGCAGTAAAGAGGTATGTTTTAAGTCTAGACTTAAAAATAGGGAGGGTGTCTGCTAGTCGAATTGAGGTAGGAAGATTATTCCAGAGGAGGGGTGCGCGATAGCTGAAAGCTCTGCCTCCTACTGTAGTTTTTGAGATTCTTGGAATTACAAGAAGGCCAGTATTCTGTGATCGTAGCGGTCTGGGTGGGTTATATGGAACTAGGAGATCTTTAATATATTCTGGTGCCTGGCCATTAATGGCTTTGTATGTTAGAAGTAATATTTTGAAGTCAATGCGACTTCTAACAGGCAGCCAGTGTAGAGATGCCAGGATAGGGGAAATATGTTCATATTTTTTAGTTCTAGTGAGTGTGCGAGCAGCTGCATTTTGTATAAGCTGTAAGCTCTTTAGACAGGTGTTATTGCAGCCAGCGTATAGAGCATTGCAATAATCAATCCTTGAGGTGACAAAAGCATGGATTAATTTCTCAGCGTCTGGTAGGGATAAAGACTTCCTTATCTTTGAAATGTTCCTTAAGTGATAGAATGAAACTTTGGTAATCTGTTTTATGTGATTACTTAGTGATAGGTCTTGGTCAATTGTAACTCCTAGATTTTTAACACATGTGGATGAGGATAGTCGGAGATCAGTAAATGTAGCCTGTGATGAGGATAGGATATCCCTCATCTTTTTAGGACCTAAAACCATGACTTCTGTTTTATCTGAGTTCAAAAGCAGGAAATTGTTTGTCATCCATGTCTTTATGTCTCGTATACATGTGTCAAGTTTGGCTAACGGAGTCAATTCGTCAGGTTTTATGGAAAGGTATAGTTGTGTATCGTCTGCATAAGAATGAAATTTAATGCCGTGTTTCCTAATTTCTGAGCCTAGAGGAAGCATATAGAGAGAAAATAACAGGGGCCCTAGTACTGAGCCTTGAGGCACCCCATATTTTACCATAGTCTGGGTAGATGGTTCATTGTGAACCTGTACAAATTGTCTGCGGTTGGAAAGGTATGATCTAAACCAAGCGAGTGCTGAGTCTTTAATGCCTATCGAATGTTCAAGCCTGTGGAGTAGTATGTTGTGGTCTATGGTGTCAAAGGCAGCACTGAGGTCCAGGAGGACCAATATTGATATATGTCCATTATCGGCAGCGATGAGGAGGTCATTAAAAACTTTAACTAAGGCTGATTCAGTACTGTGGTGAGCTCTGAAACCAGACTGATATAATTCTTGGATTTTATTCATATGCAAGAAGGTACCAATTTGTTTCGACACTATTTTTTCTAGTATTTTTGACAAAAAAGGGAGATTAGATATAGGCCTATAGTTGGCCAGGTTGTTAGGGTCAAGGGTAGGCTTTTTGAGGGATGGCTTAATGACAGATAACTTAAACGACTGTGGTACATGGCCTGATAGCAGTGAGTTATTTATAATCTGGAGCAAAGCATTATCCAACAAAGGAAGAGCAGTCTTCAGAAGATGAGTAGGAATAGGATCTAGTAGACTAGTTGTAGATTTTGATGAAGAGATTGTGGAAGTGAGGTCTAATATGTCAATAGGTGTAAATGAATTCAACGTTGTTCGTCTCATCTGTGATTCAATTATGTTTTCGCTACCGTTCAGCAATGGAGTATAAATATTTGGTGAGACTGACTGGATATTAATCTTATCTCTAATTGTTTCAATTTTGTCATTGAAAAAGTTCATGAAGTCATTACTGTTTAGGCAAATAGGGATAGATTCGGTTACTTCGGTGTGGTTCTTCGTCAGGCGGGAGATTGTGGTAAAGAGAAATTTTGTATTGTTTTTGTTTTCTTCGATCAGCGAGGAGTAGTAAGTTGACTTGGCTTCGTTGAGTGCTTTTTTGTAGGTGATAAGGCTATCTTTCCATGCTTGGCGAAAAACTTCCAATTTAGTGGTACGCCATTTTTGTTCAAGTTTACGCGCTGTTCGTTTGAGTGTTTTTGTCTGTGTGGTATACCATGGAGCACGCCTTACTTGTTTTCTCATTCTCTTTTTGAGTGGTGCTACTGAATCAAGGGTTGAGCGTAATGAGTTCATCACATTATCAGTTAACAAGTCGACCTCGGCTGGATTAAGGAATGGGCCTTCTGATAGGCCTACTACATGAGTCCGGAATGGGGCAAGCGTAAGCGAAATTTTTTCTAGAAAGTCTGCATTAGTTTTTTCAGATAAGCCGCGGCTGTAGTATTCAGCTAAATTGGGTACTGCATGTTGTAATGTCATTGTAAAAGTAATTAGATGGTGGTCAGTTAAGGTCGGGTGTTGTGGCAAGATTGTTAACTGCTCTATGTTTATGCCGTATGATAAGACTAGATCAATAGTATGGTTATGTCGGTGCGTGGGCGAATTAACATTTTGGCAGAACCCGACATGGTCAATTAGGGATTGAAATGCAATTGTGAGACAATCGTGCACATTATCCATATGAATATTAAAATCACCCAATATAAGTATTTTTTCTGTTTGGATAGTTAAAGTAGAAAGGAAATCAGAAAATTCCTCTAAGAAATCAGTGTAGGGGCCAGGGGGTCTGTACAATGTGACCACAGTTACAGGCTGATTAGTTTTCCAGTCTGGCGGTAAAAAATTGAGGACTAGAACTTCAAAAGATTTAAACTTGTGTGTGAGCTTGGGAGATGTGAGAAGACTAGATAGATAGATTGTAGCTACTCCACCTCCCCTGCCAGTGTGGCGTGGTACATGATAATTCAAATGGGAGGGAGGTGTAGACTCATTTAATGGAAGGTATTCATCTGGTTTAAGCCAGGTTTCAGTAAGACACATAACATCTATATGATTGTCAGTAATAATTTCATTAACCAAGGCAGTTTTACTTGACAGTGATCGAATATTAAGTAAAGCAAGTGTAAGTTGCGTTTTTGGAGGAATTTGCTTCACCGAAGAAGTTTTTATCGTAATAAGATTGCTACGAATAATTCCCCTAGTGGGTCGAGTAAGAGTTGACAGTCTTGGTACAGACACGCTCTCTATTTGGCCTTGTGTGCCCTGTATACCTGGGTGACTGTTAGGACGGCAGAGATCTGTGTAAGACCTTATCTCTGCTTCCTGGATCTCTGGTTCGTCAGGAACTAGCCTCGGTTAAGTGACGGTCTATGTTCCTTGAAAGGAGGGCAGTACCCTCCCATGTGGGATGGATACCGTCTCTTTTCAACAGTCCAGGTTTCCCCCAGAAGGAGCTAAAGTTATCTATGAAGCCCACATTGTTATTGGCACACCACTTTGACAGCCATCGGTTGAGGTCCGAAATTCTGCTGAGCATTTCATCACCTCTTTTAATGGGTATGGGTCCAGAGAAAGTTACAGAGTCAGACATCTGTTGCGCGAACCTGCACACGGAGATAAAGTTTTGTATGGTGATCTCCGATTGACGCAATCGGACGTCATTAGTGCCAGTGTGGATAACTATTTTCGAGTATTTACGATTAGCTTTAGCCAGCACTTTCAAATTTGATTCGATGTCGTTAGCTCTGGCCCCAGATATCGATTTTACTATGGCCGATGGA
This sequence comes from Alosa pseudoharengus, assembly GCF_046254945.1. Classification (NCBI taxonomy): domain Eukaryota; kingdom Metazoa; phylum Chordata; class Actinopteri; order Clupeiformes; family Clupeidae; genus Alosa; species Alosa pseudoharengus. The sequence goes on from NW_027468650.1 coordinate 37,003,445, forward strand.
GTCGCTAGCATCACGTTTCGTATAGTAGAAGCGCCAATGACCAGAGTAGCAGGTTTCTCGGTTTCTCTAGCTAAGGGGGAGAATCTATTAGAAACATGAATAGGTTGGTGGTTAGCAGTGGGCTTCCTTCGTTTGGATTTAGATCCAGGCGAAACAGGCCCAACGGGTTTAGTGCTGGTTAGCGCCGTGAGTGGTGCAGCCACTGTGCTATAGTTTCGGATGAACCTCCTATAAAAGTTCGCAAAGCCCAGGAACTGTTGCAACTTTTTCCGAGACTCAGGGACTGGCCAGGACGTGACAGCCGACACCTTCGTGAGATCCATCTGAATGCTGCCCTCGGTCACCACATACCCCAGGAATGAAACGGTCTTGGCATGGAACTCGCACTTCTCTGCCTTCACGAAAAGAGAGTTCTCCAGCAGGCGGCGCAGGACCAACTGGACATGGTGCGTGTGTTCTGACAGAGTAGTCTTTGAGAATATTAAAATATCGTCAAGGTACACAAAAACGAATGTATTTAGCATGTCCCTGAGGATATCATTCACTAGGGCTTGAAAAACTGCTGGGGCATTGGTGAGGCCAAATGGCATGACGAGGTATTCATAGTGGCCGGTTGATGTGTTGAACGCAGTCTTCCACTCGTCTCCCTCTCTCACCCGCACTAGATGGTAGGCATTGCGAAGGTCCAGCTTCGTGAATACGGTGGCTCCCTGCAGCAGTTCGAAGGCAGACGAAAGTAAGGGCAGTGGGTAGCGATTCTTAACCGTGATGTCGTTCAGACCCCGGTAATCTATGCATGGACGAAGAGAACCGTCCTTCTTACCGACGAAGAAGAATCCCGCTCCTGCGGGGGAAGAAGACGGTCTGATTATCCCGGCGGCAAGAGAGTCATTAATGTAGTCTTCCATGGCCTTTCTTTCCGGGGCTGACAGTGAATAAAGACGACCCTTGGGAGGTGCTGTGCCAGGCAGGAGATCAATCGCGCAGTCATAGGGTCTGTGTGGGGGTAGAGATGTCGCCTTGGATTTGTTGAACACCTCTTTCAGGCTGTGGTAACAGGTCGGAACATTGGATATGTCGGGGGTAGCGCCAGATCTCTCCCGGTGAACGGGCAGGGTGGCCCCCCTTAAACAGGTCTGGTGACAACTCCTTCCCCACGCACGGACTGTTCCTGTCTCCCAGTCGATGTGGGGGTTGTGCTGACGGAGCCACGGGTATCCGAGAATGAGTGGTTGGCCAGGTGAGTGTAGGAGGTGAAACTGGATGGACTCCTGGTGGTTTCCTGACAGCAGAATTGTCACAGGGGCTGAGATGTGAGTGACCGTGCCCAGATGATGTCCATCCAGGGCTCGTGCAGGAATGGGTTGTGTCAGTTGATGATGGTTCACGTCCAGTTGCCGTGCAAGCTCAGGGTCCATGATGTTTGCTTCGGCTCCAGAATCCACAAGGGCGGCCAATGTATGAGTCGTGTCGGAAAGCTGAAGGCGGAGATGAAGCAGGGGTTTTCGGATGGAGGGAGACTGAAGATTTGTTGAGCTCACCCGGATCTCCCCTACACCTGGTGAGCTGCGGCTTTTGCCGGACAGGTGGCGACACGGTGATTTTCACCACCACAGTAGAGGCAAAGGTTGGAGGTTAGACGGCGCCGACGCTCCTCGGGAGTCAGAGAGGCACGGCCAATCTCCATGGCCTCAGGCTGATTGAGTTGGCCTTGGGACTTGACAGGCAGGGGCTGGACAGAGGAGGTATCGACCCGAGTGCGGATGGCAGGTTGACTGAGACGCCCCTTCTCCCTCCTCCGGGTCTGTATACGGCGGTCAATGCGGACGGCAAGGTCAATGGCGGCATCAAGCGTTAAGGGCGGGTCATGAGAAACAAGCTCGTCTTTGATATAGTCCGCCAAGCTGTGGAGGAAGGCTTGCACCAGTGCCTCTGAGTTAAACGAGCTTTGACTGGCCAGGGTACGAAAGTCAATGGAGAAGTCTGCCACTGTCCGATTGCCCTGACGGATGGTGAGCAGAGCTTGTGACGCTTCGGCTGTTGGCGAGCCTAGATCAAAGACCTTTAACATCTCCTCTTCAAAGGCACTGAAGGAGACACAGGCTGGGGTTTGCCGGTCGAATTCCGCCGTTCCCCACAACCGAGCTCGGCCGGTGAGATGGGTGATGACATACCCCACCTTGGCTCCCTCCGTTGAGAAGGTCCTGGGCTGTAGTGCGAACTGGATTCGGCAGCTGCTCAAGAATGGTCTTACTTGCTTTTGGTTTCCATCGAAACGTTCCGGGTTCCCAATCTTTGGTTCAGGAGCGTGGGGATCTGGTGGCAGCACTGCCGGTGGTACAGGAACAGAAGAACCAGGGGTGGGTGCAGGTGGAGTAGCCGGGTTTGAGAGTAGTTGCAGGGCTTGGGCTAGCAGTTGTTGCTGCAGTTGGAACTGTTGCTGTTGTAGCTGAAACTGTTGCTGCTGCTGTTGAAGCTGTTGCTGTTGCTGCTGGATCTGTTGTTGCTGCTGGTTGGATTGCTGTTGTTGTTGGTTGCCTAGCTGGAGAAGGGAAGCGATGTCGCCAGCCATCCGATTGATGTCTCCCTCAGTGCGTTCCAGTCGCTGTAGGGCAGACATCTCGGGCTCTTCCTCCATAGTGGTCAGGGAGTGCGCTGGGTCCATGATGGTCAGATCGTTCTGTCACGGACAGAAGACGACCCAAGAGCGCAAGTTCAAATTCAGAGTCTTTTTATTGAAGGGTTCAGGGGGGGAAGAGGAGTGAGAGAATCGTGAGGTCTTGGAGGTTCCGGTTCCAGGGGTGCTAGGAGTGCCAGGGGTGTCAGGGGTTCCAGTCCAAGGTACTGAGTGTGTGTGTCCCCCAGTGATCGAGCGGCGTCTCGGGCTGAGGGTGGTGACGCGTCTGGGCTCACTCGTCTGGTGGTCGGAGGCCTGGGGAACACACACACAACAGCAAGATGAACAGCAGGCAGTAGTACAGACCAGGGCTAGGCACTAAACGTGGTGAGAGACAGAAGGCAGATTCGAGTTACCGGGGGGGCTGAAGATCGGAGAGTAATCGAGAAGATCCGGAAGGCAGGTCGGGATAACCGGGGCAGTAGAACAGGGAGGCAGTCAAGAATGGATCCGAATCACAGGTAGGAGTCAGAGAGTAGACAGACAGGCAGGTTACTGGTCCAGGTTTGAAGACGATCTGACAGGGCTTGGCTGAAAAACAGGGCTTTATATACTGGGAGAGGTTAGTGGAGAAATGCAGTGCAGCTGGCAGAGTAATTAGAGCAGAGTGGGGCAGAGCCAGGTGGAGCTCGTTAGGCAGAGTAGAGAGAGAGTGAGCAGAGTGGCAGAGAATTGAATTCAATTAAGGTTGTTACCAGGGAGAGAGAATGCTCATGACAATATGAAGTTAATCAGATTAAAACTGTAGACAAAATTTTAGATTACTAAAAATCCCACCACCATTCCGATCAAGAGCATTTCAATACCTTTTCTGGAATTACATCTTAAACTGCCAATCTATTGTAAGTTGATGTTGCTGATTTAATTAATCAATATTTATTTAATATTGTCTGTTAAACACTTTTGAATCTCAGGTGTTGAGCAGTGTGCAAGCAGTGTAAAAACTGTAATACAACCTCAAAATTGTATATTGGACAAAAATGTTAATGCACTTGGTTTTGGTCTGATTTTACATAATATGATTAGTTCAAATCTTCACATTTGATTTGTTCAAATCTTCACATTTGCCACACTTGTGAGCACTTCACTTTTGCCAAGAGTTCCTGACAGGTGTAGCATATCAAAAGATGCTCTCTTTCTTTGTATCATTCTTTCCAAAGTAACCAATACACGGTCACACATTGGTCACACGATTACTACAGGATCTGAGGTTTAAGAGAGTTTATCAGTCTTGCTCTTTGAAATTTCTGCACTGTTGGCTGTAAATCTCTATCTTACTGGGGTTAAAATGGTCAGGTTCAGTTATGAAAGTTATTGTAAGGCCCTGTGTTCCTTTTCATGTAAATTCTAGGGATTACATAGTCAAATATTGTGTTATAGACTGTACAATTACGGTTCAGCATTTGTAATTGTTCAGTCTCGACACGTTTGTTCTGCATTCCTTGTGTACTGCTGTAGTTAAATTCCTTTAAGGCAGGGGTGTCAAACTCATATTAGGCAGTGGGCCAGATTCATGGGGGCTGTCATTTTCATGGTCATGTCATCTCTCTGCATTGGTATCAGAGTGTTGTTTGATGATGCACTCTTTTACTCTTGAGAGTAAACAAGTACAAATTATGTAATGCTGTCATATACTGCTCTCTCTCTCTCTTGAAATACCCTACTTCCATTCGTTTTTTCGGCCTTTTCCTTCCTGATAATGGTTTGTAGTGCTAGGTTTAATCAATTTGTCATGTCATGAGATATTGCTTATTACACATTGTTGGAGACAACTGGATATCAATATCTTTTTTTTTTTAATTTTCCCTTCCTACCCAAAAACATCAGGGGTATGAAACCTGCCGGTGGGCCCGATCTGGCCCACAGGCCTTATGTGCGACACCCTTTAAAGTCACAGCATTTATGGGAAATATCTTAAAAACATTGATGGCAAACTCTTGTTAAAGTATGCTGTCAAATGATTATTTACGAAGTTGACGTAAACATTATAATGTTTACTCTGCACCTTACTGTTTACCTTCTACAGTGTGTTTTCCCCCTCAGATAACGTTTTGGTGAATTTATGATTTTGCTATAAAGTCAAAAACAATGTGTACATCACTGCACAGAATTTAGGTGTATTTGTAGATTAGTAAATACAAAATGTGTCCATGATCTTAATCTGGTAAGTGAAAATATTATTATAATGAAAATGTTATTGTTATTGACATCCTGCGCAATGGACGGTAATATTACATATTTGAATATCAATGCTTAAACTGTGTTTTCAAAACTCTGCTGTGTGTCCAGCAGAGTTTTTATTCAATGCAGATTTTGATTTCATCAAATTTGGGATGGTAAATGAAAGCACTAATTTATCACATAAAACCCCTATGAAGTATTGACATTCAGCTTGAATTTCCCCTTGGGGATCAATAAAGTATCTATCTATCTCTATCTATCTATCTATCTCTATCTCTATCTATAATTAAAGAGTTAAAAACTAATCTTACTCAGTGGTGAACAACTATTTTGGAATCAGTGTTCATCAAATTGGAAATGTTTGTATATTTTCAAAAGCATTTTCATGCACAAAGAAAAAAAATAACAATGTATGTTAATGTAACATTTCCCATACTGTCCCAGCTTTCTTGGAATTATAGTTTGTTTACTAACATCAGTTAATCAATGGTAATGTTTAAGGGGTCCTGGTAACCAGTGTCTCCATGCTCAGGCCCAGAACACATGAGGGCCTTTTTGTCCAACGAAGTGCTGGACAACATCCTGCAACATCATTTGTCGCACAGGCCCGTTTTCCCACCAAGTATGTATGCTTTTAAAATCTGTGTTTCCCAGTGTTTCCCTGTGTTTGTCAGGTTTCTTAATAACTTAACTTAATAACTACATTGTTTTGCAAAATGGGTCTTCTACACATGATGCTTGTCAAGCACTGCTCATTGACTGGCCAGGGGTCCTCTGTATTGTGGCCACTGGTCAAAGGTGCCACATAACTGTCTCAGAGTTCTCTACATCATTCCGGTGACGGGACTTCTGGCCTAGTCTGACAGGATGGGTCTTGTGTTACTGTGACCAGACAGCTCAACAATGCATCATTCTCATCCATGCCCTCATCGCCTCAAAACTGGAGTACTACAACAGCACTCTCTGTGGTCTTAAAATATTATTGTCTTCATTATTATTATTATTATAAGTACAGTTCTCTCTGCACCCGAACCAGCAGGTTCAGAGGAAGCTTCTTTTCTGTGGCTGTCACCCGACTGGACTGTAGCTCTGTATCCCGGTGACAACCATTCAACTAAGCCCCCAATACCCTATCCCACCCATAGTGTTATTTATTTACAAATGCACATACTGTAATTACAATTATACATAACCATATTCCACTGCTCTTCATACTATCCATCCTGAACATACACTTCTTACTACTCTTATAATGTTACTGTTTCTGCACTACAATGGTACTGTTACCACACTGCACATATTTATTCTGGTTTTCTCATACAGTATGTTCTGTTAATACACTGCCCATATTTATATCTAATTTATATGACTAAACCATCTACTGTAAACCAACTGCATATTACTGTCTACACGACACTATATTTCTTGTCCTGCCTATGCACCATCTGTCTATACTGTGTATATCACATTGCACTTTTTCTTTGTACAGGGTTCCCATGGGTCATAGAATTTCTGGAATATCATGGAATTTTAGAAAGTCTATTCTAGACATGGAAAGTCAGGGAATTTTTATCATTTTGGGGCCAAAGTCATGGAATATCGGGGAATTTTGTTATAGTAGATGATCTACTAGCCAAAATGCATAACAGAATTGGTGTATATCTGGTTATCTTTACAGCTTGCTTGAGTAGCCCAACTGTATTAATTCAATGCCTATTTATTCATATCCCGCTCTAAAAAAGTAAAAGACTCTTGACTGCTATGCGGGTGCTCTGAAATCATTGGTCGGTATATTGTACTACTCATATAGTAATGGAAATTCAGGTGTTTTTTCAGGGAAAAGTCATAGAATTTTACATTTGACTTACAGTGGGAATCCTGTTTGTACTTTTACTCTGCACAATGACAATAAAGTTGAATCTGATCTAATGTAAATTATTATTTAGTGCCTGTAGTGCTGCTTTGTATTAGCATTAATTACCATACCTTTGCTGTTTGTTTTATGTGAATTGGACAACCCCCTGTTTAAAGCAATCACAAACTTACACATTTTGATTGATCTTGATACACAGATGTGTGCTGTGCTGAAATAAACCCAAGTTCACTTATCTTAGGTGATGTGGGAATTTTGATGCACAAGAAATCTTCAGAAATGGCTGTTCAGAGAGCATTTTTTTGACAGATGTTGACCAACAAAAGTTCTTAAATCATACATAAACCATTAAAACATCCATATTTTGATTGATTATGATACACAGAGGTGTGCTTTGCTGAAATAAACCCAAGTTCACTTATCTTAGGTGATGTGGGAATTTTGATGCACAAGAAATCTTCAGAAATGGCTGTTCAGAGAGCATTTTTTTGAAAGATGTTGACCAACAAAAGTTCTTAAATCATACATAAACCATTAAAACATCCATATTTTGATTGATTATGATACACAGAGGTGTGCTGTGCTGAAATAAAGCCAATTTCACTTATCTTAGGTGCTGTGGGAATTTTGATGCACAAGAAATCTTCAGAAATGGCTGTTCAGAGAGCATTTTTTTGACAGATGTTGACCAACAAAAGTTCTTAAATCATACATAAACCATTAAAACATCCATATTTTGATTGATTATGATACACAGAGGTGTGCTGTGCTGAAATAAAGCCAATTTCACTTATCTTAGGTGCTGTGGGAATTTTGATGCACAAGAAATCTTCAGAAATGACCGTTGAGAGCATATATTTCACAGATGTTGACCAACAAATGTTCTTAAATCATACACAAACCATTAAAACATCCATGTTTTGATTGATTATGATACACAGAGGTGTGCTTTGCTGAAATAAACCCAAGTTCACTGACCTTACTTGCCATGGCAAGTTTGATGCACCAGACATACTCAGAAACTACATTTGAGACACCCATATGGCCAGACAGGCCTAGGTAAGTGTCACACCCATTATTTCATGAAATGTCAACATGTGGCACATATTTTGATACAGGGAATGATAACAAACTTGTTTGTCAAATTTGAGACCTCTAGCTGCTTGTAT